>NC_090939.1:888870549-889173580 GCF_040938575.1 Ambystoma mexicanum
CACTTGGAGATGGCACCCTTACAGACGCGATCTCTCTCTTTGCCTGTGGCTACGGAGACAAACAGTTGATCTGTTTTCCTAAGCGGTCTGGTCTTGTTTACGTAGTAAAGGACCGCCCTACGCACATCTAGGGTGTGTGGTTTAACCTCAGCCGAGCTTTGTGGGGTTTGGAAGAAAGCTGGAAGCTCGATGGACTGGTTTACATGGAATTTAGAAATAAACTTAGGTGAGAACCTAGGGTGTGTCCGTAAAACCAGCTTATCCTTATGAATAGTAAAGAAAGGATCCTGCACTGACCGAGCCTGAATTTCACTGACCCTTCTTATGGATGTAATGGCTACTAAGAAGGCAGTCTTATAAGTCAGGTGTTTGAGACTTGTCTTATGCATGGGATCGAATGGGGGGCCCATGAGTTTAGATAGCACCACGTTCAGGTCCCATCCTGGTGGTGGGTTAGATATAGGGGGATGAAGTCTCTTTACTCCCTCCATTAAGGCTTTAACCACGGGTACCTTCCACCACGACACATTGCTATGTGAGGTGGTGTACGCTGACAGTGCTGCCAGGTGTACCTTTAGTGAGTTGAAAACCAAACCTGCGTCCAGCAAGTGGAGCATGTATGTCACGATTGTGGAAGGAGTGCAATCAACTGGGTTGATTTGTTTATTCTGGCACCAGATAACGAATCTCTTCCATTTGTCGAAGTAGCAATGCCTCGTATTCGGTTTCCTAGACTCTTTTAGGATGTCCATACATCTCTGTGGTAAATTGAGATGTCCAAACTCTACGACCTCAGGAACAATGCTGCTAGGTTCATGGAGTTGGGTAGAGGATGCACCTTCTGACCTTGTACCAGCCTGGGAGTTTGATGGGATCGCACAACGAAAGTCTGCGTAGGTGTGGAAACCACAGTTGTCTCGCCCACATGGGAGCAACTAGGACGAGCGTCATCGACTCTCTGTTCATCTTGTTCACCACCTTCCTGATAGGAGTTGGTGGAAAAGCGTACGCAAACATCCCTGACCAGTTCATCCACAGGGCGTTCCCCAGGGAGTCTGGTTGGGGAAACCTGGATGCGAATCCTGGGTACTGTCTTTTTTCGCTTGTGGCGAATAGGTCTATAGTGGGGAAACCCCACTGAGAGAAGAGATCTTCTACTATCTCTCTGTGTAGACACCATTCGTGTTCCTCCGGAGGGGATCTCTGCTCAAAGCGTCCGCTAGAGAATTGAGATTCCCTGGAACATGTTGAGATGATAGAAAGATGTTCCGTCTGAGTGCCCATATCAAAACTTTCTGGGCAAGTCTGGACAGATTTGGCGAACAAGTCCCTCCTTGCTTGTTCAGGTAGAACATGGCTGTCGTGCTGTCCGTCCGGATCTGCACCAACAGGTTCAGTAGGTGGGGCTTGAACGCTTGAAGTGCTCTGAAAACTGCCAGCAGCTCAAGCAGGTTGATGTGATTCTTGGCCACTGTGTGAGAGCAGAGACCCTGAGCTGTGTGGTGGAGATGGTGAGCTCCCCGTCCGTCGTGACTACCGCCTGTATCTCGGGATCGTAAAAGGGTTTCCCCTTGGATAGATTGTCTCTTGTCCACCAGTGGAGGCTTTGTACAAGTGTTGGCGAAACGACCACTAGATCGTCCCACTGACCACTTGCCTGAGACCACAGTTTTGCCAACCCTTCTTGCATGGGACGCATGCGCAGGCATGCGTGGGGAACCAGGTAAATACATGACACCATCATGCCCAGCAAATGCATTGCTTTGCGTATTGTTATCTGGTGACCGGTTTGATATTGCGGAATTTGCAGTAGTATATTCCGAATTCTTTCCTCTGAAGGAAAAGCCAACCCCTCTTGAGTATTTAGAACAGCTCCTAGGAACTGCTTGGAGGTGCTGGGCACCAGACTTTATTTTTTCTTGTTTATGGAGCAGCCCAATTCGAACAGGAGGTCGATAGTTCTTTGAATGTTTGTCCTGCAAATTACTGGGGTCTCCCTCATGATGAGCCAGTCGTCCAGATAAGGGTACAGATTGCCTCCCTGCGTGGGTGTGCCGCCACCACCGCCAGTACCTTGGTGAATAGCCTTGGAGCCGAGGCTATCCCGAAGGGCAGTACCTTGAACTGGTAGTGCTGACTGTCCACCTTGAAGCACAGATATTTTCTGTGCGCTGGGAACATGGAAATATGAAAATAGGCATCTTTCATATCCAATGTTGCCATGTAATCCCCCTTTAGGAGGGGAATTACCTCTTGGAGAGTAGTCATGCGAAATTTTTGGGGCTTGACATACTTGTTTGCAGGCCGCAAGTCCAATACTGGGCACATTGTCAAATCTTTTTTTGACACAAGGAAGTAAGTTGAATAAATACCCTTGTTTACCTGGTGTCCCGGGATGAGTTCTATCGCGTCCTTTGCGAGAAGAATTTCGATCCCTTCGAGTAGAATCTTCTGGTGGTCTAAGGAGTGTATTCTTTGTCGTGGAGGGTGGTTTCGGGGACGCTCTAGGAGTTCTATGCAGTATCCTGCGGACACTGTGGACAGCACCCATCTGTCTGATGTGATCCCTTCCCAAACTTGGGTGAAGATGGAAATGCGTCCCCCTACTGGGGATGCGTGAGAAGGGACCCTGAACGGAGCGTCACTGTTTTGGTGGATGCGTGCCCCCTCCTTTATTGGGGCTGCCTCTACCCCTACCACAACCTCTTTTGTTACCCCTGCCATAACTCTGGGTAGACTGCTGGTTAGTGTTCCATGTAGTACCCTGGTCTTGGGAATAGTTTGAGCCTCTTTGGGAGTTTTGTCCGCGAGGCCGACAAAAATTTCCATTCCCTCTCTGATTAGGGGGTTTGTTGGTTAGTTGCCCTAGGGACTTGAGTGTCTCGTACTCATCCTTGGCATTCTTTAGTGCGTCCTCGACCGCCTTTCCAAACAATAGATCCGGCTCCACCGGCCTTTCTATCAATGATGCTTGGGTCTCGGCCTTGAAACCAGACTGCCGTAGCCAAGCATGCCTCTTGATGACCGTGCTTTCAGCAATTAATCTGCCGGTGTTATCCGTGGCATCAAAGGTTGATTTTAAAATGCAACCTGACACGGCTCTGCCCTCTGCCGAAACTCGTGCCAATCGGCTTTTTAAGGGTTCTGGGGCGGAGTTTATGAGAGCTGCGACTTCTTCCCACTGGTGGCAGTTGTAACTAGCCAGCAGGGTGGTGGAGTTGGCAATCCTTGCTTGGTAGGCGAAAGTGGAGGCTACTTTCCTGCCCAAGCCATAAATCCTCTTGCTCTCCTTGTCGGGGGGAGCTTCGGACGATGACAAGGGTGTTCCCGCCCTCTTACGGGTATTTGTAACAACCAGGGAGTCCGGTTTGAGATGTCCCTTTATGTACAGTGGGTCAGAATGGGCTGCCCTGAAAAGCTTTTCAAATTCTGGAGTTTACTGCCCTAGTGAGATTGGGGTTAACAAGGGAAGGGTCTATCCTCCTTTGTATTGACTTAAGGATAGGGATGGCCTGAGCAACAGGTCTCTTTTCTCCCAGCAATTCCTCTGCAAAGTCCATCTCTTCCTGAGCACCTTGGGTGTCAATGTGGAAGTGCTGTGCCGCTCTGGTCAGGACCTCATTCAGGAGAGGTTGGTTGTCGACAGGGGAGTCGGTAACCGCAGGCTCTTTCTCTACTGGGGAATCTACCCTGTATGTATCTGGGTCGTCGTCGTCCTCCTCCTCCTCCTCCTCTTGGTCCTCATCATCCCCATAATATCCTGTCCCAGTTTGTTCTTCGAACATGCCCACGTCTGGATCCTCACCAAAGGATGGATCTTCCTGATATTGAGAATAGGGCTGTATATAGAAGTGGTCTGAAGACTGAGTTGGTGCTTCAGCCCGGGACTTCTTACTTGGGGGTATTGGATCCTTAGAGCATGAGGGAGTTGACCCTTCTGGGGTATAAGAGAGAAAGTGTTCCGGGTTTTTGGCGTAGAAATCTGCCAATGATGACATCCTTGACATTACTCTGTCTATGTCATCACTGGACCATTCCCTTGAACTGGGAATAACTCTTTCCTGGAGTGCTTTACCTGTTTTATCCTGACTAGACCTACTGGTTTGAACAGGGGTCTTAGGGACAACAGACTGATATTTGTCCTGACTAGACCTTCTGGGCTGAACAGGGGCCTTAGGGACAAGAGACTTGTCCATCTGTTTAGGTGGAGAAGAATATAGTTTAGGAGTGGAAGTAGGTTGGGACTGCTTACTTCGTTGTTTTCTCCCCTCCCCGCAGGTGGAAGAGTGTTTCCCCGTTTTTTGGGCTCTATCAGAGCTTTTCGGTGCCTGGCACCGAAATTCAGGGGTAGAGTCCCTGTCTCTAGAGAGTGTAAGGGATTCGGTGGCAGCCTTCGCGCTGCCTGCAGACGCCGACTCCTTGAGTGCGGCCTGGGGGTAGAGGTCGGCGTCGTCCTCCGACGACCGAACCTCAGTCATTAAGGGGAGCGAGGCACTCTTAGCAACAGTGGAGGGTTGCCTGGTGTCATGCGGCGATCTCGAACGCAAACACAGAGGACACTGACTCGGTGGACTGTTCTCTTCGTGCCTCTTTCCGAGAACTCGACGTGCGCGTCGAGTATCGGTTGGACCTTTGTTTGCTGGAAGTGGTGTGGGTAGCGCTCGTGTCGCCGGGGGTCTTCCCCATAACTGCCCTGCCGGACAACCTTCCGAGGTCGGGGACTTGCGCTTGGCTGTCCATCAACGCCACATTGCCCTCGCCGTCCGAAAGTACGGCGTCGCTGCCATCGCTGAAGGCACCCTCCGCGGCCATGGCATCTTGTCGCCTGGCGTGGTGGGCCCAACGCTTTGTCGAACGGTCCTTAAGGGTCTTCGGTTTAAACGGACTGCACGCTCTGCAATTCGCCTCGGGGTGGTCCCTTGGCGAGCAGAGGTTACACGTGGCGTGTCTGTCAACCCAAGGATACTTGCGGTTGCACTTGGGGCAAAATTGAAAAGGGGTACCCTCCATACGCACCCTGTGGCAGCGGGCTGGGAGTGTAGGAATATAAGTAATGTACCTATATTAATCAGAGTGTAGGATATGTGCCACCCCCCACTCTCCCTACTTGCAGGGCCGGGTCCAGAGGACTTTGAGGCCCGGGCAGAGGCCTTCCGAGGCCCAAATCCATCGCTGTAGTCCGACGGTTGAATTTTCTCCGATCCGGCATCGAGGGGTAGGTTGGGAGGGTCGATGAGGAATACGTGGGAGGAACATCCAATTGAAAGAACGTTACAGTTGGTAACTTGTTCTTCGAATGGATTGTGTCCTCCCACGTATTCCTCATCTTAGATAGATTCCCAAAGCAGTAAGAATTTGGAGGAGGGAGTACCAGAAAATTCTATTATGGACTGAATGAAGGACAGCTTTTGCAGTGAGTCCTCCTTGATATTAAGTAGAGTCCAAGCAGTAATGTTTCAAAAAGGTGTGCAATTATCCATCTGGATAGGGTTTGTTTAGACAATCCAAGTTCCAATTTATGTCCAGTATACCCAACAAATAGTTGGTCACATTGTCTAAGATTTGCCATTCTGGAAATGTAGAAACAGAGCCCTTTTTGGGTCCAGTCTATGCAACCTTTCATCTTCCTTACTAGCGTGAGGAGGAGGATAAAAAGAAGGTAAGGTAATTTTCTGTGACAAATGGAAATCAGAGATTATTTTAGGCAAGAAAGATGGTTTGACTTTTAGAATAACTTTGTCTCTATGGAAAATGGTGTAAGGAGGCTTACAAGAAAGTGCCTGCAACTCACTTACCCTGCGTGCTGATGTTATAGCCACCAACAAAATAGTTTTAGAGTGAGACTTCTTAATGGGCAAGAATGCAAAGGTTCGAAAGGGGCACACATGAGAAATTTTAACACTAAATTCAAATCCCAGATGGGCACCTGAAAAGGTGTCGGAGGGTACACATTTGTTAGCCCTTTCAAGAATTGAATAACTAAGGGCTTTTTAAAATAGGACACCTCTTCAGAGGAACGCTTAAAGATAGATAGCGCTGCCAGATATCCTTTTATAGTGCCAACTTGGAGCTCCAAATTGGCCATGTGTAAAAGGAAAGAAAGTACTGTTGGAGTATTACATAAAAATGGATCCACATTCTTATTCCTGCGCCAGTTACTGAACTTGTTCCAATGACACTGGTACAGGGATTTTGTTGCTGGCCTTCTGGCCAAAAGCAAAATCTCCATTACATCATCCAGGAGGTCCCAATCCTTATATTTTAACCTCTCAGAAACCATGCGTGAAGACTGAGTGTCTTGACCTCTGGATAGAGAACTCTACTTTCCTCTTGCGAGAAAAGATTCTCTCTTTGTGGAAGACGTATTGGAGGGCAGATGGACATGTCCAGAAGGTCCGGGTACCACGTCCTCCTGGCCCAATCCAGGGCAATTAGGATCATGGTTTTCCTGAACTTTCTCAACCTCCCGATTTCCTGAGGAATCACGAGGACTGGAGGAAACGCGTCGAGGAGTGGAAATACCCAGTCCACCACAAAGCGTCTCCTAGAGCTCCTCTTGGAGGAAATTCCCTTGAGCAGTACAGTTCGCACTTCCAGTTGGCACCGGTCTCGAACAGATCCACTTAAGGGGTTCCCCCAAAGGGCAAAGATCTCTTTAAGGACTTCCTGAGCTAGCTCCCATTCGTGGGAGACTGTGCTCTGCCTGCTCAGAGTGTCCGCCGCTGTGTTCAGCTCTCCGGCTAGGTGAACTGCCGATAGATTCCTTCTTGCATTGCCCAGAACCAGAGCTGCATTGCCTCTCTGCACATTGGGAGTGATCCTACGCCTCCTCTTTTGTTGAGGTAGTACATGGCCACTGTGATGTCCGTCATTATCAGGACATTCTTCCCCTGTACAGAGGGCAGAAAGGCCTTCAGCGCTAGTCTGATTGCCCCCAGGTCCAAAAGGTTGATGTGTAGTTTGGACTCCAATGGAGACCAATGACCGCTGATTGTCAGATCGTTGGTGTGGGCTCGCCAGCTAGTGAGTGAGGCGTCTGTCACTACTGTTATCTTTGGCCATGGTTGTCAAAAAGGTTCCCCCTTGAGGATATTTTCCTTGCAAGCCCACCATAGGAGATCTTGAGCCACTTTGGCCGGGACTTGCAGAAGATCTGACATCTCCCCCGAAAATTGGGACCATTGAGTCCTGAGGGCCCATTGAAGGGATCTCATCCTCAATCTGGCCTCTGGCACCAGGAAAATGCAGGATGCCATGAGGCCTAGCAACCTTAGAAAGTTGAATGTCGGTAGATGTTGGGCATTTTAAAACTTTGTTAACATATGCAGAATGTGGTGAGCTCTCTCTTCGGGAGGTGAGGCATTCCCCGAGGAAGTATCCAGGACTGCTCCGATGAATTGGAATCTTTGGCTTTGAATCATTTGCGACTTCTTGTAATTGAGCGAGAAGACCAGTCTGTGTAAGAAGTGGCAGGTCAAGGCCAGATGTTCCTTGGCTCGCTTGGGTGCACTTGCCCTGATTAGCCAATCGTCCAGATAAGGGTAGACGTGAATACCCCTTCTCCGGATAATCGCTGCCACCAGCGCCATCAGTTTGGTGAAAACCCTCAGGGCGGAGGTCAGCCCAAATGGTAGAACCTGAACCTGATCATGAGAACCACCAATTGTGAACCCCAGGTACTTTCTGTGCTTAAGATGGATTGGCACATGAAAGTAATCATCCTGAATGTCCAATGAAACCAGCCAGTCCTGAAGCTGAAGAGCCTGAAGGATCTGAGAAAGGATCACCATCTTGAACTTGTCCTTCCTGAGGTCCAATATGGGTCTCAATCCTCCATCCTTTTTGGGGATGAGAAAATAAGGGGAGTACCAACCCTTGTTCCTTTCCGCTACAGGTACATGTTTCTATTGCACCTCTCTAGCAGGGTTAAAATCTCATGCACAAGGAGCGGATCTGGAATTTTTACAGAGTTAGCTCCCGGTGGATGATTTTGAGGTCTTTGATGAAAAGGAAGGCAGTAACCATGGGTCACTATCTCTAGTGCCCAGGCATCTGATGTAATGCCTCGCCATTCGTCCAGATACCAAGTGATTCTGCCTCCCACCGTGGTCTTGTGGGTGAAGACCTCAAAGTGGCTTTGCTGCGGCATTGGCTAAGGAGGTAGTAGCCGCTTCTGGGGCTGATCTAGCACCTCTCCCTTTTCCACCATGAAAGGGTTTTTTCAGTTGGCCTCTTTGACTGGCCTGCCCACTCCCTTTTCCAAAAGAGGAGTAGAAACGAAAGGGGTGACTCCTCCAGGAAGATGAGGCTGCGTAAGAGTGTTGTTGAGGCTGTTTTATAGAGGCGCTTAGTGATTTTGCTGCCGCTTTTGAGGTCTGCAGCTTCTCCAAGCTCTCGTCCGCCTTGCTGCCAAACAACCTCAAGCTGTCTAAGGGCATATTGAGTAATCTAGACTGCACATCAGGTGCAAAGCCAGATTTCCTCAGCCATGCAAATCTGCGTAGGACCGTGCTAGATGCCATGGACCTGCTTACACTATCAGCAGTTTCCAGTCCTGACTGAAAGCATTCCTCCAAAGCCTCTTTACCATCTTTTACTATCGCCAGGAAACCCTCCCGTTCCTCACCTTCCGGGAAGCGTTCAGCCGCTGATGTCATGCAGTCCCATAGGGTATATTTAAATCTTGCTAAAGTACAAGTTACATTAGTCGATTTAAGGGCCATGCTGCCTGAAGAAAAAACTTTCCGGGCCCAAGCATCAACCTTTATCATCCCTGTCTGGTGGTATTGAGGGGTAAAGCTGATTGCCAAGTGGAGGTTGCAGCTTGTACCACTAGATTTTCAGGGGGGGGGGTGTTTAGATAGGTATTCCGGATCTGATAAAGATGGCCTGTATTTTGGTACACATTTCTTGTTTACCGCTGAAACCGAATCAGGAGTATTCCAATTTACCATCACCCTCTTCTGAAGTGCTTTATGGAATGGAAGAACAGGATCTTTTAGAGGACCTTCACTCAGGATGTCCGTCATGTCACCCTGGTCGAAATTTGGGGAAGCTGCCTTCCAACCCATAAAATCAATGACCCTTCCCATGAGATTTCTATAACTAGGATCTGTATGATCTGTAGGGTCTGGTCTCTCAAATTCCACTTCAAGGGAAGTGTCTAGGCCACTGGCATTTTGGAGACAGTCATAAAGATCAGTTATCATCTAGCTCTTCAGGGACCTCTCTGGATCCAAACCTAACTCCAGCTGAATTAACATGCTCTTCAGAGGAGTGTTTTTCAAAAATGAATGACATGGATCTGAAAAATTCCTGTCTGGGTTGAGGTGGAAAGCTTTTTCAAGTAAAGAGGGTGGTATCGATTTAGGCATGGGCAATGGCGTCGACTTGGGTATCAGGATTAAAGAATGCCTCGATAAAGGCGTTGAAGGCGTCGATAAAGACGACGCTGGCTTTGATGTTTTCAAAGGAGGCTTCGATACTGTCGAAGGAGGCTTCGATACTGTCGAAGGAGGCTTTGATACAGTCAAGGGTGTCGACACCACTTTCGTCGGCGGTTTCGACGCTGTAGTCGTCGACTGTCGAGTCGAGTTTCGACTTCAACGCTGATGTCGATTCCGCTACCACCGATTTATGCACCAGAGGTTTTGTTTTAGTACGAGGTGTCGGGGAGCTTTCCCTTGACGACACTCTCGATTCTTTTTTGGCTCTCGCGTGCAAATATTTTAAGCATCTAAGCCCTAAAGGCCTCCCATTTTTCTGGGGAATAGTGCATGGATGGATAAGTCACTATCATCTCATAGGAGAAGAGGGGGAAGAAGACCTGTGACGTCGCTTTTTAGACTTCTTAGTCGAAGACAAGGAGGATTTCCTTAAGTGACTCTTCGATCTCGACCTCCTCAACCCATGTCTAGATTTTCGACTAGATTCTTCCAAATCTTTTTGTCTTTTAGAAGACTTGTAAATTTCCTCTCCCACCGCCAGCTTACCTCTCCGTTCCCCAAGAGCCTTATTGGACATGGCCTGACAGGAACCGCACCCAACAACCCGATGGTCTGGGCCGAGACACCAGAGGCAGTTCTGACATTTTTTTAAACCTGTCTTGGGTGTGGTAGGAGTAGATGACGAGGACATCGTCGATAAAAAACCAGATGCGCCGTTGGGGACACGAAGCAGTTGCTCGGAAAAACAGAACTGAGGTAACGGGCGCTGCTCTTGCCCTTTATACAGCGGATGACGTCGACGGCGACCCTCGAGGGACTATGACTCCACGCCCTCGAACACAGCGCCCTCTGGTGCCATTTTTTTTCCAAAGCACAAAGTTGGGAGACAAGATATCTAAGATGAGGAATACGTGGGAGGACACAATCCATTCAAGTAATATTTATTCACCATCAAAAAAGAAAGGCGAGTCTGGGACTTGCACCCATATGAATAAAAGCTCCATCCTTAGTCTTCAAAGCCACAGTACCTGGCAGGGTAGTGAACCGGGTCGGCTGTGAAAACCAGGCAGTATACAGAGCGGAGAGAACCCAGGGAATAGAGTCATTCCCCTTTCATCCATTTGTGAGCATTGTGAAAAGCCAAGAGAAGGACAGCATTTCCTTGGAATTGCAAGAAGCCTGGACAGAGCCAGGAAAGCCACAAGAGGGAAGTGCGAGACAGGCATGGTATCGAGAGACACAGACGCAAAAGCAACAGTTCGAAAACCTTTATTAACCAACTTGGTGGGGTTGGTGTAATGCCCATCTGGCCTCAACTTTCAAAGGGATCGTTCCCTCAAATGATGTTTCTAAGGGTCGTCGATTTCTAGTCCAAAACCAAAGTTTGTCTGTGTCCAAACCTATGCATGTCCTCACTCTTCAGCCAAATATGATAGGGGGTCTTCTCAATAGGAAAATGGCTACTCAAAAAGAAATGTAAACCACAGCTGGTATCAGGTAGTCTTACCAATAGGTGTAGTTCTGCCAATTCAAGATAGTTTAACTCAAAAAGGGTTGCCCTTGATGTTAAAGTCAAAGTTCACAATGTCTGTGGGTCTCTTGGGGGTTCCCTTCCCCAAGCTTTGATCCTTCCAGTTTCAACCGAAAATACACAATTCCTTTCAGGGTTCCCTTCCCCAAGCCCAGGCCTCTTTTCCCAGAGTTCAGCAATGTCTTTAGTGAGCCTCTTAGGTTTTCATTTGGCAAGTTAAGGTCCCTATTGGTCAACAGATTCACAGTTAGTTACTTTACTATTCCATTAAGTATTGCTAATTTCGGTTAAGCCTCCCCCGATTCCCTTCCCTAGGCGCAGGCCTTTTCTTCCAAAGTTCACCAATCTCTCTGGTGGGCCTCTTTTGGTTCCCTTCCCCAGGCTTAGGTCCCTCGAGTTTCAAACTAACACAAAGTTCCTAAAAAAAAGAAAACCACAAAGTTGCTTGTGTCAGGATGTACCTTTCACTGTATAGTTCTTTCACAGGGCAGGGTCAGAGATCTTTGAGAAGGCCGGGTTCTTTGCTCCTCCCAGCCGCAACATCTCTGCCCTCTATCCCCTCCTCTTGTTCTGTTGCCCCTTCGCCTTTTCTGTGCCTTTTTTCACTCTGTGCTTTTCTTCCTGGTTATGTGCCCTGAACACCACCTCCTCTTGTGCACCCTTGCACCTTTCCTTCACGTCTTAGTGCCTCTTGCACTCTTCTTGTTACTTTTCTCTGTGCTCACTTGCAGATTTTTTACCATGCTCTCTTGCACCTGTACTGTCTCTCAGGTCGCTTGTGCTCCTCTCTTCCTTTACGGGTTACTCGCTCCTCCTCTTAGCTACTTTCGTGCCGCCAGCACATTTATTCGGTCTTTTAGGTGATCCTCCCTCGCTGGTCCACCCCTATGGTCAGGATCCAAAAGCGATAGCCCTTCCCTGGCCACCTGAATAGAAGATCCAGAGGGAGTAGGTGGGAGAATACTCACAGAAAGCATTCGCTGGGCAGTGCAAGGAGTCGAGAGAACTAGGGGAAGGAAGTAATTACCTCTGGTATGTTTGTGGACACTGTGAAAATCAAATAGAAGGGCGCCATTCTCTACCAGGACTTTGAATTGGAACGCGATTTCTTTTATTTTTTTTATTTAAAAGAAAGTTTCTAGTTTGTACAAAATAAAGAAAATAAATTGTCAAACTTTTACAACAAAATGACAACAGTTAAAGTCACATTCACGTAACCAACAATGAAATAACTAAATAAAACTTTTTGTTTTTCAAATAAAACACAAACCTAGAGGTACAATTGCAAATTTGCAACATATCTCAGATAGTTTTAGTGTATACATTTGAGATTTTAAGCGTTAAAACAAACCATTCAAGCAATATTTCACTATACCATATATAAAAATGAATACTATTCAGTAGGTACATCTTCTCATATAATGTACACTAAGTGAGGCAACATATGAACATCGTTCACTCCGGCACCTCAAGTGAGGCTAAGACAACACTTATACGAGGAACAGGTCATGACTTCAAAATCATAGCCAATTGTTTTGAACCTCTATACGTTAAACACAATTCGCATATCTTTTAGACTACATGGGTATTTTTTTTCTGTTAGAAGTTGTTCAATTTTAAATAGAAGTCATGATAGATCCACTATAAAGGACCTGCTGTTACTGACTAAACATCTTTCCCAAAATGAAAGTCTAGCAATTTCCAGCAATCCCTGAACAAAGGAACCTTGAAGAGCGAATCGGAGAAACCGTGATTGCAGGACACTATGGTCTCCCCCAGCGCTCTGGCTGCAGCGATCAGGGTTTTAAAAAGCTACGTCGGTCCGTACGGCATGGAGAAAATGTGAAAGGTTGACACCGGCACTAACAAGCGGCATTGCCCCCTGGGGGAAGCAGGGACACAGGGAACAAACTGCGGCGGAGGCACAGTAAGCTGACAGCTGCAGCGGTGTTCCTTGGCAACGCGGGTACTGCGGGGGATGATTTGGGTGAACCAGAGCATTGGACGGAGCTGCATGGGGCCGTATAAGGCGAGCGTCATTAATAGAGCGGCGAGTCTGCATTACTGACGAAGGGAAGCTGCCGTGATAAGCGCCATTATCAGGAAGCGAGTGATTTTCAGCGGTCCGAGGAGCCCAGCTTAAACATCAATAAATAAGGAACTGAGGACTGGCAGGCCCCGCAACAATGTTGCACATAAAGCACAAGAAAAGTGAGCCACATGTAATGAAACGAGCAGACACTCGGATATAAATAAACAGCCCCCCCCAGGAGGCGAAATTTGAATAAAGGACTGGCATTAAGCACGCACACAAGGCGCTCAGACTTTACCCCTGTGGGCTGGCGAACGCTGGAGGCTTTTTGCAGTTGGCAGAAAGCCGTGTTACATAATACTGTCCCTAGACATTAAGTGGCAATAACATAAGGAACAGCATGAAATTGCGTCATGCAAAGGGCATGGTTTGCAATGGCGGGGCTTGAGAGCAATGGTGAGAGAGCCGAACTGGGCGAGCACGAGGGCCGATGAGGCTCACATGAAACATTCCCACTTGCAGAATAGTGCGGTTGTCAACAAACCTTCCCTGCCACTCTGCTGAGAGGGAAGGAGATCCCACACGAACTACACACCATATTGGTGTCCCGAGGACACGAATGCCGGCACTTCAAGTAAGTGAATGGGAGAGGATCTATCCACTCTGCTAGGACTCATGCCATAAGGCCTGATTTATAAAACCACGCTACAGGACCTGTGTGGACATTGATAAGTGCTCATTGACCACAGAACACGCAGGCGACAAGGGGTCCTGCCAGGAACTAGAGAGTGTTGAACCGCAGAAATAGCAACTGGTAGAGACGTCGGGAGACGCAATCCACTCGGGGCACTGAACAGAGGGCATATTAACGCCTGCCGCAGCCACCTGCGGAAGACACTCGTAAGCATCAACTATTCCTGGGGCGTCATAGAAGAACGGGTACAGGACACGTCCGCCACTGAAGAGCTAGTCCCTGGCATATAAACAGGCTGAGCAATGTCACTGAGAGGAGTCAAGGCCAAGAGCAAGCAGCCTACGATGAACGTTTTTGCAAAGACGCAACAGACTCCTACTGGCCTGGTGCAAGGTGCAGGGGCCGCGTCTGCAGAAGGTACCCTGGTAAAAGAGGACCGTCTGATCCCAACAGCCATCAATGAGTTAAAAGCCTCATGGGGGATGACAATGGCGGATCTAAGGACTGCACTAGAGAGCAAAATAGATGCAGTGGGAATAGAGGTCGCCTTGCTGCGTCAAGATGTGAGAGCGCTGGCGGAAAGGACAAGTGGCCTGGAGAGTGCGGTGAAGACCAACACAGAAACCAGCGCAAGTAATGCTAAGGAGGTCCACATATTGAAGCAACAGGTGACTAACCTCGAGAACCGTGCAGAGGAGGCTGAGGGAAGAGCAAGACGTAACATACGAGTGGTCTGCCTGCCAGAGGGAGAGGAGGGCCAAGACCCCACGGACTGGAATGTGGAGAATATGATCCTGCAGGAGATAGGAGCCGACAAGCTTTCACAAAGTTTTACTGTTGAACGAGCGCATAGGGCCCTGATGAGAAAACCACATCCTGGAGCCCCCCGAGCGATAATAGCTAAGATCCTAAACTACAAAGGCAGAGAGAAGATCTTGGAGTACTTTCGCAAAGGTGGAACGATAAAGAGAGCATCTACAAACATCACGGCATATCCTGATTACACCATGCTGGTGCAAAGGCAGCGATAGAGTTATGTGGCTGTCAAGAGGAGACTACGCACGGCTGGGATTAAGTACATGCTCTTGTATCCTGCGAAACTCAAACTCCTGTACAAAAGTAGGGCGTTCTTTTTTGACACTCCGGAGAAAGCAGCGACATGACTGGATGCGCAGGGCTGCCAAGAACAAGATGAGGAACAAGATCGCGAGAAGCATGATAAGTGATGGGGATACGGCATGCATAACAACACGATAGGGGGGGGCCTCGAAAAGACAGTGATATGGATAACAGAGGAGGGGCGAAGACAGATAATATTGCAAACTGAAACATGGGACTATTGAATTTGTTGGACTTGTTGGACTAGAATATAAGATGCGCAAGTAAATTGTGCAGCACGAAGCACGCTGAATTTAAAGCAAACAGGAGCAGTGGGATGGATGGGACCTACCCCCCGGAAGTAGTAGTAGTCGGACAGCCACTAGGGCGACTTTATCCTGCTGAGCCGCAAGTACAGGCTATTGCCAGAAAAGGGCTAAATGCGGGGGGTGCCTGAGGTCCAGGGATGGAGCTGGGCAACAGTTGGGGAGGGTGTTGAGGGTGGGGAGATCTAGGGGGGCGAGTTGGGGCAGGGAAGGGAGGCGGGAGGGAAGGAAGTTTGGGTGTTTGGGAGGGGGGGGAGTTGGGGTAGAGCTAGTAGTTGGAAGATGTTTGTATTGGGGAACAAGCCTGCATAAAACAAGGGAAGATCTGAGATCCAATTCTACTGGAGGGTACCTGAGGAGGGAGGGGAGAGACCCGGATATGCAATGGGAGACCTTAAAGTAGTCACCTGGAATGTGAGAGGGCTCAATAGCCATCTTAAAAGAAATAAGGTTATGATGTATTTGCGACGGCAAAAAATTGATATAGCCTTATTGGAAGAGACCCACCTGACGCAAGAAAAACTGGAAGTGGTACGGAAAAAATGGAGAGGGACTATGGTGCGAGCAACATACTCGGCGTATGCTAGGGGGATAATCACGTGGGTGGCACCGAACGTACCGTTTCAACTATTGCAATCTACGGTGGAGGAAGATGGGAGGATGGTAATATTGAAGGGATTTGTGGAAAACAAGGAGATATGTGTGATAAACACCTATGCCCCAAATCAAGACATGGCGGCATATTTCAGAACACTATATAGTAAACTCTGCGCAAGCCTGGGAGAGGCAGTGATTTGCGGAGGAGATTTTAATTGTGTAATAGACCCTAAGATAGATAGATCAGACTCAAATAGATAGACCAACCCGAGCAGCCAGAATACTGAAGTCCTTGATAACAGACTTCGGGTTGGAGGATGCATGGAGAATGCACTATCCGCAAGATCGACAATACTCACATTATTCAGCTCCCCAGAATTTACACACTAGATTAGACTATGTGTTTGTCACGCAGGCGGTGACGACAGAGATAGCACAGATAGAATACAAGGTTGACATGGCAGTACCGACCTCCGAGAGCGAAAATACTGACATGGAGTCTCAGAGCGGAAGCGCCAAAGGACAATGGGCCTCATTACATGGTAGGCAGTGAACCATGGCGCAATTAGCGCCATGGTTCATGCCGGTAAAATACCGGCACCGCCTTGGTGGAAAGGGGAATTACCGCCCCATTCCAAGGTTGGAGGGGCGGTAATTCCCCCCTTCCACCATTGCCCTTCCCCATTCCCATTTTTGCCCCATAGGGCATAATGGGAATGGGGAAGGCGCTAATTACGGCACTGCAAATTGCGGTACCGTAATTAGCTCCCTGGGTCCCTTTGCGGGTTGGTTTTTAACGCCTGCAAAAAGCAGGCGTTAAAATCCCCAACCCGCAAAGGGACCTCGTAGTAAGGCGGTAAGGATTTACCGGTACCGGTAAAATACTGGTACCGGTAAACCCTTACCGCCTACCGTGTAATGAGGCCCAATATCTTCATAGAAGACATGAGGGAGGAAATAATAAACTATTTCGAGATCAATACAGGTAGCGTGAAGTCGCCTCGGGTTCTTTGGGAAGCCTTTAATGTAGTGGTGAGAGGAATAGCAATAGCCAAGTCCAAGGGGCTACAAGGAGGGATCGCAGCAGACTTACAAGAAGCGGAAAAGGAGCTAGAAAAGGCGAGGTAGCACCAAAGATGATAATGAAGCAATACTTAGGTTACAACAGAAATGCGCGGGATACAGGGATAGCTGTGCAACCTAAACTATAAAAAATATAGAGAGAGACTGCATGCGGGGGGAGATAAACCAGGGAGAGTTCTGGCATGGTTATACAAAAATGAGACCCCTAGACCAGTAATTAGGACGATAGAGAAAGAAAATGGGAGTATAGCAGATACCCAGGAGGATGTGAATCTAGAATTTGCAAACTATTACCATGTCCTGTATGGGGACATGGAGGAAAGTGATAATAATGCAATAAACAAAATTTAATTTTAGAGGATATAGGATTGCCGCAGATTAGCGCTGAAGAACAAGAGGAGCTAGACGTGCCAATCACTTTAGAGGAATTGGAAGAAGTGGTGAGGCAGCTTCCCATTTGTAAGACCCCGGGGACCGATGGACTCCCCAGTGAATTCTACAAGATGTATAGAGATGTGGTGCTTATACCACTCCTTGAAATGCTCAACAAATCATACGAAGTCGGGAAGTTACCAGAATCCTTGAGAGAAGCGATAATCATACCGCTCCCGAAACCCAATAAGCCTGGTGGTGAGTGCGGATCCTATAGACCTCTGTCGATGCTGAATCAGGACAGCAAAATACTGACGGCTGTCCTGGCAAACAGAACGAGGAGAGTCATTACTAAATTAATACATCCCAACCAAACTGGTTATGTCCCTGATAGGAACATATCCAACAACCTTAGGCGACTCCATCGAGTCATTGAATATGCTAACAAAGACACAAATGACATGGCACTCGTGTCACTGGATGCAATCAAGGCCTTTGACTCGGTCAAATGGCCATGGTTGATTGCTGCCTTGACAAATTATGGAATAGGGCTGCGGTGTCTAAGATGGGCCAAATTGCTATATAGTGAACCGCTGGCCAGAGTAGGGACAGTGATATCAGAGAGGTGGAAGCTTAGTAGAGGCACCAGACAAGGTTGCCTGTGGTCCCCTATGCTGTATATCCTGGCCTTAGAGCCCTGGGGGACATATTTGAGACAGCAATATGACACAATAGGCATAGCCATTAAAGGAGAATCGCATTTAATGTCCTTGTATGCTGATGACATGTTGCTGTACCTGCGCTACCCGGAAGAACATCTACAGTATGTCCTGGAAGTGCTGGACCGATTTGCAGGGCTCTCAAGCATAGCAGTGAACCCCTAAAAGTCTTGTGTGCTTCCATTGAGGAGGTATAAAGGGATCCCACTAGAGCAATTACCGATCCTCCAGATACCGTGGGAGGTCAACACGTTTCAATACCTGGGAATATATATATATCACACGGTAGAAGAAGAGCACCAGCACAATACTGAGAAGGCTGTACGGTACATAGAAAATAGTATGAGATTTTGGGTGAAAATCCCCCTGGCGATGATGGGCAGAGGGGCAATGCTTAAAATGGTGGTCCTGCCAAGACTATTACTTTGTGAATATCCCATACTTGTTATCCAAGCGTTTCTTTGCTAAACTGAGCAGTATATGCAGGAAATTCCTCTGGCAGGGGACAAGGAACAGGATGGCCCTTTGGAAATTTCAAAACTCATACGAGAAGGGAGGCATCAAACTACCAAATTATGAGATCTATTATAGAGCAAGCCAACTTCAGTATGTAGCTAAAAGGCTTTCTGAAGAGCCGACCTCGGAGACCAGGTTGTTACAACAAGACTGTGCCCCATTCTTTCTTAAAGAGATGATGTGGTTACCTAAGGTAGACATGGAGGGACGCCTCAGGATGATGGTACTGGGGTGGGAGATATGGCGAAGAGCTTGTAAAATGATGGAGGACCCTTACCCATGCTCCCTGCAGGTGCCACTGGTAGCTTTGGTGGGAAAAGAAACACAACTAAGATTAACAATCAGAAGGCACTGGGAGTCTGTGGGAATAGCGACTTTGGGAGACATATGGCAAGAAGGGAATATAAGGGATTTAGAGGGGTTAGTGGAAGAAACAGGGGTACATGCAGGACAGTATATCACATATAGAGTGGTGCAGCGGATAAAAGACGTGGTCGGAAGACAAACTATCGAGTGAACCGGATACCGCCATAGATACAATATACGACATAGCAGAGGGGGGGGGGCACAAAATATCTAGACTATATGAGCTGGTGATGACCAAGGTAGGAAGGGAAGTGGTACAACTTAGACAAGATTAGGAAGAGGAAGTGGGGACCCCAATGAGTGACGGGATGTGGGAGCATGCTCAATTTTATCACAAAAAGGTATCGAGGAATACCAGGCTACAGCAGATACAGTTATCACCCATAGGGCGCATATGACGCCACAAAGGATAGCTAAATTTAAAACTGCAGGGCGACAAGCATGCCCCAAATGTAATGAAGAAAATGCTGGAATGGTACACATGTTCTGGTCATGCCCGGAAATAGAACGTTTTTGGGGTCAAATAGCACGCAGGATGGAAGATAAAGGTATCAAAGTAAAGATAGATACAGCATGGGCTTGCCTACTGGGAGGGTTCCCTAGACCACACACACTAAAGCATGTGAGCAAATTGAAAGACCTGGTGTATGTACTAGCTAAGAGGAAAATTGCAATGAGATGGAAAGCATGTCACAGACCAAGAATAGAAATGTGGTGGAAGGATCTACAAAAATGGGCAGAGGCGGAAACAACAGTATGGCAAGAAGCGAGTAATGTTGGGGGCGGGGAGGGGGGGATGAAGCGGGAACCTTTATGGCCTGGAAACAACTAATTGCAGAATTATTTGGGCCCACAAATGATGGAGCTAGTGACCGAGACCCACCAGGAGTAATTGGTACAGACACCCTACTAAATGATGAAGAAACGGAACAGGAAGGAAAGTAGGCTTGAGGGGAGGGTGGGAAGGGGTGAAACACAGAAGACAAGACAATGTGATGTGTATTAATATTGTTATGAACGCTGTAAGTTTCGTTTGTGTTGGTTGTTGAAATAAAAATCAATAAAAATTGTTTAAAAAAAGTTTTAAACTGATTCAGCTTAAAACGCTTGTAAATAATTCTTATTTTATTACAAGGACATAGTGTCAAGTAGGGTGCAGGCAACTCTCTCTTTCTTGTAATTGATGCATATTCAGCATATAATTTGTAACTTCTATTCAGTTCTAGAGTACGAGACCAATCCAGATCGTATAAATTTCGCTTAACTTTGGGTAAACCCAACTGTAAATCTTCGCACGAGGAGTTGATGCCTTTTAAAACTTTGTCCATTTGCTCTTTAAATTTGTCCATGGATGGAAAAATAGCCATCCATCAGAATCGTATTTAAATCAGAAAAGAGTGAGTTGCGCAGAGGTGACAGAATTTGTACATATCTTCCTAACTTTCGCCATGTCCACCTCACCGCCAAAAAAGGTAACCCCCATTTCTTGGCGTACTATTGAGTTTGGAACAGACATAGCCACACCCAAGGTCTTCCTCCAAAGGATACCTTGAATCCTGTTTAGTATAGCATCTACATCCAACAGACAGATCAAACCAAATAATATCATCGGTTCTACCTTGAGTGCATACATTTCTTGAAGTGAATGCATTGAAAATTTACAATATTTCCTGAGAATTATCTTTATAATGGATGTTAAAGATCTTACTTTTGTCTTTAACCACAATTCCCAGGATTAATTCCCAGGATTTCAGAGTATTTACCTCTGCTAAGTGGTAACCAAGACAGTGAATGTTACTTGCACACTATTTTATCACCCGCAATATTCCAGGTATAGGATTTGTTTGTTTTTATGAAATATAATATGTAAAGGTTTATATTTTGTAAACCAAACGCAAAATAAAAAAAATAATTTGAGATTTCAGGGAATTAGCCACCAAATTGTGTTCCCTCGCATATTCAAAAAATACATTCAGCCTATTTTGTAAACCATATGAGGTTCTATCAAAGAGGACAATATTGTCCGCAAAACATAACCAATGTATTTTTTAAACCGGCAAATTTGGCAGGGTAAATTTTGGTCCCATCCCATATTCGATACATGTCACAAAGATATAAATTGAATAGGGTTGCTGCGAGATTGCATCCCTTTTTGACCCCTGTCATGGTGCTGTTTGGTGAGGTAAGTGCCCCTGCTTTAGTGACTTTCCTGAAACGTAGTGTCAATGTGCAGCAGTGTGAGCAACTGCACCATGCTTGCTGGTAACCCTAGGTTTAACATTTCGACCATAGCACTTCCTCAATTATTGAATCAAAGGCGCTAGTTAAGTCTAGAGCTGCAATATAAATTGGGCCAGTGTTGGTCTTTCCGTATTTGGCAAAATGTGCGCGATTATAATAGCGTTCAATGAGGTCCCCATATGTTTACGAAAGCCCATTTGATATTTAGAAAAGATGTTTTGTTCAATAAAATCTTCAATATGCTTTAGCAATAATATTGCAAAAACATTCGCCGAAGAATCCATTAAGGCTATCGGCCGAACGTTGGCTGGATTATTTGGTTCCCCCTTTTTAAATATAGGGATGATTATCGCATTAAGCCAGGATTTCAGTATGCTAATTGTTGACAAAATATTTGCACATTTTGTATGTAAGATGGCAGCCCAAAATGTAGGGTCATCTTTCAAAATACATGCCGGCAGACCATCCGGTCCTGCAGCTCTAGATGGTTTGAGAGCCCGAATCGCCTGTATTATTTCATCTAATGAAAAGGGCATTTTATCGACACATCTCAGTCCGAGGATTTCTGAATCACTTTGTTGGAAGGTATCCGGTAACTTAAACTTATCAACAATAAAAGATTGCCAAACCTCAGCAGAGATTGACGTTCCTAGAATCTGAGACTGTTCTTGGTGCTTACTATTATTATTATTATTATTATTAAAGACCATATGTTGCAAGTATTTCTCCTAATTATTAGTCCTATCATCTGTTGATTTTCCAGCAAATTATGGCTGTTATGAATTGATTTTATCATGTTTCTGAATTTCAAACATCTTGGATTTCGCTTTTCATACTCATTAGTTGAAAGGTTTAGTCGCATTAAGGCTTTCAAGGAACGATTTCTTTCTCGTTTAAAATTAGCAATTTTAGAGTTAAATGCAATTATTTTTATATTGTCTCGGGGCAAAGTATGCATCAGCATTGTGAGGATTTATTTCCTTATTACCATAGAGTTCCAATCCGCTCTCTGTTTTGCCTCTAACCCAATTTGGCTATCCCCATTTATACCCCATACGTCTCTCTGCACCAGGTATGTAAATTCTCTACATAGCCTCGGATGCCATCTAATCAAGTTATACATACGGTCCACTTCTATGAGGGTTAAAATGGGGTCAATGCAAAGGGGATCGATCTTATGACATAGGATCATCTGAATAGGCGCGTGGTCACTAAAAGGAGTATCCATAATAACTACCTCATCCATTTTTTCCAGTAGACTCGAAACTAAAAAGTAATCAATGTAAGAGGTTACATTGCCTCAAGCCCAAGTACCAGTATGCATGCCAGATTTGTATTCTACTTGTTGAATGTTCCAGTGGTTAAGATAATCATTCCAGTTGCAACCACTATTTTAGCACGCTTATCATTCCTCATACCCAAACCTGTTTGATCCATACATACTGAGTTGAAGTCCCCCCCCTAAGATAAATACACTTTCAGGGTTGCTTAGCAAGGTTTCTTCAAATACCTCATCCAATAGATCAAAGATCATATCAAGTGTGGACTCCACAGGATTAAAATATACATTTATCAGTATGTAGGAAAAAGACATTGTGCTATCAGGCTTATGTTCAACTATTAGGAGACCATTTGTTGCTTGAACTATGTGTGCCTCATGGTTGTGGGCATTACTAATCAAAATAGCGATCCCTCCTGCAGGACGACCAGCCGTGCCCTGCACCGCAGGCATACAAAAGCTTGAGTAACCCTCCACCACCACATTACACACACACATGGTTTCCTGCAATAAATATATTACAGTACTTCTTGATAGTTAGGTAACAGTAAACCAAGTTTTAAAATGTTTGATCCCACAACAATTCCTTGATATCAAAGGGCAGTCCTTCTGGCTAGGGCTGCTTGTTTTTAGATTGCAATTCTAATATGGAAGTCATCAATGGTGCCAGCCACGTAATATTGGAGGCTGCCCCCACTAAGGCTGAGATCTGATTAATAAATTCTGAAGTCTCGAAGTATTGGCATTGGTTGATTAGTCGGGTCAATTGATGGCTTGACCTCAGGGTGCTGTATTTGTTCAGACACAAATGGATCAGCTTCCTCGAGGGACCAAAATATTTCCAATGTGAGTACCTGTAATTCAAAGTCCTCCCTGTGATCCCATAGCAACTTTACTATGACGCTCGATTGGAGTGCACATATCATGCGTAAATTATTATGATTAGCTAATCTTAACCAATCTATATCTTCTGAGTGGAGTGTCCTCAGCTGTGGGCTACCTTTGAATACATTAAAGAAAAAAGTGTGATTTAGTCTTTGGTGCCCATTTATCTTTGGGTCACTGCGCCACCCCAAGAAATATCTAATATCCCTGGAGAAAGTGCAATCATCTTTTGCTAAGTCAGTATCTCCTCTCACAGCATGTAGTCCACCATTAATAGGCATGTCATCATTTGCCCTATTTCGGGGAGTCAAAATCCCTGAGCAGATAGTGAGTCTTTTCTAGATTTATCAGATATGTGCTTCCCATCAGTGGACAACATTGTCGAAGCCTCCCAAGATCCCTCAACATTTCCCACCTTTACTCCATTCACCTTCTTCTCAGGTGTGGGTCATTGATCAGTTGGTATAACAATAGGGTCAGCCCATTCATTGTATTGCCCAATTTGTGGGGAGGACTCGGAATCACCTATTACTTTGGTATTCCCTCCAACCGCCACCCCAGTTTGTTTGCAGCCAGGGGATAAAATGCAGAAAGGCGACCTTGCTTTGGTGTTCCTACTACCTCTGAATCTCTGGCAACAGGACAGCATGCATCATTCCCCTTCTAAATCAGTTTAGTATTTCTTGCTATTCACTGCTGATTTGGAAAGGCTAGATTAAGCACTGCTTTAGATTCTTCATTGAGGTGCATCAGATCAATTATCAATTCGTTTCCCGACACATCACCAGAATTTTTTACATGTTGTTTGGTCAGTTAGTTTTCAAGATTTGCATTCCCCTTTATTTTTGTTTTTTTACAATCTGATTACCGATACTGTCTTTTTCTTGTTTTTTTCTTGTTTTTTTTTTTTTCATTGCCTTGGCATGCGCATGTTTCACTTTACGTGAGTAAAATATTGTATCTACCTCATGTAATTCATTGCCATCATTGGAAGCAGTCGTCCCCCTTAGTCCCCAGTTCTTGTTGCCTTTTTCCAGCGAATCGCCTTGAAGCGCCACTACGCTTTCAATGACTTTGACCAGGGGTGAGGGACTATTTGGGGACGTGTCAGAATTTTCCAACATGGTTTTCTCAGTTTCAGGTGTAACAGTACCCAATTCACTTCCCATCTGTGTCCCTAAATGTAAGGTTGTGAGACAGTGATTAACCTAGTTTTAGTGAATTCAAGTGGATTGCTGCTAGCAGGGGAGATGTTAATGGATGTGTGGGAGAGACTGAGCACTTTTCACCTTCAGCGACCACATTTGCATATGATCTGCGATTTCTTTCTCTCTAACATCTGGTGTTTATGTGCCTATGTTGGAACCCCCAGGTTTCACAGGGATTAACATTTTCAAGAGACCTGAGTCCAGCAAACTCCATTTCTCTGATTGGCCAGTAATATACGCCAGCATAAAACCCTCAAGCTTGTATATTTTCTCTGACATACCTATCATCATGTCTTTTATAGCATTTAAGTGCACATGGGTTATTACATGGCCTTTGTCTAATAAATTCAACAGTGAGGCTACTACAGGAAATTTCATATTCTCCTCATTCACAATGACTGGAGAATTTATAGTTTCATGGGATATTTCAACTTTTTTGTTGCTCATTACTTTTACATGTTGATCGCCAATTTCAAAATCTGAGAATTCATGGTCTTGACTCTTTGCTAGATTCTCCCCCCAGAACCTGCACCTACCGTAGAGCGCGTAGGTGAGCTTGTTGATGGGCGCATTTGCCTTTTTTCATGATGCATATCGTGACCCAAACCCAACTCAGAAAAGGTGACCCCTTGCAGATTTTTTAATGAGATTCTCTCTACCTCCGAGGGCAAGTAGACTAAAGGGGAGGATGGGTCAAGTGAAATTAAACAACGTTTCTCCCATTTGTTTATTAATGTAGGGGCCAAAATAGAAACATCATTCATGCCTTCAAACATTTCTGTTTCTCTCGTGTGCGTTTGGTGCGTAGCTTCCCCCTCAGCCAAATCATCAAACACGGGTGTTAGGTGGGAATTAGGTGGGAAGCATTGTTTTTTTTTGTCAAAATCTTTTTATTGAAACATCGATAACATTAAATTAATCAAAGAATAGAAAGCAGTGGCAATGTTACTTAATCACAAGAGTCCCAAACAGACGGTCAAAACCGCCCCAACGTAACTTATCCAATAAGTCAACTTCAGCTTTATGCACACAATGGTTAAAATTCAACATTTATCACTATGATTGCCACCATAATTAATCTTTTAACAACGCATCAACATTTCATTTTAACGTCTTAATAATACCCCTAGCAAATATATTTCATAAACACCTCTGGGGTATAGTAATGTAGCTTCATATTCTGTAGCGTTCTTAACAAAAGAGGGGAGGAGGAAAGAGAAAAAAAATAAATCAAACCTCGCAAGAGTCAACCACCGCGCACGGCATTGCCCTCAGGGGCACTGTGATCTTTCCCTGCTCTAACTTCTTGTGAGTGGGTACCTACCTCATTTCGGAGCTTGTCAGGGCTGAGGGAGGTGTTTAACCAATCTGGGTTGGAAGGGCATGTGTTCTTTTTCTGCTACATGGTCTAAGAATGGGCCCCAAATCTTTTGGAATTTGGCTGTCCGATTTTCTATTGCGGCCGTTAGTTTCTCTATTCCCAGCAGTTCCCAAACCTTCACCCACCAGTACGCTATGTGGGGTCCCACCAATTACTTCCACAATCGAGCTTGCATAAGGCGGGTCGCCATAAGTAATTGTGTGATTAGCTGCGCCCTAGGGCCCGACTGTGGATAGGACCCATCATCTGGAGCGTCGCCCAACAGCATCACTAATGGGTCCAGGGGGAGGAGGGTTCCATAGATGTCCTTAATTTTGGACCTAATCTCTAGCCAAAAGGATTGAATGATCAGACAAAAACCACCACAGGTGCCCCAAGTCTCCTTTTGCCCCGCAGCCGTGCCAACATACATCAGGGTAATCTGTGTTAATTGCGTGCAGTCTCTGCGGCGAAAAGTACCATCGATAGCAGATCTTAAGTGCGCGTTCTCTGACTGTCGTGCATCCGGAGGACCTATGTGCACTGTCCCAAATTCTCTGCCAAGACTCCAAAGACACCTCTATCCCCAGCTCCCTTTCCCATGCCAACATATAAGAAAGTTTCTCATCTTCTGGGACGTTTTCAAGGATGCGATAACACTTTGCCCCTTTATGTGAACGTTGACCCTCCGAGATCGTTATCTCTAAACCTGAGGGAGGCCTCATGGCAGCCTTTTTAACTATCGGGTTGGTGTTCCAATGTCTGAGCTGTATATATAAATCCCTCTGTCTCTGGGAGGTCAAATTTTTCTTTACACTGGGTGAAGGTCAATGGGTTATCAGCATAGAGCTCTTGCAGTCTCAATGTCCCGGTCCTTGACCCTTTTTGGTATGAACTGGGTTGAAGCCCTGGGGTGAAGGTTGGATTCTGCATAATTGGGGGAAGGGGACCCAGTCCCGGGGTGATCCCCCCCTTACCATTGAATGCCTGTCCCAGCAGCAGAGCGTGGATCCCGTGGTAGGGAGAAGCGGCCTCCGGGAAGACCGTGCCTCCCGCGGTATGAAAGGGAGATGGGTGATGGGAGCCCCGGAAAACAATTGTTCGATGTCATGCCATTTGGGGGGGTCAGCTTGAATATCCCAGCCCGGGATGGGGGCAATTTGGGCAGCTCTGTAGTATCTCAAGATGGAGGGGAGCCCAAGACCACCAAGCTGCTGGCTCCTGGTAAGAATCTTACGCTAAATTCTAGGAGTTCTTCGCTGCCAGATAAAGCGGCCTATTTCTTTCTGCAACTCTAGTAAATCAGGCTCCGAAATCTGGACCGGAAGAGCTTGGAATGTGTAGAGGAGCCGAGGAAGCAAGGTCATTTTAACGGCACTTATGCGCCCCAGCCATGATATCTCCTGGAGGGCCCTTTTTTGTAGGGACACCTTAGCGTCTTTTAATAACGAAGGAATGTTAGCTCTCACCAGGCTTGAATAAGTCGGTGTCAAGTGCACCCCCAGGTATGTGATTTTGGAGTTTACCCATCTAAGGGAGAAGGTGTTCTGTAGGCATTTAACACCTGAGGTGTTTCAGACAGGTTCAGGCCATTTGATTTGGCCATGTTTATTGTGAAGCCCGAAATCTGCGTAAAGCGGTCAAGCAGACTCATAAGTGGGTGAACCGAGGTCTGAGCCTCTTTTAGGAAGCAGAGCACAACGTCTGCGTAAAGCGCTACTTTGTGGGTCTGACCTCCCACCTCGAACCCCTGGATTTCAGGGTGGAGGCGGATGTGTTGGGCTAGTGGTTTCATTGCTAGTGCAAAGACCAATGGCGACACCCCTGCCTGGTTCCCCTGCCCAGGGGCATCTGCCGTGTCCAATGGGCGTTGACTCGTATACGGGTGGAGGGAATCCGGAAATTGGACATAACTAGTTTAGAGAATTATGGGCCAAAATCAAAACCCTTCAAGACCAATTGCAGGTAGTCCCATGACATGCTATTGAAAGCCTGATGTGCGTCTAGGGATAGCAGTGAAAGGGGACCCGGCATGGAGGGGGCTAAAGCTATTAGGTCTATTGTTCTACGAATGTTGTCGTGGGCCGCTCGGCCTTGGATAAAGCCCGTCTGATCCCTGTCTATTAATGTTGGTAACACCTCCCCCAGCCGACGCGCTATAATTTTACTGAACAGCTTGGCGTCCGTATTGAGCAAGACTATGGGCCGGTAGGATGCACAATCAGCCGGGTCTTTTCCGGGTTTTAGAAGTAGGGTTGTATTTGATTCCGCCATAGATTGTGTAACAGAGCCCGTTTCCCATATGACATCAAACAGCTTTGTAAGGTGCGGTATGAGTTCTTTAGCAAAAGTTTTATAGAACTTATTTGTGAACCCATCTGGGCCCAGAGCCTTGCCGATAGGGAGAGCTTTGACGGCAAATTCAACTTTCTCAGCTGATATTGGGGCTTCTAAAGATTCTAGTGAGGACTGTGGCAGTTGGGGGAGATCAGCCTTAGTTATGAATTCTCTGGCGGACTGCGGGTTCGCATGTTCCCCAAAACATTCCTCCATAACACGGCAGTTGCCCTCTTCGGAGTGGGTACCTTTGCCTGTTTTATCCCGCAGAAAATCTATTCTGTTTTGCTTAGTCGGTTTCCCTAATTTGGCTGCTACTAATTTATTTGCCTTATTACCTTTTGTGTAAAAGAATTGCTTGGTGTGCATCATGCCGTAGGCCACCCTCCCCATATGGTGTGCCTCCAGAGCCTTCTTTGACATCCGCAGGTCTCTCAGTGAGCGCCTTGAGGGTTTCTTCTTATGCGCTTCCTCTAATCTAAGGGATTCCCCTTCTAAATGATCCAGAAGTAACCTCCTAGTTCTCCCCCGTTGTGCTGCCGTTTCTATTAAGCGGACCCTGATCACTGCTTTACTTGCTTCCCAGATCGTTCCCCAGCCCACATACCCTGTATTTTTCTCTCTATAATAACACACCATGGTTTCTCTAATGTTGGCACAAATCACAGGGTCATCTAACAGGAAGTCGTTTAGTCTCCATAGGGGTTTAGTAGGGGAAGTAGTTCGAAGAGGAGTCATGGACAATGCAACTGGGGAGTGGTCTGCAAGAGCTTCTGGGAGTATATCCACTTCCTCTACATTCTGGATGAGAGAGTCTGAGATACAAAACATGTCCAACCTTGAGAATCCCCCATGAACCGCCAAAAAATATGTGTAGTCCCTCGCCTCTTGATGATAGTATCTCCATACCTCGATCAAGGAATGTTCTTTCAACAGTGAGGTGAGAGCCCTGCAGTTATTCCTATCATTTATTGTAGGCGGTAATGTTTTGTCGACCAAGGGGTTGATCACTGCATTAAAATCCCCGCCTAGGATCACCTCCCCCTCAGCATGGTCAAATAAGGCTTTTGATAGTTTTGTAAATAACTGGTCTTGGTTAGCGTTTGGGGCGTAGATGGAAACCAACATAACTTTACGGCCTTCTAGTATGGCATTAACCAACGGAAACCTTCCTCCTTCATCCCGTACCAGTCCCAAGGTCTTGAAGGAGGGCGTAAGGCAGAGCCATTCGCCTCTTGGGGTTGTGAATTGGAGACCTCGTCATCGGGTGTTTCCGCCATCAAACTTTTCGCTTCTTCTTCCGAGGAAATTATGTAATGCTGATTCTGGTATTCAAACATCAGTTTACATGGGAACCCCCATCGATAATGAATTTTCCACAACCGCAACCACGATGTTACCTTCTGCAGTCGCCGCCTGCACGCCAGAGTGTAGGGGGCCAGGTCCTGAAATAACTGTACCTTTGCGCCTTGAAATTGTATGGAGTCCGAGTTCCTTGTTGCAGCAATGATGTCATCCTTCTGGCGATAAAAATGCACCTGAGTGAGCACATCCGGGAGTAGGCTTTTCTCATCTGGGCTAAAGAGTACACCCGGTGGGTTCGGTCTAACTTTAGATCTTCATTTTGGGGAAGGTCAAGGAGCGCCCTAAACAGCGTCTCTACATACTCTGGCAAGTCTCGGTCCGGAATCTGCCGAGGAACACCCCGAATACGCACATTATTTCATCTTGACTTGTTTTCCAGGTCAGCCTGTTTCGCCCAGATGTCCTCAAGGTGCTACTCAATGGCTTTTACTCTTCCTGCCAGGGCTTTGCTGTCATGGGATTGCACACAGGTCACATTCTCAAAGTCGTTGACCCTAGACTCCAATCCCTCAAGGTGAGACGTGAGATCTGCCAATGACTGGGCCAGGGCGTTTTTGGAGGTCTTGATTTCTTTAATTTCCTGGGTGATGTCTTGTTTAAAGGACTTAAACATTCCCTCCAAATCTTCCCTGGACAATGCCATGTTAGCGGTCAGCTTCGGGCAGGAGCCGGGTGAATTTTGGCCATGGTGATGTTTGTAAGGGGTGAGTCCCCGGGCTGAGGTGTCGGGTAAGCCTGAATGCTGTGTGTTCTCCTTTTAGCCGCTGTTTTGGACATCTCCTGGTGGGACTGCCGGTGTCGCCTATCTGACTTCCCAGGGCAACCAGAAGCACTGGAGGGGAGAGGCGTGCAGGGGCTCACAACGTGCGTTTTCCTGTTCATTTGAGCCCTATAGAGTGTGAAGGGCTGCAATGATTTTGTAGTGGCCTCGCTCCCTGCTGCTGTGATCACCCCCTCAGGTTCCCTTCTTAGAGAGGAGGTTCCCCACAGTCACCGACCCCAGCCCCCTCTTTGTACCTCGGGGCCCTGCACTCACCCAGGCTCCATTTCTGTGCGGCCCTCTGGGTCCACCCTCCGCACTCCGGGTATCTTCACTGCTTGCTGCTGCCCTCCCATGGGAGGTTAGAGAGCCCACCAGGCCTCTCCGCGGACTATGGGCCGCAGGGGGGAGTCACCGGCACCTCCAGCCGCTGCCCAACGCCACCCCAGGTCGGCGCTGCGACGCGGCCATGGCCGGCGAGGCGATGGGGACTCTCTCCCCCGACACTCCAGCAATACTGATAGGAGGTCCCCAGCCGCAAGGCCGACCGCCAGCCCAGTCCCTGGGCCAGCGGGGCAGCGGGGATCACCACTCTCTCGGACTGACGAGTCCCGACTCACCGCCGGCGGGCAGCCCACTCTTCATCCAACGGGGGAGAGGGACTCGTCCCGGCGCAGCTCACCGCTCCTCTCGTCGTCCCGATCGGGCGCCACAAAGGCAGACACCATGCTGCAATCGAGGCCGGAGGGGGAGCGGGGACTCACCTCCCCTCCGGCGTTCTCACTATGTTGGGAGGAGGGCCCGCCCTCCACCAGGCAGGCGGCCAGGCCGGACACGACCCCGGCGCCGCTCCTCCTCCTCACCGAGGGCTCCTCCGTTGCCGGCTCGCTCTCCCTGAAGCCCGCCTCACGCTCCCAGGGGGCTCTCAATCTTCAGCCCAATCCTCTGTGCTGCTCCCCGGAGTCCTGGCGCTAACGCAGCCCAGTCGGGGGGGGGTTCTTCCTCTCCGGGGCCGCCCGAGATGGCGCTCACCGTCATTTTGGCTTTCTTGTAGACAGGTTCCACCGCCTTGAAAAATGCTCTATACGCTTTAAGCTTCCAACCCTGTCAAAGACCTCGACAGCTCTTCATCTTGGTTCCGGATGCAAAATTGGTCAAAAATTCTTTAAATAAACAGGGGAAATCGTACGACTTAGGCGCTCTGGAAAGGAGCTCAGGGGAAACACGACCGCATGGCGTGCTGCCTAGCCACGCCCCAGGGAAGCATGTTTTTTTTTTATCAAAGAGTAACTCTAGTTTTGATATCACTTTAGGCACTTGGTATTGTAATATCCCGAGTCATTCGGTTCGATTGCCAGTGATTGTTGGCTATAAGGGACTGTGTTTGCGTCCATAGCTCGTTCGCCATACACTAAAACCTGTAAAGTAGATCCAATGTGGTCTGCACTAGAGTTGTGCAGTTGATTGGGGGCCGTTATATTTAGCCGTGTGTGTCAGTATCCATCAGGCTCTTGCCACTACGCAGACTGCCCACCATTCTTTTTTAGTGATAATCCAGTAGCAAGTCAAAACTTCTATCACATATGTGACCACCTTTTGCTAATAAATATGTAGTTGCCCGCCTTTACAATGGAGAGCAACTAATATTCCTGAGAAACACAAAGCAAAAACTATATTGGCCTATGATCAATTTAACATCAGATTTCAGGCACATATGGATTACCCGCTGAATTACCCTCTCCTCCGTCACCACCCAACCAAACAGTGCGACAGTCAGGACACTTCAGCACACTATGGGACTAGTTGGACGTTGTGGGCTGGTGACAGGGCAGATCTGATTAAAGTTGGAGGTAGAATGTAATAAAGATAGAAATGCTAGTTATATCAACAGCTACAAGAAAAAACGTTAGGGAAAGTATACTGACTCGAGTTAGTACTGGCAATGCATACAGTATGCAATTAAACTTCCACAATACCCATGCCCATCGCCTACTCGCCAAGCAGCCAAGCAGCCAAACAGCCAGGGCACTTCCTATGCACTTCACGCGCGGGCCCTAGGCTGATATAGAATAGAGGCTGCTGGGAGTAGGTAGGCGGGGTTACGGGGAAACACCCAGCAAAGATGCTAGAAACAAAAAAGGGGACTTGTTAGAAAATAGAAACACATATTAGTCCACAAAGTCCACAATGAAAGATCCTTATGGGAAATTACTTGTAGCCCAATAAGCAGCGTTTCGCCTCTTTGAGGAGCGTCCAGCTTCTTCTTGCGCATACAGCGCGGACCACGGCAGGCAGAGGAGTAGGAAGACGGACACGAGCAGCACATACAGCCAAACAGCCAGAGCACTTCCTACACACTTTACGTGCGCGCGCACAGGTGCTGAACCAGAGAGATGTGTACTTTGCTTTAACCTTTGAAAAAGGATTGTGACCTGGTGAAGGGATCCCTCAGGAACCAGTTTCTCCGATACATGGTACTGTGCCTATCCAGAAGAAGGGAGTCATTCTTCTAGAGCAAGAGGTGAGCAAACCCCTTTTAGTTTAGTTGCAAGTAAAGGGTTGGGAATAGGTTTCTGACACAGAATGGTGGACTCTTAGTTTTTGTTGAGGCAGGAAAGCCCCTCTTAGAGTTCGGGCAAGATCGGGTTTTCTTTTCATTTTCCATAAATAAAGGCTTCTGCCAAACACTGTGCTACCACTGTGTTAGAGTCATACTTTTGCACTCTTACAGGTGTAATAACTTGGAAAAGAGGCAATGCATCCTCTTGGATCGATTATGTTTTCTTATCTCTTTTACACTGTAAGAGTTCTCCATTAAAAATACTATTTAGGAGGGGAGTGACCATGCAATGTTGTCTTAACATTTAATTCAATCTTCCAAAGCGTCAATTGGCACCGGCTTTGGCTTTCATAGAACCAACTAGAGGTGACCTAAGTCTGGGCTGGAATTACAGGTTACTAAAGCAATTCACGTTTGAATTATTGTGATCCTGGGGGTGGTTGGTAGTCTGAGGAGTTGCTAGGTCTGGAAAAGACCAGGGGCTAAGCTGATGTCGGAACTGTTGGGACTGGGGGCTAGCTAGTCTTTTGGTTGTAGCTCCTGAGATTCTATCCGGGCTACAACCCAAAGATCAGGGGCTATAGCCCCCTTAGCACCTCCTAGCAACGCCCCTGGTGGTAGTAGCCAGGTGGATCACATCGGAGGAGAAGGCATCAAAGGAATGTGGGCACTGTCAAAGGAATAGCAGTATTTACCCTCTTCTGAGAGTGAAGGTTCCTTAATACTTGAATATCTTATGGCTTATCATCATAGGGAGGCTTCCTCTCCCAGATTTACCCAAGACAAAATATGTAAAAGTCAGGGAATTAATACTACTTCTGATTGTTATAATTCAACAGTATGTCTGAATTGTGAAAACAAGAAACAACCATTCATTTCTTTAAGAACTTCCCCTAAATGTCTATCCTATAAATCAGTAAAACAAAGTAAATTGAATAACCTAAAAAGGAGTATGAACAGTATGGACTACAAGTCCCATAATACCTTCGGGACTGAGACGAGGAAGAGGGACTTAGAGGTACAGAACTATAATGTGCAGTCTAGTAGCTCTGATGACCCATGCCTGAGCAGAACTTTTAAATATTTAAGGCCCCTTCAGATGCAGGTCATGAGCGTGAAGCTGTGGAAGCAAGAGAAGGAACTGGGAGAATTAGACGCCACAGCCGCCGCTGCAGTGCAAGGGGGACTCCACGTTGTTGAAGTAGCAGAGGTCAGGGAACCTGTATGCCAAGGACGTGCAGCAGGAAGAGACATTAAGAGGAGTTTTCCCATGGGGGAGAGAAGCTCTCCTGGTCCTACATGCTGCTCCGGCGCGTGGCGTTCACTGGAGTGCGAGCAGAGCAGAAAGGGCTCCAATTACAAGAGGCACGAGCAAAGGGAAGCTTACCGAAGCTGTCAGACACCTGTGCAAACCCGTCAAAAGAAGAAGCAGCAGGTCCAGCACAGGCACAAAGAAAGACCGGCAAGTTTGCCTTTGTTAGGAAACCCAGGGGTTCTCCAAAGAAGACTGTTGGCTCAATACAAACCTCTTGAATACCAAACTATTGAATTGGAGCAGTTTGGGCGCAACTCTTATCTTAAGAGAGATTGAGTTAAAGAACATTGTTACTACTATTGTTAAAGCAAAAAGGGAACAATATTTAAACCCAGTATAGAAGCATGTTGTAACAAGCATTGCCTCAGCCAAAGAAAGGCAATTAAAGGCCTACAAAGTGATTTACAAAGATCACTTGTAGAAGCAGAACATAACCAACATTGACTAAGCCAAAGAAGGAGAAGTAAAGAAAACCGAAGATGGCAGAATAGAAGCCCTCTGATGATTATCCCTCCATCATGAAAGGCGCAAGCAGGTTGGCGGTGCAGCGAAGGGAAGCCAGGGGAACCGAGATGCGAGGCGATAAGGTGAAGCCTCTGAAAAGGGTTGGAAGAGAAACAACCCTACCCCCCGACGGGAAGCAGGCTACTGATACAGACAGAAGAGAAGGGACCACGCGGTACACGTCGGAAAGGCAGGCCAGCAGGGAGCAGCAGCTACAGAGATATCACAGCTGGAGCAGACCATGCGCAGAGCGTGGGACGGAAGAGATTGAATCCTATGACTGGCCGGAGTCTGGCCAGAAGCTCCCTGGAGGTAGGAGCTTACCAGGCCAAGCTGGCGGAAACAGAAGAAGGGCATGGGGCCCCATAAAGAAGGGTGTAAGTACGATAGAGAAAAGGCTGAGCGGAGAGCCTGGGGAAGAGACTTTGAACGAATGATTGCATATGAAGTAAGTGTCTGGGAACCCCAAGTACAGAAAAGAAAGTATAACAGTTATATGGATAGCACTACCTGGCAGGATAGTGAACCAGGTCTACTATTCAATCAGCAGAGAAGCCTGAGAAAGGCCAGTGGAATAGGGTCATTGCCTGTGGTGTTGCGAGAAACTGGAGAAAAAGCCTGGTGAAAGGGAGTAATTTCCTCTGGCATTGTGAGAAGCCTGAGAAAGACCAGGGGAAGAAAGGCGTACGCCCTGGTGCTGAGGGGACATCACAACTGGTGTTGTGCAATATACACCACAGAGAAGGAAGTCTGAATGAGACCCAGGGGAAGGGAGTCATTCTCCCTGGGGATAGAAGTAGAACACATGGAGAGAGGAGACGCTCTCTAGGGGTCCAACAGCAAAATCAGTAATAATGGTCAATAAGGAATGCTGATGTTTTGGGACTTTGAACTTTGAGTTGAACCAAGAACTTGTAATCATCTTTGAGAATGTTTTACTTTGAACTTTGTTTTCACCTTGGAAAATGATTGGGACCTGGGGGAAGGGAGTCATTCCCTCAGGGAACAGTCCCTTGTTCCACTGGAACCAGAAGCTGCTATACAGAAGACAGGGTCATTCTTCTGGACCTAGAAGACGCACCACTTCTTCAGTTCATTTTCATGTGTAAGGGAAGGAAATAGGTTTATGAAACAGGACAGTGGACTCTTCATTTTCTTGGACATCTCGACAGACTCCTCAGTATTTAGATATGATATATGATATGGCATTTATAACGCGCCTATACACAAGTGTTTCAAGGCGCGATGAGGCAAGGGAGGGGAAACAGAGGGAGGACAAAGACAACAATCTTACTAAGCCTAGTGACATTGAGATCGTGCAAGTGCAGGGGAAAGGGGATGGGAAAGTGTCGAGGGGAGGAGGGTAAGTGCTGGACATGGGATCAAAACAACAATTAGTGCAGCCAACAGGTTGCAAGTGCGAGTGTTAAAGTGCAGACAGCAGGTGTCTAATAAGAGCAAGCAAAGGGACTGTAGGGTTAAAGATACAGACCAAAGTGCAGGGGTTGCCAGGAGGCAGTGCAGGTGTGCAACTGGGCGGGCAGGGAACTGGACCCGAGTTCAGAGGGTATCCAGGTGACCAGTGCAGTATCAGACAGGAGATCAACAGTGGAGAGGAAGAGAGAAGGCAGAAGCAAAGAGGAAGGTCTTGAGGTGCTTCCGGAACCAGAGATGGTTCTGCTCAAGTTTCAGAGAAGCAGGGAGGCTGTTCCAGAGGGAAACGCCAGCCGAAGGAGATCTGCCCCTATCTCGTTGCTTGGAGAAGCGACTGACCTTCAAGGAGTTGGAGGTGGAGGAGCGAAGAGCTTGAGTAGGAAGATATTTCCAAAGAGAAAGTTGGAGGTATTTCATTCCCAGGCCCCAGAGGGCCTTGTGGACAATGCAGAGGGTCTTGAACTTAATCCTTGGAGCCACTGGAAGCCATTGGAGATATTTCAGGGCTGGAGAGACACGATCCCTGGGCTTGAGGGCAAAGACAAGTCTTGCAGTCCAGTTCTGGATGAGTTGTAGAAGGTGGGGAGTAGAGGCAGGCAGATTTAGAAAGAGGCTGTTGCAGTAGTCCAGCCTATAGAGAACAAGAACACTGGAGACAGTGAGCTTCTGGGGGAAGGTGAGAAAAGGAAGATTGTCTCTCAGGAGGTGCAGCTGGAAGTTTGACTTCTTAGAGACATCAAAGATGTGAAGAGAGAAGGAGAGTGTGGAGTCGAAGATGACCCTGAGGTTCTTAGCCTCACAGGTGGGAGCAGGAAGAGGGCCAAGAGTGGCCGGCCAGAGAGTGACAGGAAAGGAAGTTGCAGGTCTGCCAATGAGGAGGATCTCCGTCTTACTGGCATTAAGGCAGAGATCATTGGCGGCACACCACTCCTGGATTGCAGACAGATAACCTGGGATGAGAGAGGGAGAAGAGGTGGCAGAGGGGAGCTTCAAAGCGAGCCGAGTGTCATCCACATAGCACTGAAATTTGGAGCAGAGAGCGGCAATGCGGTGGGCAGAGGTGCCAGGTATTGGTTTAAGCCAGGGAGAAAGATTAGACCCCTGGGGAACACCAAAGGTAGGGAGTGGGATAGAGGAGAGGAAGGACCCAAAATGGACCTCGGAGGGCCGGTCAGAGAGGAAAGAGGTCAGCCAGGCCAGGGCCTGATCAGTGATACCCAGGCTATCATGGTGCCTGTTGAGCAGGATGGCATGGTTGACCGTGTCGAAAGCAGACGAGAGATTGAGTAAGATGAGGACAGAGGGGTGATTAGCATCAAGGTTCGAGAGCAGGTCTTCATGGATGTTCAGGAGAGCAGTGTGCATGCTTCTGGCAGCTCTGAAGCCAGACTGATGGTAATGGAGACAACCAACAGATTCAGTGTGACGATTAAGATAGAAGATGCATAGTGTTTCCAAGAGTTTGCCCATGAAAGGAGTAATGGAGATCGGGCAATAGTTAGCCAGACAGGAGGGGTCGGCTGTGGTTTCTTGAGAAGAGGGTGCACAAGAGTGCTTCAAGGGGGAAGGGAAGGTTCCAGTGGCAAAGGAGTGATTGCAGAAGTCGGCCAAGGCCGGAGCGTGGGTGTCAATGTGGTCCTTGATTTTTTTGGAAGACCTGTTTTGAAGAGACTTTCAAAGATCGGACTAGTCTAGAAACCTTGTCAGCAGTGAACAGAAGAAAGGAAGAGAAGGGCGGAGGTATAGGTGGCCAGAGGTAGAGGAGAAAGTAGAGGGAGAAGGAGGAGAAGACGAGTGGGTGGACAGGATTTCTAGTGATGAAATGAGAAGCCAGGGCCATGCAGAGGGCCTGAGAGGGGACAGGAGAGGTGGAGACTGCAGCTGGATTGGCAAGCACCTTGCAGATTTTAAGAGTTTGACCGAGTTGTCAGATGTCGCAGAGACGCAAGATTGGATGTGAGCTAACTTATTAGTGAGTACAGAGAGTCAGTATTTCCTTTGGAGCAGGCAGCAGGCCAGTTTGTCAGAGGATGCACAACTTGCCAGCCATTTCCTCTCAGCCACCCTACACTTGCTTTTAAGGTTGACAAGTTTTGAGTCGTACCTGGAGTTGCATTTGGCTTTGGGCTTCCAGCGGATCCTCATGACAGGGGCAGGTACATCAAGAGTATCAGAGATAGAAGAGTGGAGCTTGGAGAGGGCCGTGTCAAGATGTGCGTCAGCCAGAGGTGCATGAGGGGGAAAGAAAGTGCTGGTGAAAGCCTCAACTGACACACGCTTCATTGGTTGGATGACCGAGAACATGGGTGGCAGTGTAGGGGTTGGCTAGGCCTGAGGGGTGGAGAGAGAGAAATGAGAGGAGAGAAAGTGGTCATTCTAGGAGAGAGGAGTGGTGAGAGGGTTGGAGAGGGGGAGGTCTGAGGAGATCAGAACATCCAGATTGTGCCCTGCAGAGTGATACAGGCCAGAGGGAAGAATAGAGAGAAAGAGTCACAGAGGTCGCAAAAGAGTCCAGAGGAGGGACAGGGAACATCCAGGTGGATGTTGAGGTCTCCAAGGAGGAGGAGTTGAGTGGCCGAGGCCAGGAGGGAGGAGAAGAGGTCCACCCACTCGGAGAGGAAGGAGGTTATCTGACCAGGTGGCCGGTAGTTAGCCACAGTGAGAGAGCAGCCAGGAGAGAAAGAAAGCCTGCAGAGAAGGCATTCAAAGTAAGCCTGCATAGGAATGATATAGGGAGTAATCCACTCCGGGAAGATCAAGGCTACACCCCCACCGGAACAGTTGGATCTGGGTACAGAGAGGATCTTGTAGCCATCAGGGATGAGAGTGTCACCATGTCTTGGTGAGACCAACATCATCAAGGTTAAGTTATTCCAGAAGACGGCAGATGTCAGAGGAGTCTTTAACAGCAGAGCGAGAGTTGAGTGGCAATGTGGAGAAGAAGGTTATCACCCTTGAAAGGCTTCCGGGGAGGGGTATAAATCAGAGGTACTCCCAGCGGAAGTGTAGAAGGAGCCTGAGGGAGGACAGAAGAGGAAGGAGGAGAGGGCAAGGTAGCCAAGGAGGAGGATGAGGGCGCCAGAGAGGTGGCAGAGGAAGGAGCCAAGGAAGCCAAAGAAGGGACAGCAGGAGAGGAAAGGAAATTGATAAGGCACAGGAAGCATTGATCAACGAGGAGGAGGTAGGCTTGAGGGCCTTGGACCAAGACAGCACTATTCAGGTAAACATTAATGATACCCTTCGAGGAGTGGAAGGGAGCCAGGAGGGCCTGCCACCATTAATGCAAGAGGAAGAGAAAGGAGAGAGCAGAGATACAACATGAGGAGTCCATAGGTCTGGCGAAGGAACTACAAAGAGGATGTCAGTGATGGTTTGTCTGGAGGAAGCGCTGGTATAGGTGTCAGCAATAGGGATGCCTGGGTTGGAGACCAAGAAGTACAAAAAGGATATCTTCTCACCAGACTTAGTGAGAAGGGCAGGATAGTCAATTAGAGAAGCAGTTAGAGAAGCTAGGAGAAACAGAGAGCATTATAGAGGATGTGGAGGTGGGGGAGAGAGGAAGAGGGAGGAGTGAGGAGTGAGAGAACAGTGAGGGGGTGGGAGACACTGGGGGAGGACATAAGGGGGTGGGTGCAAGCGGTGAGACTGAACAAGACGAGAACAAGTTAGTAAATAAGAGCTAGTTTAAATGAAAGGCTTGAACGGACAAGAGACGAGTAATCAAGTACAAATGAACAAAACTAGTTAACAAAGAAGAACAAGGGGACCTGAAAGGAAAAGGACAACAGGGAAACAACCAGGCAGAGCAGGGGCTGGAAAAGAACAAAACAGGAGAACCTAAGGAGGAGCGCGAAAAAGCATACAGAAGTAGGCAGTACAGTATATGGCAAGAATGAGGGAGCCTGAGAGAAATGGACACAACAGGGAACAACCAGGCAGAGCTAGAACTAGATAAATGAGCAGTGATCAGGGAACCTATGGTGAAGCGTGAGAAAACAAATGGAGGAAGACAGTACACATAAAAGTCAAGAAAGCAAAACAAAAACAGCAACAGTGAAATAAGCAAAGGGGTCCAGAAGAAGAAACGCAGAGCACCACAGCGTAGCAACAGGGTCTGGGAGGGGAAAAAGGGCGGGGGAGTAGCCTGCAGGAAGGTAAGGACATGCAGAGGGCACATGGGTGATAGCGATCTAAGATTAGAAGGGCACGAAGCACACGCGATCAAGGATTGTGTGGGAGCCGCGCGGGCGAAAGCTGCAAAGCGCGAGCATAGCCATGGATGAAGGGGTGCCGAAGCACACGCAATCACGGATTGCGAGGGACCACGCAGGCTGAGGAGCGCAGAAGCGAGTGTAGCCGAGGATTTAAGGGCGTGAAAGCACACGTGATCAAGATTGCGAGGGACCACGTGGACAGAGGATGCGCTGCACGAACAGGCAAAGATGGAATCGGCTCAGAGAGCACGCAATCAGGGTTTTTTATTGAGGAACCAAGCAGGAAAAGGACATGGGGGGGACGAGGACGGAAGGGGCAGGTTGAACAGAGGAGGGGTGGGAGAGGACAACGCAGGTAGGAATCAAAGGGGAAAGGTAGGAGGGGACGCAGTCAGGGGAGAAGGCACAGCTGAAGGACTAAGAAGTGCAGAGCAAGCTAACTCCCCACAACTTCTAACCTGGCGGCCACAGACCGGAGGGAGAGTCGTACACACTCACTGACTGTGCAGCAGACCCCTTCGCCCTCGAACACCAGCATCATTCAACACTGCAGCATTGTCCTGCAAGGGCTTTGCTGCAGAGGGTCCGAACCTCAGATTTGATAGGCTCGGAAGCATGGATGTAGCAAATGTGCTTTGTGTCTTTGGGCAGCATCTCCTGCAAACCTGCGTCGTGCAACACTGCAGCCTTGTCCTGAGAGAGGCAGGGAAACCTTTTTTTTCTTGTTTATTTCATAAAAGTCTTTAGCAACAAATATGGCACCCATCCATCTCATACTACTATCAATACATGTACTAGACTAAGACAAGGCTGTATCCTGGCTCCAATTCTTTTTAATGTATATATTGCTGGCATTAATTATTTGTGCAATCAAGTTGTTTACTGGTTAAATTGGGACCATTAAGTCTGCACTGGCTCGCCTTTGCAGGTGATCTAATGTTTTTTGACCGTACCCCTTTGCCCTACAGAGGAAATTAAATGCCTTCACCTCTTACACTTTAGACAATTTGCGGATAAACAGTTCAAAATCAAAGATCTGGATTTTTTTAAACTAAAGAATACCAAAAACTACGACTTGGTCAGCGAGTAATATTAATTTGGAAAGAGTTCATACACTTGTGTATTTAGGACTTATTACCTCGAATACTGGTATGCATAATCAACGTATCAAAAAATTACGAGCCAAGATTAAGCCACTCTTGGCTCAATTCAGACACATATACATGAGCTTTTGCAAATTCTCTATTATCTACTGTGCCGTGTCAGAAGGACACAGACTCTGTAAGGACATGCTTCGTGTAGTTTTATTAAATAAAGAAATAATGCCCATCTTTCCCTATTTCTTTTGGTGGTCACTGCCTATATTTCTAACTAAGGTGCGTGTCAGTCAGTGGGCAACGTCCATAAGAAATATTCTGTAGTCCGAAACTATCCTATCTGACCCTACCACTAGGAAAACTAACATATATGAGGAGAATGACTCCCTTCTCCTTACAGGTATTGTTAATACCAATCTGTAAACTAATTTACTCATATGAAATTCTAAGATAGTCTCTTCTGACTTCTTTTATTAGTCTCTGCAACTCTTCTGTTGTGTTCCGTACCTTTCCTTTCGCCTTGGTATCTCTTTTTGGGTTCCTTTTCCAATATATACATATTCTTTGTTACTACTGGCATATCCTAGAAGGATATTATTCTTCAGGTGGCCTTTCTCTCTGGGTAAAATAGAACCCACTTTGTCCCAATTGCTTATTTATTTGGCTCTTTGGTCTTCATTCTGATTCACAATGTCTATTCTTTCTGATATCCCGTATCTTGTGGGTTTCTCCTACTCCCACGGTATTGTTATTACCTGTTTTTAACACTTCAACATTTAGATTCTCAGTATCTCTATTTCTGTCTTCCTGATAATTTAAGTTCAGGGTTTTCAGAGTTTGTTTTCCCTCTTTTTCTCTGTTCCAACAATGCAGGTTCAAGTAGTTAAAGGATAATTTGTTCTCATAATTTCTACTCGGACGAGTGTGCTGCACAATATAATGATCTCTCACTGTGCATCTTTCTCCCCATTAACTTCTCTTACAAGGGGGGGCGTCTTTGGGAGCCTTGTTCCTCGTCAACCTCTTCTCAAGTTGTGGAACATGTTTTCTTCACCTTCCTTGGTGGTACAAGGGTTTTGTGTCTGTTCTGGTGTTCCAGTTTCTTGTCTAGGGATCCTGCTCTGTGGCGTTCTCGTGTCACGTAGGTCCTGGTGTGTGCCATTGTAGGGAGTTCCTCATGGGAATGTTGGTCCTGATCCCCTAAGGGAGAGTTTCATACGGTGAGACCCCACTTGCTTCGACACTTAGGGAGGGTATTGCGGAGCGGGCTCACCTCTCTAGCCTCACAGGAAGAGGCTCCCCCCGTTGGGGAGAAGGGACGAATTCCCTCGATTCATCACACTACACTACAGTACTATTCAACAAAAATAGTTTGTGCCATAGTATATGGCTTAAATACAGTCTTCTTGGATTTAGCACTTTCCTAAATACTTTGGAGGGTAGGGTATGGAAAAATACTTTTGGACTAGCGCAATCTATTCTGAACTGTGTTCTGCGTCATGAGTTAGGCCTAACATTATTACATATCAAGGTACTTTGGACAAAAAATGTCTTTGTACACGAAAATATTCGATCCCCAGCTTGTTGCTTTTTGGTGATCTCCAACAGGCCATCATAGATAAGTCTACTCTGTTCCCCTACTTTTTAGATTTTGCCATGTACCAAAATCAATTGATGACGGAAATTGAATCAAGCGAAAGGGAGTTGAAGAAACCCTCATCTAAGGTGGAGCAAAAAGCTATTTGAGAGAGATTGGAGACACACTATTGAGCAACTGAGCACTTATTCTCTTCTACTTGGAGGACTCCAAAGTTCTTTAAAAAACAATATCATTTATCTACATACTTAATTCTCTTTTCTAATGCTATAACAGTATACATGGGATTTAAGCACAATCAAGTTCCTAGTTTGGAATGTCTCTGACCCAGATTGGGACTAAAGAAGAAAGTATGTGTAGGTTTTGCAGATTAGACATGGTTCTTGAAACTATAAATCATCTAGTTTTATTTTGCCCTGGATCAAATGATATTCGAATGACTCATTGTAAAATGTTCTGATTTTCTTTTCCACATGTTGATGAATGCTTATGGATTTGGATTCTATGGAAGTTGACAATATGTCTTCATTGCTCGCACTGGTAAGATTATTAAGTATCTTATATACAAAATCACTGGATAGTACTGCAGAAAAGATGTAGTCTTTCTGTCTGCTTATGTTTTATATAGGATTCATAATCTTATTTAGTGTATATTAATGAAATTGGTCAATTTAATTTTTTTTTTTTACTGTTTATTTTGAATCTGTTTGTATGTGATTTTGTCTATATATTACTTTAATTGTGCATGGTTTTAATTTAATACCAATTAACAAATAAGCTTGATTTCTTTTAACAACCAAACTGCTAGGGAGGATGAGGCAGAAACTGATGAAGTTGAAAGGATCATATTTAATGTCTTTAATCAGTCAGATTGAGTGGATCTAAACATCTAATTCGTTGTAGACTTCTATGACTATCTTCCCTCGCCTGCTCAATTAACCCAGAACAACTTAATTAGGGGTCCAGTTGCTTCTATACCAGCTGTGAAGAATCCAGGGAATTCGTCCCTTCTCCCAAGCGAGAGCCATCCCCTTTCAGACTAGGGAGGTAAGCCCACTAAACTTCATACCTACTGGGGGACAGGGAATCCCCAGAAAGAAGTTGTATTAATCCTCTCTCATGTGAAGAGTCCCATTTGTTTGTTGGCTATATGAGGATTTACCAGGAGCATTGTACTCATAGTCCTTCAAAAATGGCAGGTGTGGTTTCCGACCCTTTAATAATACCATAATTACTTATCTCAGAATCAAAGGATTGTCCAATCCCATTACAGCCTGAAACAAACAGGTTGTACCAACGGCACCAGAAGTGGCGGGAATCCTGTAGAGCCAACTGCAAGAGGAGATGTCCTCCTGGAGGGCAGGGCATGGAGCAACCCGACGTGACTTGGAAGGCATGTTATGCAGAGGAGTCTAGAAGCCAGCTGAATGCTGCTTTCTCCCAGTCGCCCGAGACTCGGCCGAAGGAGAAGTACCAACAATCCCAGAAATGGTTGACTGGCGCCTGCAGTTCACTGCGCCGATGAACTAGAAAGGACTGCCAGGAAGTAACTGAACCGACACAGAAATGAAGAACCGAGAAATAACTCAAACCGCAGTTGTGTGACAGCCGAGAAGACCGCCTCTCCTGAGGGACGCTGCTACGACAAACAAGTTATAGTTATTCCAGGGAAGAGGGAGGATGGCAGAGGCCCAGCCAGACCCCAAGGCAGGTTGCAGGACCAGAAACCCCAAGGCAGGGTGTGAAACAAGGTACCACAAGGCAGAGAGAGAAAAACTCAGATGCAGGGTACAAGGCAAGAAACCTTGAGGTAGGGAGAGCGTTATAATACCCCAAGGCGAGGCAAGAGTATCAATATCCCCAAGCAAGGAGAAAGGCACCCATCCCCAAAGCGGGATGAGATAAACCATATCCCAGGGCTGAGTGATTGCGGCCCGACTGCAAGAATGAGAGACTATTACACTAAGAGAAGAGGAAGAATAAAGAAAATGTTTTCAAACCTGAACTTTGAACTTACAACTAGGCACGCAGCCTGGGAGAAACCAGAAAAACATTTGGGTTGGGTCAGAAGCCAGCCACCACTTCATTTGTTGAGAAGGAACTCCTTTCCAGAACGTTTCTGGTTGACTTCATGTTGATCCTTTTGTTAGTGGTAGGGACAGAACTTAGGTTAGATGAGGTTTGCATGGAGGACTGTGTTATGTTTGTGAGACATCCTTAGGAAAACCTGTTTACGTGTTTATATAGGGCAAATAACTTCTTAGAGGTAGTGATTAGACAGGCTGTATTCTCTTTAGTTCAATATATTTCAAGATCTAACATGTCCCTTGTCCGTCTCCTTTTTCTAACTTAACCACACAGCTTTAAAAACCTTAGCTTTTATCTGATAGTAATGCAGAAGAATGTTCCGACATTGGGTTAGAGACTAATGTCAATAACCATCAGGCACTCTTGGAAAAAACCAACACTATTTCAAAAGTTGAACTTCATTGACAAAGAAAAACACAGGCGGGAAAGACAGGTAAAAATGTTTCTCCGGTGTAATGTGTGATTTTCAAATTGAAAAATGCTTTGAAAAGCAAGAAATAAAAATACTATCTAAATCTACAATGCCTAGATGCTTTTCAGAAGATCTCTCTTCTGGACGAAAAATTAGCTGACCAATTACATGTTATTGGAGAAAATTATTCAGATTCTAGTGAACATATGATGGGGGTCTATCCCTGGATGACACTTTTCTTAAGACCCTTGACTTGGTAGTATCTTTACTCACATTTGTGGCTGACAGGTTGTTGAATGTAGATAAGGACATCTGGGTTTAAGGACCTCTCACAGTGTGTCCTCTTACTGCCAAGCCAAATCATGGGGTAGCATTAACTATTCAATACTCCATAATTACACATTCCATTAAGCACTTAAACACCTTATCAAAGCCAATCCAAATGATAAGTACACTAAATCGAGAAACCAAGCAACCAATTAAGGGCAGATAGTCCTTAATGAAGTTTTAATTGGAGAAACACACTGTTTATTGCCCAAATGTCCTAATAAAGTGAGGGATTCAATTGCTCAGGTCACAAAGAGAAGAAATAATCAGAACAATTATAAACTGACCTTTTTACAACCCACGAGAGCGAAGCCTTTACCTGTTGTTTTAACACAGGCACCCAAAGAACCACTAGATGGCATTGGGTCTATTGTTCAACCCCCAGACCGAATGAATTATTTTTGCTAGATGTTTTTTAACCTTTTTTGTACCACCAAAATGTAGATGGTGGGTTGGGGTCAGGCAATATTAGTGGGGGTGGGTAAGTGCAGTGTGTTGATTGCAGGCAGTTCGCCTCCCCCTCCCGACCCCTGCATTCTGTGGTAACGAATTAGATTACAAAATGTGAGTAAAAACAAATATATATATATATATATATCAGTTAAATTAGAGCAATAGACAAATTCAACTAGATAGTGACTTTTTATAATATTCAATTGATTAATTGACATCTAATTTAACTCAAATGTAAGGGGAGAAATATGCATGTGGCTCTGCTGCACATTTTTGTTCTCATCCCTTTTTTGGCTCAGGATAGCCATTGTTGAAATTATGCTGGCAATAACAAAGTGTTTGTAGTGAAAACTTTAAAAATGGTAATGCAGATCCACTGTCAAATTGCTTTGAAGCGCTGTAGAGCCTAGAGTCAGTGGATTGACTACCTGAGTCTTTGAGTCCGGATGATGTTTCGAAGACCAATTGTTAAATTAGACATTACATTAGAGGATTATTAACCAAAAGAGTCAAAATGCAATGTAAGTGATGAACTATCAGTTGATGGACTTAGGTTTTATCAAAACACTGGACAATACTGTTTGCTTGGCTTAGGGAAAGAATATTGATTTGGGCTTGAATCAAAAGAATTGTTATATTGCTTCATTGAATATTGCAGGTGCATCCTCTAAATTATGTAAAAAGAACATACATTTGATTTTAAATAATTATTGTGTTATTTGTTTGCAAGAAACATGGGCTATTTATACCCTTCTGCTAGATAATTTTAATTCGATTAATTTCTCTGGAGAATACAACAACAGAAGAACAGGTTACTTACCAACTTTAACATTCTTTCGACAGGATGTTCCTCCCACGTATTCCTCATTTTATGATAACTCGTCCCCAGCTTCGCTGCTTCGGAAAAAAGTGTTTCTCTTGGCAGAAGGTGCTGTGCTCGAGGTCGTGGCGTTGATTGTCCCTCGACGGACTCCGATGGTATAAATAGCTCGAGCCGCGCCCGTTGCTTCAGTTCTGTTTTTTCGATGAAACATATAGGAGGAACACCCAGGCATGCCCCATAACTGATGCACTCATCGTGAGAGGAAAGTGTAAGAAAACGTAAACTGTACTGTGGGGTAGGATGGGAAGGTCGATGAGGAATACGTGGGAGGAACATCCAGTCAAAAGAACGTTACAGATGGTAAGTAACCTGTTCTTCGAATGGATTGTGTTCTCCCATGTATTCATAATCTTATGATAGACTCTCAAAGCAGTGACAATTTTGGAGGCGGGAGTACTAATTTTAGTTTTCGTGAACAGAATGCAGAACTGTCTTGGCAAATAATCCCTAATTGGAGGAGGCAGTATCCAAGCAGTAATGCTTGACAAAAGTATGCATTGTTTTCCAAGTTGCAGCTGCACAAATATCTGTTGCCGGGACTCCCATCTTTAGAGCCGCAGAAGTAGCCATTCCCCTTTTAGAATGGGCACGAAGCCCATCTGGTGGGTCTTTTCCCGCTAATCTGTAGCATTCAATTATGACCAAGATGATCCAGCGGGATATGGTCTGTTTTGTTACAGATAAGCCTAGTTTATGACCAGTATAACCCACAAACAGTTGGTCATCTTGTCTCAATTTAGACATCCTTGAGATGTAAAAACTAAGAGCCCTCTTGGGATCTAGTCTGTGCAGTCTCTCATCTTCCTTGCCCAAATGAGGATAAAAAGTTGGTAGTACTATTTTTTGTGACAAATGGAAGTCCGAAACTACCTTTGGTAAGAATGAAGGTTTAACTTTAAGAACTTATCCTTATAAAAAATAGTATATGGTGGTTTGCATGAGAGAGCCTGAAGTTCACTAACCCTGTGGGCTGATGATAGGGCCACAAGAAGGACAGTTTTTAGTGTTAAAAGCCTCAATGGACACGAGTGCAGAGGCTCAAAAGGTATGCAAGTCAAGAATTTTAATACTAAATTTAAGTCTCAAGTTGGGACATGAAAAGGTATTGGAGGGTATACGTTAGTAAGTCCTTTTAAGAATTTAATTATTAGTGGTATTTTGAAATATGAAACCTCTTCCGAGGTGCGCTTGAAAATGGACAGCGCAGCAGGGTATCCTTTGATTGTCCGTATCTGGAGCCCCAGATTGGCTAGATGTAATAGAAAAGAGAGCACTACTGGAGTGCCACATTGAAAAGGGTCCACGTCCTTATCTTTGCATCAGTTACTAAACCTGTTCCAGCGACATCGATACAAAGATTTTGTTGCTGGCCTTCTGGCCGAAAGCAAGATTTCCATTACGTCATCCGGAAGATCCCAATCCTTGTATCTCAACCTCTCAGAAACCATGCGTGAAGGTTGAGTGTCTTGACCTCTGGATGGAGAACCTGACCTTCCTCTTGCGAGAGAAGTTCCTCTCTTTGCGGAAGACGTGTTCGAGGGCAGATGGACATGTCTAGAAGGTCCGGGTACCACGTCCTCCTGGCCCAAACCGGGGCAATTAGGATCATGGTTTTCCTGAACTTTCTCAACCTCCTGATTACTTGAGGAATCACAGGGACTGGGGGAAACGCGTACAGCAGTGGAGACTTCCACTCCACTACGAATGCGTCTCCCAGAGCTCCTCTTTGAGGAAATTCCCTTGAGCAGTACTGATCGCACTTCCGGTTGATCGCGGTGGCGAACAGATCCACTTGAGGGGTTCCCCAAAGGGCGAAGATCTCCAGAAGGACTTCTTGAGCCCGCTCCCACTCGTGAGAAACCGTGCTCTGCCTGCTCAGAGCGTCTGCCTCCGTGTTCTTCTCTCCGGCTAGGTGAATTGCCGATAGAGAGATTCCTTCTCGTATTGCCCAGAACCATAGCTGCATTGCCTCTCTGCACAGTGGTAGTGACCCTACTCCTCCCCTTTTGTTGAGGTAGTACATGGCCACCGTGTTGTCCGTCATTATCAGGACATTCTTTCCCTGTACAGAGGGCAGAAAGGCCTTCAGCGCTAGTCTGATTGCCCTCCGCTCCAAAAGGTTGATGTGTAGTTTGGACTCCGATGGAGACCAACGACCGCTGATTGTCAGATCGTTGGTGTGTGCTCCCCACCCTGTGAGTGAGGCGTCCGTCACTACTGTTATCTCCGGCCATGGTTGCCAAAAATACTCTCCCTTGAGAATGTTGTCGTTGCAAGCCCACCATTGAAGATCCTGAGCAACTGCGCTTGGGACTTGCAGAAGATCTGACATATTCCCTGAGAACTGGGACCAATGAGTTCTGAGTGGCCATTGAAGGGATCTCATTCTCAACCTGGCCTCTGGTACTAGGAAAATACAGGATGCCATGAGGCCGAGCAACCAGAGAAAATCGAAGGCCGGTAGACGTTGGGCATTCTGGAATTTTGTTACCATCTGCTGGATGTGGAGAGCTCTCACTTCGGGAGGCGAGGCTTTTCCCGAGGAAGTGTCCAAGACTGCTCCGATAAATTGGAGCTTCTGGGATGGTATCATGTGGGACTTCTTGAAATTTAGGGAGAAGCCCAATTTGTGGAGGAAGTGGCAGGTGATCGAAAGATGTTCCTGAGCTTGTTCTGGAGAACTTGCTCTGATCAACCAGTCGTCCAGGTAGGGATATATGTGAATACCTCCTCTCCTGAGACTTGCTGCCACAACCACCAACAGTTTGATGAAAACCCTCGGGGCGGAGGTCAGAACTCGAAACTGATAATGAGAATTGCCAATCGCGAACCTCAGTTACTTTCTGTGCTTTGGATGGATTGGCACATGAAAGTAAGCATCCTGAAGATCCAATGATACCAACCAATCTTGGAGTTGGAGAGCCTTAAGAATCAGAGAAAGAGTCACCATCTTGAACTTGTCCTTCCTGAGGAACTTGTTCAAGTTTCTCAAGTCCAAGATGGGTCTCAGTCCTCCGTCCTTTTTTGGAATGAGAAAATGATGGGAGTACCAACCCCTGTTCCTCTCCGCTACAGGTACCAGTTCTATGGCATCTTTCTCTAGCAGGGTTAAAATTTCCTGCAACAGGAGCGGATCTGGAATTTTGACGGAGTTGGCTCCTGGTGGATGATTCTGAGGCCTTTTTAGAAAGGGGATACAGTACCTTGGGCTACTGTTTCCAGTGCCCAAGCATCTGAGGTAATGCCCTGCCATTCCTTCAGATGCTGAGAGATCCTGCCTCCCACTGGTGTTTTGTGCAACAAGGTCTCAGAGAGATTTGGAGGCGGCTGCAGGAGTGGCTGAGGGTACAGATGCCACTCCTGAGGCTGATTTTGCACCTCTTCCTTGTGCTCCACGAGGGAAGTTTCTTTTGCCCCTTTGAGAAGCCTGTCCTCTTCCTCTACCAAAATAGGAGTAGTATCGAAAAGAAGGACCCCTCCAGGAAGATGAGCCGGAGTAGGGATTTAGAGGCTGGCGCATAGAGGCGCTAAGCGATTTAGCTACCGCTTTCGAGGTCTGAAGTTTTTCTAGGCTTTCATCAGCCTTGCTGCCAAACAGCCTCAAGCCATCAAAGGGCATGTTAAGGAGTCTGGCTTGCACATCTGGTGCAAACCCCCGACTTCCTCAACCACGCAAATCTGCGTAGCACAACACTTGCAGCCATGGACCTGCTGATACTATCAGCAGTATCCAGTCCAGACTGGAGACATTCCCCCATTGCCTCCTTCCCGTCTTTGACTATATTCAGGAAGCCTTCCCTTTCCTCGCCTTCCGGAATATGATCTGTCGCTGCCGAAATACAGTCCCACAGGGTATGGGTACACCTGGCCAGGGTACAGGTGACATTTGTCGATTTAAGGGCCATACTGCCTGAAGTGAAAACTTACATGCCCATGCGTCAACTTTTTTATCCTCTCTATCTGGAGGAATAGTGGGATATGCAGTTTGTTTTGATGTAGATGCTGCTTGAATGACTAGACTTTCTGGAGTCGGATGCTTATTTAAGTATTCAGGATCAGTTCCAGCTGGTCTATATTTTTTGGGAAAAGTGCTATCTGCAGCAGCAATACTCTCAGGTCTATCCCAGTTTTTCTCCACCGTCCTTTGAAGGGCCCTGTGAAAGGGGAGAACTGGATCTTTTTGAGGCCCTCTGACAATTATATCCATCATGTCATCCTGTTCAAAAACGGTGAAGTGTTACCCCAACCCATATATTTAATTACTCTGGTCATAAGAACCCTGTACCCAGCATCTGCATGCTCTGCAGGATCAGGTCTGGCAAACTCTAATTCTGGGGAGGTGTCAATTCCACTGGCAGAATGTAGAGTATCACTCAGGTCTCTCATTCTAGATTCCTGGTCAATAGGTTCCTCAGGAACTTGCTTTGTGCCATAAGAAACTCCAAAAGGAGTAACTTAGTCTTCTTCTGAGCCAGATTCCTCATAAATTGAGGACATGGACTTAAAAAAGTCTGACCTGGGCAAAGGAGTGAATCTCTTTTCTTCTTCTACCATACGCGTTGAAGGGATTGATAAATCCTTCGAAGTTGTCGAAGGAGTCTTCGATGACTTCGAAGCTGACTTCGACACGGGCGTCGAGGATGTTTTTGGTTCCGAAATGGTCGACGCCAACGGCGTCGAAGTCATCGAAGCCTTCGACGACTTGTTTTTTTTGTATAGCACCGGAGAAGTGCTCGACTCTCGAAGAGTCTTCAACGGCTTGGCGTCGACTCGAGTTTTTTTAGTATCCTCGACACTACTGGTTTTGACCATGGTAGTCTTGGACTTCCCTTTGTCGTCCAATGGAGCGACCTTAGGGGTATGGCTTTTTCGAGGTTCTTTCGAGGGGGTCGGGGCCGCGTTCTCGAAAACCTCCATCATCTTTTTACAGAATTCTTCCCATTTACTGGGAGAATCCGATTTTGTCTGACATCGAATTTCTTCGGTCGACTCTGAAGAAGAAGATGATGAGGGAGATCTATGTCTCCTCTTAATTTTTTTAGATGTAGATGATGACAAAGAGTGTCTCGATCCACTCCTAGATCGAGATCTCTTGGAGTGCCTATGGCGATCCGATTCCTTTGAATCAGTCGCTTTCTTACGTTTTTTAGACGTAGCCTTCTTAGAGGCTTCCCTCCCCACTGACAGTTTACCTCTCCTCTCACGAAGAGCTTTCTCGGTCATGGATTGGCAGGAACCGCAGTCGGTTCGGTGACTGGAACCGAGACACCAGAGACAAACCCGGTGGGGATCCGTGATCGACATTTTTGATCCACAATCTACACACTTCTTGAACCCAGTCTTGGGTGTCGAAGGAGTTGAAGATGATGACATTTTCTTCACAGAAAATCAGAAGCGTGCCGTTCTCGATAGCGAAGCGATCGGAAAAACAGAACTGAAGCAACGGGCGCGGCTCGAGCTATTTATACCATCGGTGACGTCGACAGAGTACGGAGTCCGTCGAGGGACAATCAACGCCACGACCTCGAGCACAGCGCCCTCTGCCGAGAGACATTTTTTTTTCCGAAGCAGCAAAGGTGGGGACGAGTTATCATAAGATGAGGAATACCTGGGAGGACACAATCCATTCGAAGAACACATTTGGGTGGTCTATGTGGTTTGACGTCTGTTAAATCGTTTCTTAGGTATGACAACTTTGAATAATTGTTCTGATATTCAAATGATTAAGCTGATCACTACATTTGATAAAGTGTTGGTAATTCTTAAGTGTTATTTTGGCCCCATACTCTAAGCTTGATGAAACATTTTAATAGGTTAAACTGTTAACATTTGGAAACAAATAATTGTCTTTTGCTAGATGTGACGAGGCCTGCTGTCAGGCCCTGTCGGTGAGGGAGGAGGCCTAGCAACCCTGCAAAGTGTCCCAACCCCGCCTTACATGCACATGTTGGCAGAGGGGCAGACCCCGCCACAATGAAGAAAAAAATGGCACCCCAAAGAGTAACAGAAACCGTGCAGCCAGCAGGAACTTGGAGCAGGAGACTGCATGCTGCAGTCCGATGCAACAAGTAGTGAATTGCAGGCCACCCAGTCCACAGGATGTCCAGCACCATCGGCAACCTCGTTGGCCAGAAACTGTGGTAGGGGCGGAGCCAGCACCCGAAGAAGAGATGCCACAAGGACGTTACAGGGCAACAAATCTATGCCCCGCGATGCGGCAGCTGTGACAACGTCTGCCATAGAGGGACGAGAGAGCAGCTCCAACTGGCAGTGTCATACAGGAATAGCCACGAGCCCACCAGGGAGTTGTAAAACAATATATAAGTGCCTCCAGGAAGATCCTGCTAGCCCACAAAACCACCAGGGACTTTGGTACCAAAAGGGGCCTCTATGAAGGTGCATACCCACAGAGACACCAGCCCCTTAGGAACAAGTTTCAGCTCTATGCTAGAAATGCAGAAGGGCCCCATGTTGGAGAAGTAGCCAGGCTTACACTCCCTTATCAGCCCTGCTATGCCCTTCCCTATTTACAACCCTTGGAGTCTGGTAAGTGGATTGCTTAGGGGATAAAGATGGCCAATCCCGGGAGTGGGTTGGCTATTCAAAGGTAAGCCTGGGCATTGTTAGGTGTGGGTTAGTTGGGTGAGGACAGGAAGTGGAGGAGGGTGTCAGAGAGACAAGAGGAGGCAAGTGCGAAAGGAGGGCGGAGGATTTTGGAGAGAGGGGGTCTGTGGAGCGTCTGAGAGGAAAGCGCGAGTGAACTAGAAGTTAGATAGGAGTAGAGAGCAGGTTAGTGGTAGTTCATAGTGGGAGTGAGAGCAGTAGTGCACAACATGCAGCGAGTATGCCGAATGTAGCCCATCACGACATTATGTATGGCCCTCCAATTCACATGGGTTTAATGATGAAGTATTGCCTGGCCTAAAGTCATTCAGTCACTCAGTCTGTCAAGTCAGGTGTGTGAAGCCTTTGTGGTCCAGATTTTGTATCTGCATCATGACACGCTCAGTATTACTTCAATTTTAAAACATAATTTCAGTCCCATGATACAAATAAATCAAAGTGTCAATGCCATTAAAAGGTCATGCATCATGTGTTACAGTAAAAAAGTAATCAACAGTACACCTTAAACCCCCCTTTTTTTTTTACTCAAATGAGTGCACAGAGGCCTCTCATACTTGCTCTGTGCCATAGATAGTTTGTCCCACTGTTAAATGTGGTGGTGACGGTATAACCGCCACTTTCACCATTTTGCAAAATTAGGAGTCAACAGTAATACTGCTGGCTGTAATACCACCGTAAGCTCAAAACGGTATTACCGCTGTGTCACAAGTTGTGAAATGGCAGTAATGTTGTTGAAATTGGGCAGCAATATCGCCAAAATCACAGTGCATTTGCCTACAGGTGATGGAAATGAAGCCCCCAGGTGCAACGAATCCACTCAGGAAAGGTATACAAGGCCCACAAATTCCCCAAACGCACTTTCCAACATCATCACATTGCCACTTGTGCCTGTGCAAATGGACATACAGTTGCATGAGCTCCACATTGAGCAGCAGAGGCTGGAACAGCAAGGAGAAGAGAAGAGGAGCAAGAGGACAGGGGGAGGAAGAAGAGAAGAGGAGCAAAAGGACAGGAGGAGGAAGGGGATGAGGGGGAGGAGGATGCACCATGCAAGGCGAGCACCCATACCCCAGGTCAGGCTCTCAGCCTGGACCTTGACAGACACCCAGCTAATCACCCTGCACTGGCTGAACAGGGATACCATTGCTGAGCTGCTCCCCCCTGATCCAGGATGAGAGAGAGCAGGACCGGTTCCATGTGATTTTAACGAATAAATAGATAACGAATGAATTTTGACCGGACCTAAAACAATGGAAAAAATACCAAACCTTTTTTTGGAGGGGATGCGGGGGATGCCCCGAACCCCATGATTCCCAATGTTTGAAAACCCACCCAACCCCCTCCCCACCAGATTGATACCCTTACCCCCACCCCCAAATATATATTTTTCAATTCTGTATTTTTTTTCATTGTTTTGTATCTGTTAAAAATCCATTCTTTATTTGTTACCCGTGATAATCACTGGATACCGCAGGATCAACATCAGGACAGCCTTACCACTGTGGTTGAAGTTACTGTCGGTCCTGTATTTGGTATTTGGTGGCAACTTGCACCTTCCAGCACACAGTTTGATAGGTAGGGATACCGTTGTTAAGCTAGGGAAAGTTAGGCTTTTTTGGCAACCTTATTGGTTAATAAAATGGCTACTTGTGAGAAAACTACTTGTCCGTCTCGCATTTCTGACCCCTCACACAGACAATTCTCGCAGCACAACAGACATGCCATGTGAGGGAGGCTACCACAACTGAACAATGCACGCCCTGTCAATGCCCTGTATATTCAGGATCTGCCCCCGCACATGAGACAACCCACAGGACTAGGGCAATGCTGCAGTCATTCACCAATGCACATATGCCCAACAGCCTAGTAACACAAATAGGACTACTGGAACCACAATGCACCATTTCACCACCCTATACATGGAACGACACGCTACAACACTGCAACAAAGGAATGCGACATTGGCAGTAGTAATGCCATATAGTCAGGTGACCGTGGATGTGAAACCATTGTGGAATAGACCCACACAACCTGGACTAGTACAACTGAACACCCATCAGGGCACGTGCATGGGAGCAATGCACTGGTTCCATAGCATGCTGCCCTGTCAATCACAGACCCTGAAAGCGACAAGTGCTGGCTGTGAGCTGTGTGCATGATGTTCCACGACAGAGCACATGAACCCCCTCAGTGAATGACTTCATATGCAAGTACTGGAATGGTAAATCATGTGTGACAATACTTGTGAAAAGCATGCACAGACTGTCAAACAACATGCCGTTGGAATGTGCAACACATCCACAATGCTCTGTGACTGACACCCATGACCTTTGCCCTGACAGGTACTCTGGATACCCCAAGCTACCATGGTTGACTACACCAGTGCAGAATCCACAGATGCCACATGATGTGGACTCCAATGGGGCACGCATCAAGACCAGGCTCTGCATCGAGAAGACCTTCGGTCTGTTGAATGCTCGTTTCCGGTGCCTACACCGCTCAGGAGGAGCCCTAACGTACAAGCCACAGAAGGTGGGACAAATTGTTCTCATCTGTGCTATGCCGCACAACATTTGCATCAGGCGGAACGTTCCCCCACTCCCTGATGAGGACATGCTCCCCCCCAGAAGAGGAGGACTCACTCTCTGAGGGTGCTGTGCTGCCATGCAGTGAGTGAGAAAAGAGCTGGGATGGATGTCTGGTTCAGCAAGAACTGATTGTCAATTTCTTTTCATAACAATTGAAATGCACTTGCTACGAACCTATGTATATAGTCACATTATTAAACACTTACACACAATAAGGAATGCCCAAACATTGCTTTACGTGAACAACTATTTAATGTGCAAATACAAACAACTCTCCAAAACCCCTGCCTAAATACCTTCCCCAAAACACCCTCCCTCTGTGTGCTGGGTAGTGAGCTCTCTGTGGGGGTAACAGAGGTGGAGGGCTCTGACCCATGGGCCCAGATATACTGAACGGTGAGCTGCATGCACCGATTCAGTGTCTCAGCAGAGGCTGACATTGCCTGTGTGTGCTCCTGCACTCTCTGGCCTACTGAGTTCATGGCAGCGGTGGCCTGGCCGAGGGAAAAGGACATCTGGCAGCTACAGCCCTACAGGCAGGCACGCAAGGCAGGGAAGAAGTGGGCCGCAAGGAGGGAAGTGCCCTTGACCTTTTCAACACGAGACCGTTACTTTCATGAACCTTCGAGAATAGAAAAAGTAAGAACAGGAAACAAGGCTGAAGAATCCTGCACTGTGTGTCGGAGGTAATCGGGGCTCTCCTGCATCGATAGTCAAGGCAGGGAGAATCGCTTACCACTGTGGTACTTTCCCATGGCTCCTAAAACAAAGCAGCGCCAGTGAAGTCAGCACAGCCCCAGTGAGTGAGTTGGGGAGTCTGATACCCGACCGGTCTGTGTTGAAGCCAAGGTTGCAAGCAGCAACATTGTATAGTGAACTCTGAAGCAAACAGTGTATGGAGCGAATGAGTTAACCGACGCAAGCAAAATTGAGAAACAGATGAGTGGTTGAACTTGAAGCCAAAATAGGATACCTTAGACAGAGTGGTCCGACACCCTGTGCGTGCTCATTCGAAAGTCTCCAAGGTATCCAACTGAAAGGTGGCAAAAGCGAAAGTGTGACAAAGAATTGTGAAATCGAAGTGGTCCTGCAACGGGTCAAGCAAAATCCTGTGCACATTCGAAAGTCTTTGATGTTAATAGCGTAAAGAAAGTTGATGACAAAGTAGATGAAGTTGGTCCGAGCCTGGGGGAGGGAGACTAATTGAATATTGTCTTAAAGAGAATCTGAGCCCGGCAGAGGGGGATCTGGGGTGAACCCTGAATCACCCAAGAAATTGGATGCATGAATATCCAGCGAGCATTCTGTAAGAGGATCTGAGCCCGGTAGAAATTGAGTATTTGTGAAATCCTAGGAGGAAAATTACGTATTGTTTGTCGCATTAGGCCCTCTGAAAGAAGAGACTTGGGCACAGAAGGCCCTGATGCTAATGATTGAACTGTATCCTCATGCTAGAGAAGCCAGAGATTGTGCTAAGCTCAAGTGTACCGCCTTGTCCCATGCTGAAAACGTGGGGAAGGGAGGCCAATGGCCTGAACATCCTGACATATCATTTTGTGAACACTTCTTTCTTTTTCTTAACACGGTTTCCCACACTATTTGTTTTTAGAGGTAATGATTGGCAATATGTTTATTAGTATAGGCCCATTTATTTTGACAAGACACAACTAGGACTGCATTATTTTTATTTGATGGTTGTAGCTTGCTCCCATCTGTAGATTTAGGATTAGATGGGCATTTTTCAAAACCTTTTTGAAGTTCAGTAACACCCTTGAACTGTGGTCACTTGTGTCCGTCTTACTGTTGATACCATGCCTTCCTTACACTGGCAAGACACACATGCGACATTCAGTGTGTTCTACATTCGCACATTTAGTATGATTGGCATCTCCACAGCATGCCTCGCTCGCAATGGGTTTGTCCTTCTCTACCGGTGAGCACTCTTGCTCCGCCACACCGGCTTGTGCCTCCAGCTTCTGCACACTGGCTTGTGCCACCAGCCTCTGACCGCCTTCACTGAGGTAGTCACGTCTTCTTCTGAGCTGCTTCTTTCCATTTAGTTCACATCAGCGCACAGGTGCCTTCCTCCAACAACTAGCACGCTCAATACGTTTGTTGCTCTGTTGCAATTCCTTCATCCTCCTCGTCGTCTCAGTACTTAGGTGGTTGTGGGTAATGAAGTCCATTGATGGCTTCTGATGTATTTAGTTGGAGGATCTTTTCCAATGATACCATATGAAGGATCAGTTCTACATTAAGGGAATCTAGAACTGAGCAAGGTGTTTTCGAAAAAAGTGTATTCTTGGAGTGGTTCGGTTTTAGACCAAGAATGAGAGGTTGATTTGTAGGGGAAAAAGCTTTTCTACTTTCTGCAAAGGTGGGGGGTAACAGACACATGGCAATAGGCCATTAGGGTCTTCAGCAACAGGGGTTCTTCCTCATGTGGGATACCATGTCTCATCCAATGAAGTCATGAGGTCCCCCCGATAGTTATCTTCTTCCATGTGATCTCTCTCTCATATAGCCACCACCAGGGTCAGGTTTAGATAGCGGCTGCAGTCCCCTGGCCACATGGGAGGAGGTCACCACCGTGGAACCCTCGATGACTTCACTGGATTCATCACAGTACCCCTACCCTTGATGTTGTTCCACCGCTTGCGGCAGTCCTCTGCATCCCGAGGAACACTGCCCATTGCTGTCACCTTTGCCATGATGTCTGCCCATATGGCTGTCTTCCTCCGTGCACAGGTCTTCTCTTCCTTTGCCTGCTCCAACACAGCTCCTCAGCATGCTCAACAACTGCAGTAGCCAGCGCAGTGAGCTTGAATACCATGAACGTAGGCTTGTGCAGCCTGAGTTCCGCTAGACGTGCCTTTCCCTTGTGGTGAGGCATGTGGCTTCCATGCTTCCATATATGGTGTCCGGATGGCAATAGGAAATGGGAGATTCAGAGTTGAGTTTTTCAAGATGGCCGCTGCTGTTCTGGCAGTGACGTTATTTCTGCTGGTGGTAATACAGCTGGGTGTGCCGGCGGTAATGGTAATACTGTTGTGATTTGGTGGTATTACCACCCGATGGCCATTGTTGGTGGTAATACCAGACTATTATCGTTTCGGTCAGGGAGTTAAGGGGGGGTGGAGGGGAAACAGGTGTGTGCGTGCCCGCCATGTCATGATACAGCAGTAATACTGCCGGTCATACCGGCGGTAACAGTATTACCGCTGTATTTATGCAATACTCTGAATGAGCACCACTTTCTGGAATTTGTGTGGTACATTCGCCCCTCCTATCAAACAAGTTGTAAACCCCAGAGTTAGAAGGAGAGGTAGAAAGTAGAAGTATTGGGAGACGTGGCCTTTAGAGTAAGACTTGTGGGAGAAGAGAAAGTAGTGGTGTTAAGAAAGTGGTAGTAGTAGTAGAGTGTGAGCAGTAGAATGAAAAAGGTAGTAGTAGCAGTACAGAGGTGTAGGAGATTAAGGAGTGGTATTAAGAACACAGAAGAGGAAGTAGCAGCATGGGAGCAGTAGAGACAATAAGGTAGCTTAGGATTGAGATGATGATATCGGAGGTAGTTGGCGGTATTAAAAGTAGCGAGAGGAGGAACAAAGAGGTGGTAGGTGGAGAAGTAAGATCAAAGGGTGGAGGTAGGAAGCCGGAGTGTGAGAGTCGAGGGAAGGCAGATGGTGGGAGGAGAACATCTTGGGGCCCATGCAGGGAAAGGTCTGGTGAGACCATGTGTACAAGAGGAGCAAGTGGAACTGGGTGGAAGGAGGCACCATCCCATAACACCCTAGAGTACGCGCATTTGATTGAGTGCTTGGTGAGTGCTGTTGGAAGCAAGAGAGGCTCTGTGGATTACCGGAGTTTGGACAAATAGACATTGCAACCCAAATTGGATTTTATAAAGGCTTTTATCTGTGGATTTTACTTATTATCAAGCTCTTTATTGAACATCCACCATGAAGTATTTCTTCTCTTTCATTTGATTCTGGCTGCCAGCCCCACCTCCTATGGCCTCACTATATAAGCAGAGGCCACGTGCACTTGCGTGCGTACATTTGATCAAGTGCTTGGTGTGTGCAGTTGGCAGTTAGCAGAGGCAGCAACCAACTCTGTGCCTCCGACGGACTTTAATGTGTGATTATATTTTATATTACTATTCGCATCTGTTACACTTACCCTGAGCTGTGCGACAATCTATAAGTGCACTGACGCAAGAGGCAGATCCTCAATCTTTTTTACCTTGCTTACGAACCCAAATATCTTTGTCTTTCCTTTTTAACAACCTTTTTAATTCTTTAACAAACACTCGGTTTACACAAAAGTGGAGTTGCAAAAATTCAGAGGTTAGGCTGCGCCCCTCCTTCACCCGAAATTGCACAACCATCGTGATACTTAAATACATCACGAACCTTGTGACCCTTAGGAGACGCGGCTTTGGCTCTGCTTCCATCTGCGATTACAACCACGCATTCCAGTAACCGCCGTTTACCGAGTGGACAATGCTTGATAGCAATTAAAAACATTACTATAATTAGTTATTCCCTCGGCAGTGCAAACATTATCTGAAACTATGTCCAAGAGTCTATATCCTCAAGTCGGCGATGCCACCTCAAAAGGAATTAAACAAAATAGCACTGCCATTGAGACGCAAACGTAGTAGAATCCCTACAACTGTGACCCTGGCCAAATCATTATCTATAACAGAAGCCACGTCACGGAAAAACACACAACCGGGTGATATTAGATACTTTTACCCTCCTGAAGCGGATACAAATATTTAATTGCCTATGCCACAAACCCGTGTTAATGAAACCAGTCCGGTGGTCCTCCCGTCATCTTTGCCTAAAGCAAGCTCTAATTGCAGAATCCCGACTATCCTGCCTGATTCGATAATGGCAGCAGGCTTCACCGTAACGCTGTCAGCCTCTCCCCACAGCTATGCCCCCCGTTACAGAACTTCCTCTTACCATAACTAAGATGACACCGCTAATTACTAGCAAAGTAGTGATTAAGCCAGTTTCTACCATGCCATTACAAATACCATCTCTTCACACACCTCAAAGGACTATTTAACTTCACGACAAATGCAAAACGGTCTCCACTGCCTAATACCTCAGTCCAACCCGAGGTCCAGCAAGACCAATTTGTAAATCACCAAGCGGTGGCAGTCCCCACAACCTCATTAATGACAGTGCATCATGAGGAATTGAGACCCTTGCCCCCCCCCTTCTCCCTGAGTGGAACTCCTAATCTTTCCCAATTACCCATTATGTTTGCGCACTCCACCCACAACTCCTGTGCTATATCCATCTCGTTCACTCACCCCACGCCACACAAAATGAAAAGCGTGATGCTCCCTCAATAACCAAACCTGAATCAAGCAGTACCTTCCCCTCTTTTGGAAATTGCTCTGCCATTGCATTGACAAAATTATTTGAAACATTAGATACTAAAATGAATCGCCAAACATTCCTTATAACCCAGCTTCTCCAACGCACAGAGCCCCTGCCCGCAAATATAGTGACAAAGGAATCTTTGAACAGGCCCCAGATTGGTTCAATGGCGATTGAAACTCCCATTCATTTATTTGCTTCTCTCTGTCCGTCCAGCACGATTCCTGCCGTTAAAGTTAAATCAATGCTTAGCGCACTACCATCGTTTCCACAAATAATTTGTCAATGTGATACCGACATTGGAGAAATAGCTTCAGTAGAGTCACCCTTAACTCTAGACCTTTCTGAGAACGATGTACCAGCAGTGGAACCCAAGCATACTAAAGAGTCATTCAAGATTTTTAATTCCAGTAAGAATCCAAGGACGTCCCTGTCACGCTCACCTGGTCTCCATAGGGGCGTAGCATGTAGCTGCACGAATGATGTCTGCACTGGCGTGGCACTGCGCAGATGATGATGCTTGCTGCGACTTCTCCCTTGTTATCACCACACGAGGTGTTTGTCTGCAAGATCGGAATAATATATTAGCTACTGAGTGGGGCTGGATTGGACCCACCTCCTCAACCACCTGATGCCCTACTCCTCTTTGATCTCACCTTAGAGTATTGTAAGGTAGGCACTCCGTCCTGCAATCTCTAGCAGGGGCGCAATAAACACAGTCTTTCCCTGGATCTAGTTACTTCACTAATCCGTTGAGCAGTTGCCGAATCTTGGAGAGCTGGGTCAAACAGGTAAGTCTCTATGCCAATGGTTGCTTGGTATAGATGCTTGAAGTCTTTATTCCCCCAAGTCCTTTTTTTGATCTGTGTTTTGTCTTTTCTTTCAGGCGCGGTCTCAAGCAGATTTTTGAATGGAGGATCAACTCTTCCTAAGATGCTGAACAGATTTCCTTCACATGAGTGTGGCGATGAATGTCTGAATAAGTGTTTTCCCTTCCGTGCGCGACTAACCTGCTGTGTCTTTTCCTTCTTTTGCAGAAGCGGCGCGACTCCGGAATGAAGAATGGAAGAACAGTTCCGAGGTGTTCCGGAAGAATGCTGGCCCTGGGTGAGTATTCGATGTCTGAGCGGATACCTTCACTTCAGCAGGTGCAGAGGTCCGGGGAACGGCTGAAGGAGCAACCGATGGATGGAATGCTGCAGGTAATGCCTTTGCTGCTGTACTGACTTTGGTTCTCTTGTCTTTCTTCTTCCAGGTACCGATGGATGGATTTCTGGACAGGCGTGGCTGTAGCAGTTCGAGGACAGGACAGACACAGTGAGCGTTACGCTGCAGAAGTGCAGAATAACGTGAAGCATGTTCTGCTTGCAGGGCGTGGCTTAAATAGCCTTAGAAGTAGTTCCAGGTAAAGTAGTCCCTTTACTACACCCTGCCTTTAAGGTAAAGTAGTCCCTCAGCCACACCCTGGGTAAGCAGAAAGGCTCAGCCTCACTAGACTGAGTAACTAGTTCCATGCAGTTTAACCGATCTTATGAGCCTGGTGCCAACGGTGCCAGGACTGAGTCCAGGAGGTTCTGGACACTCCTTTGGGGCTTGATAAGCCCTTCTCGGAGTCAGTGACTGGGGTGGGCCAATCAGATCCAGGGGGTTTTGAGCACGAACCATGACAGTCCCTCAAACAGCCAGTAAACATAAAAAAAAGAATATGAAACCAGAGCGCCCACAATCTAGCTCCAGTTCCAAACACTTAATACGTTCCCTTCCCAACAAACAAAGAGAAAGCAAGCTCGGCGGTATTAAAGAATTATGCAAAAATTACCAAAAATAAGAAACTGAATCAAAGCACTGCAAGTGCCTCAAATCTAGCATAAGAACAGCTAGATGACCTTGTCTCTGCTGTTGTGGACCAACAGGAAACAGAAACGTATCCTAATAATCCTTGTCCTTCTCGCAAGAATTCAAGTTCTAGTTTACTCTCTTGTAAGCCTGTCGTAGCCGTAGGGAAAGAGTTCCTTACATTAAAACAAAGGAGAGAGGAAATTCAAAAATCTATGAATCTCTATTTTGCATCAAATCAGCAAACAATTAGCAATAGCTTAAATTCATCAAGTGGACACCTACAAGAGCGCCCCATGGGCGACACATTCTCTACTTCCATCTGTCCAAACTTACAATCACGGAAATAGGCGAGCCCACAAGTTGGATAAAACTGTTGTCTGCTATTACTCAAGCAGTAATAAAAAATAAAGAGAAATCTCAGCAGAACCATCGACTCCGACAATCCTCCCACCATCACTTAATTAAATGTCGATCTGCCCATTATGAGGTCTATGATCTTAACAGATCTAGTATCTCCAATATATTTAATGACAGCCCGAGCTTGGAGGATGTTGTTTCTGCAGACATACAACAGACAGAGTTTTTTTTATCAAAAAGATCATTAACAGGCCAAACTGTGGTTTCAGTAAGGAGTTGTTTTAAATACAATCTGAAAAGCCAGAATGGATGTATGCCTTAGGCTTTATAATTACGCAAGATTCAATTGTCTCGGAAGGATAGCTCAGCGGCAAGAACGACAAGCAACACAGGTTCGCTCGCCGGGTCCGCGCTACGAACTTCTGGGTGTTAAGCGTGTTATAAATAACCCATCATATCATATCAGAGCCCGCAAATAATAATTTCAGACAAAATGATAATCCATAAGGTCTTGCAAATCAAGTATCGTCCCTGAAAGTGACATTCTCTTCTAAATCACAACAGATTACTCAATACACAGATCTAGATTATGATGACCACAAGCAACAAAATAACTGGGCCCTAATGCCCTGGATTCCCAAGTCGTTCAGCTGGCTAGCTGGAACACCCCCAGGGGTTTACACACTTTATGGATGCTAGTAATAATCAATTGAATGACTATGATATAGTGGCCTTACAAGAAACATGGATCACTGTCCCTCAAACGTGTGATGGCCACAATGTCATCCTGCATGCAGCCAAATCAACCTCTAAAGGAAGACCCATATGTGGTCTACTTATTGCAACCAAAATGACCCCGGGCTTCACAGTGCGAACATGGGCGGCTCCCAACCAATATATCCAATTAGCAAAGATCCTGTTAACGGGTAAAGATATCGCATTAGTCCATATTTATTGGAATCACGCAGGTATTGACCCCAACAATTTCTTTCAAGATCTTGAAGGGGGTTTTAGATCTCATTATTCAAGACCCTTCCATTGCCCATACAATTCACTTGGGGGACTTAAATCTCCACTGCTTCTCCAAACCCATCAGACATGAAGCAGCCTTGCAAAGAAGATGGTTCACCCTAATGGAAGAGAGACAGCTGATTATGACTAATGGAACGCTTCTAGGTGACATCCCTCCGCAAAGCACGTGGAAGAGGAGCCCCCAAGAAGCAATTATTGATTACATTTATTTAGACAACAATCTATTTGCTCAAGCGACAAACCTTGAAAAAAAAAATCACAAAAGCACAGTGATCACAAAATGCTATCACTGAGATGGGCATGGCCCCCAGTAGTGACGAAGATCAATGACAACAAGTATGGAGGTCATCTAACAATAACTGGCAGGAGAAACCGATTCCGATGGACTGACCAATCTTTAAAACATCTAAATGTTTGCATCACAAAAAAATCAAAGAGCAGCTTGTGGCGACATTTCGTGCTCAGATGAAACCATTATAGCAGCCCTGTTACTGTTCACTGAACAGTCGCCTGTAACAGGCAAAAAACGTCATAACAAGCATGTTTATGACTCAGAAGTACAGAGTAGAAAAAGCATGTTTTGTCGAAATAAAAGATTAGCGATTTTGCTCACTCCACTTAAAAGGGCCCTAGCTCTCAAACAACTAAAGACCAAATGCAAAAACTGGACACAGACCCGTAGAGCCCTCATGTACCAGACAGATGGAGAAGAACAAGTTACTCTCTTACCTGGTAACGTTCTTTCGATGGGATGGTCCGACGACGTATTCCATATCTATGAGAGTAATCACCACAGCTGTGCTGCTTCGGAAAATCTTTCGGCGTCTGCGTCGATGACGTTGATACGCCGGCCTCGAGGACCTCCTCCGACGGCCGACATCACTGGATGTTATAAGTAGGATGCACGACGCCGTAGCCTCAGTTGTAGTTTTTTTCCAGAACGTGTGGCACCAGTCTTCTGCCAGTCTGACCACACAAAGCCTTGAGGAAAAGTAAGCTGCAATCGCATAAGACATTTTGTAGCGGGGAAGGCAGGTAGGGAGCGATATGGAATACGTCGTCGGACCATCCCATCGAAAGAACGTTACCAGGTAAGAGAGTAACTTGTTCTTTGAGGGGATTGGGTCCTCCAACGTATTCCATATCTATGACAGACTCCCAAAGCAGTATCAATGCAAGGAGGTGGGAAAAGAATTTAGAATACAGAAATTTAGAATGCCCAATCAAATTGCGGAGCAAAGGACCACCTTGCCAAAGGCCAGATCCTGCCCACGGATGGAATCCAGGGAGTAGTGACGTACAAAAGTATGGACCGAAGCCCAGGTGGCTGCATCACAGATGTTACGAATAGGAACACCCCTCTGTAGGGAAGTAGAGGCAGCCATTCCCCTGGTAGAATGGGCCCGCAAGCCGACAGGTGGGTCTTTACCCGCCAAGCGGTAACATTCAGAAATTGCCAGAATAATCCAGCGGGACAAAGTCTGCTTAGTCAAAGCTTGTCCCAAACACTTTCCAGCATAACCAATGAAGAGTTGATCGTCCACTCTGACTCGGGACATGCGTGAAATATAAAAGCTTAAAGCTCTCCTAGGATCGAGCCTATGGAGTCTCTCCTATTCCTTACCAGGATGCGGAGGAGGATAAAATGCCGGAAGAATAACCTTCTGGCCTAAATGAAATTCCGACAGCACCTTCGGAAGAAAGGAAGGATGAACTCTAAGGACAACCCTGTTCTTAAGAAATACAGTGAAGGGTGGCTTAACTGAAAGTGCCTGAAACTCACTCACTCTGCGAGTGGAAGTGACCGCAACCAAAAATACAGTTTTAAGAGTCTCAAAGGGCACAAACAGAGCACCCATCAGAAACTTGAGGACAAGGTTCAAATCCCAACCGGGCACCTGGAAAGGTGACGAAGGGAACACATTAGTGAGCCCTTTTAGAAACTGAGAAATTAAAGGGATTTTAAAATAAGAACACTCTTCAGACGAGCGCTTAAATATGGACAGCGCCGCCAGGTAACCTTTAACGGAACCCACTTGCAAGCCCCTGTGGGCTAAAGAAAGCAAAAAAGACAGAACCACAGGAATGTCACATGAAAACGGATCCACATTCTTAACCCTGCACCAGTCGCAGAACTTTCTCCAACGGCAACGGTACAGGGACTTTGTTGCGGGCCTTCTGGCCGAAAGCAACACCTCCATCACATCTTCAGGGAGGTCCCAATCCTTAATACCTCAACCTTTCAGAAACCAAGCATGAAAGTTGAGGGATATGACCTCTGGATGGAGAACCTGACCCCACTCCTGTGAGAGCAGATCGTCTCGGTAGAGAAGACGACGTGGAGGGAAGATGGACAAGTCGAGAAGGTCCGGGTACCACGTCCTCCGGGCCCATGCCGGAGCAATGAGGATCATCCGGGAACCAAACCTCCGTAACCTCCGCAGTACTTGCGGAATGACGGGGACTGGAGGAAACGCGTACAGCAGTGGGAAGGACCACTCCACCACGAAACACGTCCCCTAAGGCTCCTCTTGGAGGAAATTCCCACGAGCAGAACATATAGCACTTCCGGTTGACACTGGAGGCAAAGAGATCCACTTGAGGGGTCCCCCAAAGGGCGAAGATCTCCAGGAGAATCTCCTGAGCCAACTCCCACTCGTGAGAGATCGCGCTCTGCCTGCACAGAGCGTCCGCCGTCTCGTTTTCGTCTCCCGCCAGATGAACTGCTGAGATCGAAACTTCCTGCTGGATTGCCCAGAACCAGAGCTGCATCGCCTCCCTGCACAGAGGAAGTGACCCCGCCTTTTTGTTGAGGTAGTGCATGGCCACTGTGTTGTCCGTCAGGATCAGGACATTCTTTCCTCGCACAGTCGGCAGGAAAGCCTTCAGGGCAAGCCTGACGGCCCTCAGCTCCAACAGATTGATATGGAATCTGGACTCCGACGGAGACCAACGACCACTGACTGTCAATACGTTGGCATGAGCTCCTCATCCCGTGATGGATACGTCCGTCATGATCGTCACTTCCGGGCAGGGTAGTCAAAATGGAGCCCCCTTCATCAGATTGCCTTCGACGGTCCACCACAGAAGGTCCTGGGTCACTGAGGACAGCACCTGAACAGGGTCTGTCATCCTGCCGGAGGACTGAGACCACTGGAGCTTGAGTGCCCATTGCAAAGATCTCATCCGCAACCTGGCCTCTGGCACCAGAAGAATGCAGGCTGCCATGAGGCCGAGCAATCTCAAGAACTCGAACGCTGGGAGACTCTGGGCATGCTGAAACTTGTGCACCATCTGCTGAATGTGATGAGCCCTCACCTGGGGAGGAAAACATTGCCCCAGGGACGTGTTGAGCACTGCTCCCATGTACTGGAGCCTCTGAGTTCGCGTCAAGTGGGACTTCTTTAAGTTGAGGGAGAAGCCCAGCTTGTGGAGGGAGTGGCAGGTGATGGACAGATGATTCAGGACTTGCTCGGGAGAGCGCGCCCTGATCAACCAATCGTCCAGGTAGGGGTAGACGTGAATCCCCCTTTCCTGAGATTCGCTGCCACCACTACCATGAGCTTCGTGAAGACCCCCAGGGCGGAAGTCAATCCAAACGGCAGGACCCGTGTGAGTCGCCAACCGCAAACCTCAGGTACTTATTGTGCTTTGGATGGATCGGCACATGAAAATAAGCGTCCTTGAGGTCGAGAGACACCCACCAGTCCTGAAGTTGAAGGGCCTGGAGGACTTGAGAAAGAGTAACCATCTTGTACTTGTCCTTCCTGAGGAGTTTGTTCACACCGCGCAAGTCCATGATGGGTCTCAATCCCCCGTCTTTCTTGGAAATCAAAAAATAAGGGAAATACCATCCCTTGTTCCTCTCTGCTACAGGCACCAGTTCTATGGCGCCTTTCTCCAGCAGGGCTTGAACCTCCTGCACAAGGAGCGGATCCGGACTCTGCAACAAGAGATTCCCCGGTGGATTGTGGTGAGGCCTCTGCCAAAAGGGAAGACAGTAGCCGTGGGCTATGATCTCCAGAACCCACACATCTGAAGTAAACGCACGCCATTCGACAAGATGCTGCGTCAGCCTTCCCCCAACCGGCGAACCATGGGACATGGCCTCATGACTGAGCTGAAGCGGCTGCGGCGTTGCCTGAGGGCAAAGAGGCAACTGCCCGAGCGGCCTTGGCACCTCGAGTACCCTGCTTTCCACCTGTGGCACTCCTACAGTGGCCCCTTTGACTGGCAGCTCCTCTCGCTTTACCAATAACGAAAGGAACCTCCCCTCCATTGCTGTCCCCTAGGACGAAAATGCGGAGGTTGTCGAACTGCAGCGCCCAACGACTTCGCTGCAGCTTTGGAGGTCTGCAACCTCTCAAGGCTCTCGTCAGCCTTGCTGCCAAAAAGATGTTCCCCATCAAAGGGCATGTTGAGGAGCCGGGCCTGCACATCAGGAGCAAACCCTGACTTCCGCAACCACGCAAACCTGCGTATTACGGTGCTCGCCGCCCTGGACCAGCTGACGCAATCTGCCATGTCCAAACCCGACTGAACGACCTCACCCATGGCGTCCTTGCCATCCTGGACCATAGCAAGAAAACGATCCCGTTCGTCCCCTTAGGCAATATGTTCAGCCGCTAAGGAAACACAGTTCCACAGAGTGTGCGTGAAACGTGACAAGGCACATACGGAGTTGGCCGCCTGAAGAGCCATACCCCTGAGGAAAACACATTCTTCGCCCAACCATCAAAACGCTTGTCGTCCCTATCAGGAGGAATGGTAGGATACGATGCCTGCTTTGCTGGGGCCGTAGCCGCCTGCACCACCAAACTCTCCGGAGTGGGGTGCTTGGTCAAGTAGCAGGGGTCACTACTGGCTGGGCGGTATTTTTGCGGCAAAGACTTGCCCACTGCCGGGAGACTCTCCGGAGCAGTCCAAGCCGCCGCCACCCTCCTCTGTAGAGCCATATGGAACGGCAGTACCGGGTCAGTTGGTGGACCTTGGTCGAGGATATCCGTGAGGTCATCCTGAAGAATATCCCCTGGGGGTGCAGACCACCCCAAGTACTAGGTGACCCTAGACATAAGGCGCCGGTACGAGGAGTCGGCATGGGTGCCAGGCTCAGGCCTACAAAACTCCACCACCGGAGAGGTGTCCAGACCACTGGCGTCATGCAGGGACTGACGCAGGTCCTCAATCTGGCTATCGCCCGAGAGAATCTCATCTGGCACCGTATCAGGAACCATGCCATCATCAGAGCCCTCATCCACCTCCGAAATGTACTCAAGATGGCGGAAAGTGGGCACAGAATGGGGAACAAAGCCATGCTTGACCTTGGCCAGAGCCTTTCTAGGGGGGTTCCACCGTGCCCCGGGGTACCCCCATCGAAACAGCCTCGAAAGGCGTTGAGTGAATTGGTGTCGACGCCGAACGCGGCGCCGACAGCATCGACACAGGCCTCGAGGGCGGAACCCCGAGCGTGTCCCTCGACATCCTAGGCGCCGACGACTTCCTCGGAGGAGGAGACTCGAGAGAGTCCCTCGACGACCTCTGCGCCACAGGCGTCGACATCTTCCTCGAAGACATCACAGGCTCACATGGTCTTGAGCGCGTCGAGGACCGGGACCTGGAACGGGCATGACTAGAACGATTCCCCTTGTCCGAGTGGGACCGCTCCCGCGAATCGTGCCGACCACCCGAGCCCGAAGGCGTACGAGTGGTGTCTCTAGTCCGATCACGACCGACCCCACTCGGAGGCGCGGACGGACCAGTGCCCTGCGATTCGAGAATCGCTAGCATTTTCTTACCGAAGGACGCCCATTCCTCCGACGTCGCATGCTTGGTGGGATAAGCGACCCGCCGACAGGCGGAGTCCTCGGATGAGGACGGGGAAGGCGACCGATGACGGCGCTTCCGGGAGTGCCTCGAAGAGGCAGAGGAGTGGCGGGACCCACTCCGGGACCGAGACCCACTGGACTTCCGACGACGATGCAAAGAGTTGGCCCTCGAATCGTCTGTCGAAAAGCCCCGTGGACCTTGACTTCCGGGGCTTGGACACCGTACCGACCGAAAGTTTCTTCTTGTGCTCCCGCAAAGCTTTGGATGTAAGTGACTGGCAGTCGACACAATCATCTCTGTCATGGGCCTCCCCGAGGCAACAGAGGCAGGTGTCGTGCGAGTCCGTCACTGACGTCTTGGACCCGCACTCCCTGCACTTCTTGAAGCCCGGACGCGGGGTGGAAGAAGAGGTAGACATCTCGAAGGACTTTTACTACACAAACGAACAGGTTCGAAGAACCGAAAGAACAAACTCCAAAGAGTCGAGGCATGCCGAGATCTCCGGAGCGAACACGTTTGCGGAAAAAACGGAACTGAGGCTACGGGCGTTGTGCGTCCTTATAACATCCAGTGACGTCAGCCGTCGGAGGAGGTCCTCGAGGGCGGCATATCAACGTCATTGACGCAGGACGCAGATGCTGAAAGATTTTCCAAAGCAGCACAGCTGTGGCGATTACTGTCATTGATATGGAATACATCGGAGGATCCAATCCCCTCGAACATATGCTTCATGCTATAGCCTCCAAAAATTCTGCACAGATCTGGAACCGTTAAATCATGCGAAGCACACCACACAAACTCCTATGCTGATCAATGGAGTCTCTGAACAAAAATGGGTAAAGCATTTCACAACTGTATGCACCCTGTGCAAATATTTCTACTCATAATAAAGCCCAAGTAAAAAATTATCAGCTTGCAATAACTAAAGATGACATTCTGTATTATATCGAAAAATCTAGTTGTTCAAGAGCGCCAGGCCTGGATGGGCTCCATAATGCCATGTTCAAAGAACATCCCAATGCCTGAGCAAATATTCTTTAACAACTTCAATCATGTTCTTCAAACTAAAGTAATAGCTAAATCAAACCCTGCCAACTACAGGCCCTACAATACAATATTTACTCGCCTCATTCTGAAAGACTTCAACAACTGGACCATGAAATCTCAGTGTCATGACCCGTTTCAGACAGGCTTTATAGCAGGCATAGGCACATCGATCAATTTAATGACTATTAATGCCACAAAGGCCGATGCTTAATCCCAGAAACAACACATTTATTTAGCTTTCATTGATTTTCATGCAGCCTTTGATTCAGTTTCCAGACAACTACTTCTGAATAAACTAACGCAGAGTGTCCTACAACCATCAGTGCATTAATTGAACCATTGCACACTAATACCACAATTCAGGTTCGTTGAAGACTAGATGGCCTGCTCACTGCACCCATTCCTACTTAGAGCCCTAAAACAGTGGTGCATTCTCGCGTCAGCTCTTTTCAATTTCTTTATTTCTGACTTAAAAAGTCGATTCACTCATCTCGTGTCTGATGCGCCAAAATTAGGATCCCATGCAATTCCGTGGCTGCTATGTGCAGACTATTTAATCCTAATATCTTAAATGCCAAGAGGATTACAGAATCTACTCGATGCTTTAAACATCTATGCTGAAGAAAACAAGTTATCAATCTGGACAAAACAAAAAGTCATGCATTGTGGCAAGCCACGCAATCATGGAAAATCCTATCCTTGGACACTGCAAAATATTAAACTTGAGTCAGTACATGAATACCGCCTACTTGGGCATCAATGTAAATGATCAAGCTCAAGATCTCCCATACTTCGTTGAAATTGCAGCAAAAATCCAAACTGCCATCTTCCAAGCAAGAGTAATTGATTCATTTCATACACTCCTGTGCTGACCTTTTATAACCAGAAGGTAACATCTCAAGTGCTATATTCTGCTGAATCCAAAGCCAGAATTTCAGAAACCTACTGGCTTAAAATGGAAGCCACATTTTGGAGACATGTCCTGTTGATTTCTCACTGCGTACCAGTAGCCATGATTAGACATGAATTAGGTCTCCTATCTCTGCACATTTTATATGCATGGAAACTATTTTATATAGAAAATACTTGATGGCCCCCAACTCAGATTTGTTAATCCCCATTTTGGCATTGTATATAGCGACATCAGACCACAATTTTGTATGAGCTTAGAAGACCACCGTCACAAATATACTGATGGTTGCAGATATACCCGTCACTCTTCTGATACACAACCTGATAAGAGGGAGATAAAATCTATACCAATTAGATTGGATTAGAACACGACAAACATGCTTGAAGTACAGTGACTTTAGGAATAATCCCTTTAGCCATAAAAAATATCGACTGGTGGAGACTTATATTATCAGATGTCCCTCACCTTACCTGAGAAAAGCTTTTCTGAAACTCAGATTCAACTTGTGGCCAACCAGGAAAGTCTTAGCACAACACAGAGCCATTGTGAAAACTGAAAATATATGTAATTTGTGCAGTAATCCGAAACAGACTGAGTCGGCTGTAACATCTAATTACAGAATGTCCAAAGCTCAATGACAGACGAGTCGTACATCTTCAAAAGTTTTTCAAAGACTACCAGACTCTGACTACAGAGAATCTTTGGAAACATATCTTTTCTACCAATTTTATGTCAGTCCGCATTGCGACAATCAACTTATTTGCAGCTTTGCATCTTACCTAATGTCTGCTCATTCTAAGTTATTATCTACTTGATTTTCGGTGATCTTTTATAACTCAACCTTTTGCACAAATCTGAAAAAGTCAATGTTTTTAATCCGACACGAATATGTGACATTTTCTCTGTTTTCTTTTAATCCAATAATAATATTTGACATACATTTAATCACTGTAAATTGCAAACTATAAGAATTGTAAGATTTGCAAGAACTCTAAAAAGTGCATAAAATTACAATTAAAAATATACAATTTATATTGAAAGGTTGAAGGAGTACGCAGTGGGCTAGTTTAGGGATATCTAGAAGACCCCTATGGAGACAGGTAGTCACTGGCTAAGGGAATGCACCATTAGTCCCAGCCAGAAGCAGACAGACAGGTGGCACCATTCAACAGAACTAACACACATTAGGAACACCTGGGTTAGGGAGGTGTGGACAAGGCCACAGAAGCGACAGAGAAAGGGACGGTCTTAGTACCAAACTTCCCCTAAGAACCTGGTGGGCCCTAAGGACTCTTAAAATACTGACAGTCGTTTGTTATTGGAAAAGCTATATTAAACACCCGTGGACACCATACACCGTCAGAGTGCTTATCTGTGGCAGGAACCCAGCCACATGGTGGACCCAATTGTTAGACCTGGTGCAGTGATTTTATCTGAACGGTTTGATGTCATGCAAACTGTAGTTTCCAGAACCTTTGCCCCAATTTTTAAAGATCGGAATTCAAGTTGCAGTATTGACTTTGTTAAAGCATACCTATGACTGAGGTTTTTCTTTAGTAAATGGTGCAACTCTTGTAGTACTCCATCCGATACCCCAGCATATTTTACTTTTTATGGTCCAAGTTTAAACTCAACTATTTATTGTTCCATCTCATTAAAAGCACAGAGTTTGGTTAAAGATATGAAAGTTATGAACCAATGTACTAGTGAACAGGACCTTTTTCAGCATACATTATTTTTTGCTATGGATAAGTATCATGCAGAGAAGCTTTTTTGTACATCTCACTATAGATTAAAATGGGATAAAATTTGAAACACAAATTTAATACAATGGGGCCTCATTACACGGATGGCGGAGAACCATGGCGCTATTAGCGCCATGGTTCATGCCGGTAAAATACTGGCACATCCTTGGCGGAAAGGGGAATCACGGCCCCATTCCAAGGTTGGCGGGGCGGTAATTCCCCCTTCCACCATTGTCCTTCCCCATTCCCATTTTTGCCCCATAGGGCTCAATGGGAATGGGGAAGGCGCTAATTACGGTACCGCAAATTGCTGTTAAATCCCCCAACCCGCAAAGGGACCTCGTAGTAAGGCGGTAAGGATTTACCAGTACCGGTATTTTACCGGTACCAGTAAATCCTTACTGCCATCCGTGTAATGAGGCCCAATACATTTCAAGTAATCAAAGATGGATAGAAAGTTTCTTGAACTAAGAGTTAGGCCGCATTCACATACTGAAAAGCTTTAATAAACCAATTACTGATATTAGGCTTGTCTTTATCTTCCAAAGTTACAACTGGGCACCCCTAACACCATAAATCTTGGTTAGGTGTATGTTGGGAGAAAGCTAAAACAAAAAAAAAAAAGAGTTTTGTTATCTCTTAAATCAAATACTACTTCTAGCTTCTTAGGGCTCAGAGAAGACAAGCATAAAGAATGTTTAAATAATCGAAGAGGCGTACTTGTAAAGAAACCATGGGAACAGCTACATACTCTCAGGACACTAGGCCACATGGCCCGAATTATGATAATATAAATAAAGTAGAAACTAATATTTCAAAAATTATCTAGATTGCGTTTTCTCATCTTTATTTAACTAAAGTGAATAAATATCTGCCTACTGGATACAGATCAAGAAAATTCATTGATTTTAGCAGCCTTGATCTAAGCGATGATAACATTCCTTCAATATATATTTCCTTAATATAGCCACAGTTTATCATAGAAGGCGGCTCTGTGGTCCACAAAACATAGCAAATGCCCTGGTCGGACATGATCCCTGAAGACTTTTATCAAATGTAACCTAATGTTTGGGCTCCTCTTTTATCTCATGTATTTAATGTTATGATGATGTTAAATGTAACCCCTCCTGTGCCCAGCTCCCCGCCCCCGTGTCTTGGTATAAAGCTGTGATATGTCATATCTGGAAGCAGTGTAGCAGGCAATTACCATTTCACTTTTAGATTGTGCTTTTAAATTGATTGTTAAAAGAAATAATTGACTGGGTCACCAATAATTATATTCTTGCACCTGTTTAACTTAACTTTCAAGGGTGTCTTGGTTCTGAACATCGGGCTTTAAACTTGAACTTGCCAATTGGCAAGTCATTATATAGAAATCTCTTACATGCTGTGTTTATGGACCCAACAATGGCTTTTGATTCAGTTGATCGACCTGGTCTATGGGCAATATTGTTGAATGTGCAATGGCACGCTGTTGTGAAATGGTACTGTTACTAAGGCTTTTCCTCTAACAAGTAGTTGTGTATTAGCTCCACTATTCATTTATATACACATATGTTATATAAAGGTCTGTGTGAAGCCAATGCAGGTTGTCCGAAAGTTGGAAATAGTCTACTTCCCTTTTGGCCTCTATTAATGATTATATATTATAAGCAAGGGCTCCTACATCTCTACGAATTTTATTGGACAAATGTAACCTCTGCATGACTAATACAGGTTGCCCAATTAATTCAAAGAAATTGGCAATAATGGTGTCTAGTACAAATAGGATACAAAAGGGTTTTGAGGAGGTTATGAGGAATTTTGCATTGTAGACAGGGAATTAATGCATTGGCCAGGTAAGTGGGTTTTCCTACCTCAGCATGTGGTTCTCGCAATCATTATCAAAGTCAAAACATTTTTTAAATGTACTTGCGGACTGAGACAAGAGATTGTGGCAGAGTTTGACATTGCTGGGAGCTACTTAGCTCCTGCTTCTACCTAAGGAGAGCTTGATTAACTGAAAACCAACAGCTTCCAGGAGTTATTTTTGCCTCTCAAGACTAACTAGCGCCTTACATTGATATTTGACATTAACTACATGTTTTAGAATGTAAATAAAGAAAAATTAGGACACATCTTGGACACACTTAAATATAATGGATCATACATATAGGACAAAAGCTTAGAGTGCATTTCATGTGGAAGTTATATTTGCAGTGCACTGTGTACTCGCTCCTGGTTCCCAGCGGTAGCTCCTGCCTACTGGGTGATGCCTGCCACCCAGGAGCTGGTATTAGCTCCTGCTCATCAAATCTGAACTTCCAACCACGTTGTGGGGGATTCAGTTTTGCAGTCTTTCAAAAGTAAGCCTGTGAAATATATACTTAAGGCATATGAAGTTAAGGTTAAATCAGTCGAGCTGTATGATGCCGGAATATAGAGCTTCAATAAAAGATGCATCTTGTTGCAATCTTACCAAAAAGTATTTTGGAAAAGGCTACTAGGTCTCCATCAATAAGCTCTCAATCTTGCTGTCGATATGGATTTACACCTAGCTTTTATAGAGGATGTTTTCAAAACTGCTCCAGCTTATTTGTTTTTAACAATCGAAAGGCCATTATTTTTTTTATGTCGTTTTTATTAGATTTTTCAATGCAAACACATGGAACAAGAGCGGACTGCTCTCATCCCCGCCCCCCCCCAGCAACTCCCCAACAGCAGCTCTCAAACATATCACAGATAATACACCACATCATTCTCTACAGTATATCCAAAACCTGGATTCTCTGCAGACACCAGTTCACTCTGTATTCTTTATGAAGGAAGTCCAATACCAAGTTCTAATCCTCTGCAAACTTGCCCTGGTCCCCCTGTAGCGTTTATGTCACCCATTGCACCAAGACAAAGTAACAAATCTTAGCAATCCATCTGAGGGAATGTCTGTCTTTTTCAATTTTTGGGCCACCAGCGAAAGTGCTGCTACACTGAGCACCATATATGCTTTTCTTTGGGCTTTCGTCGGTAAAGTTTCCAGCACATCCCCCAATCCAAGCATTGTCTCTCCATAATCTCTGTGAATTCAGGGGGCAAAGAGACTTCATTGCTGAGGTTATACTGACCCAGAAGTGCTGAAGGACTGGGCAAGACCACCACATATGTCCCCAACTGCCATCCTCCCCACATCTCAAGCAACATTCCCCAGATACTTTAGGATATAACCTATGTAATTTCACAGGAGTTAAGTGCCATTACACCACCACTTTAGTCCACATTTCCCTGATCTGAAGTGCCCTCATAAGCTTTGGAATAGTCTGCCACATCTCGTACCATTGTTCCATCGATATCGGACTGCCTAAAGATGTCTCCCATTGGTTCATGTAACTCTATTGCAGAGGGGAAACGGAGTCAGAAAAGAGTCTATAGAGTGATCCTACCATGTGGTGGTCTCCTGAGTTGGTAATCTAATTTTTCAAAGGGAGTACGTTCCCTGCTCGCTAAATGTTTATTCCCTGGAGCCGAAAGCCAGTGTCTCAGCTGTGCACACCTGAGCCTTGCCTCTTCCCCAGATCAAAGAGTTGTTTACATTGTTCAAACGTCCTAATCTGTTAGCCCTCTACCATATCTCCAAATTACTGACAGCCCGCCATTTCCGAACATTTAAATGCTCCATGCTCTTCCGCTGGTTTAAATTGAGGATTGTAAAACTGGGGTGCAAACAGGGATGGGATTGATGGGATACCCGCCCACCGCACCAGCTCATCCCATATATCACATACCAGTGCAGTAATTTTACTTCTATACATATTGGGAGGTGTAGCTGCCTTAGGGCACCAGAAAACTCCCTTGAGGGGCCTACCTACAACTACCCTACCAATTCGGCACCAAACCTTGTCCAAATTCCCTGAGAACAACTCCCGAAGCACCTGCAACAGAGCCGCCTGATAGTAAATATTGAAGTTAGGGGCACCCATCCCTCCCGTGCAAACAGTAGCTGTCAGCGTTTTCCAGGCCACCCGCGGTCTCTTACCCTTCCAAATAAAAGACCCCACCGTCTTGTGAAGAGCCTTAAAGAATTTCTGGAGGAACCCCCCAACGGAAGGGCCTGAAAATAATAACACCTTTGAGAGAACCATCATTTTGACTACATTTATCCTTCCTGTCCATGATATGGAAACATTCTTCCAACCATTGTTTTATCACTTCTAGAAGCAGAGGGTAATTAGCCGGGTACATGGTTTCCAGGGAGTTTGTTATTCGCACACCCAACTATCTTAGGCCATTGTCTGCCCTTGCATATGGACCTGCGTCCAGTGTCCTTGCTATTAGCGCAGACCACCCCATTCCCCCCCAGTTAAATACATAATTTCAGATTTACTGGTGTTAATTTTCAAGCCTGCAACCGAACCGAATTCCCTGAGTACAGAGTGCCCTCTGTTAATGAATGGTTGAAAATGAAACCCTAGCGTGACCACTTGCCCATACCAGTTTGATCAACAGAGCGCACACATTTCCAAAACCATGATGGGGGAACCAGGGGAACGTTATTGAATATATACAACATTCTGGGCACCACCACCATCTTTGCTAGGGCTAGTCGGGCTGCCTGGGATACGGGCAAAGGATCCAGACAAATACTCTGCGTTCCAACTGAGAAAAGGTTGCTAAGTAGTTGTCTTTGAGCAGTCAGGTCGGGGATGAAGACACCATAATCCCCAAATATTTCATCCCCCCGGGGGACCAGCGGAAGTCATTGCCCACATCAGCAGGAGAGACAGAGGGAGTCAACAGTAAGATCTCTGACTTACTCCAATTAATACGTAGGCCTGAGAAGCCCCCAAATTCCATAATTTCCTGCATCAATGTTTGAAGATTCTGTTTGGGATGCTTGACGTGCAGCAACATATGGTCCGCATAGAGTGAGATGATGGAAGTATCTGATCGTACCTGTACTCCCCTATGAGAATGGAACTCCCTGATAGCACATGCAAGGGGCTCAATTTCCGGGGCAAAAAGGATAGGGGAAAGTGGACAGCCCTGCCACGTCCCTCTAGTGGGGTATATCAACCTCGAAGTCTGTTGATTTGTGAGACTCAATGCCTCAGGGGATGTGTACAAAAGACGGATCCATGGTAAGTATCGTAGTCCCAGTCCGGACCTACGAAGCACCTCAAAAAGGAATGGCCACTCGACGGAGTCAAAGGCCTTTTCTGCATCAAGGGCCGCGACTACCACAGGGACCTTATCGTTGACATTGTGCATCATGGAGAAAAGGCGACATAGGTTATTCTGCGTGGACCTGCACGGGATAAAGCCGGCCTGATACGGGAGAAGCAACGCGTTCATATGGGGAGAAGCCTGTCCGCAAGCAGCTTAGCCAAAATTTTATTATCCGTATTAACCAACGAGAGGGGACTATAGGAGGCACAATTTTGGGGATCTTTATTGGACTTGAGCAACAGTGTGACCACCGCCGTCCTGGTGGAATCCAGTAGCACGCCTGCGGATAGGGATGCCTCAAACATATTACATAGGTGGGGGCGAGAATCTCTACATATTCTTTGTAAAACTCAGCAGGGATACCATCTTGACCCGGGGCCTTACCGCGGGGGAGATCCTGTATAACCCTGATAATCTGTTCCACAGTGATTGGAGAATACAGAAGCTCCACCTGAGGGGGGTCCAACCAACTCAGGGCTATACGGTCAATGTACCATCTGATGTCCTCAAGAGAGGCAGATAATTGGGACGAGTACAACTGTTTATAGTAATGTTGAAATCTACTGTTTATTTCGGTAGAGTCCCTGAGTAAACCCCATTGGGGTCTGCCATCTCAAGTATACCCACCGGAGCCCTCTCCCTATGAATCGCCATGCCAGGGTACGGCTAGGCCTGCCGCCCTCAGCATAGTTGAAAGCTAAAGCTGTGTCACCCACAAATTTATCCAGATCTCTCTCCCTCCCTCTTATCTCACCCTCCAGCTTGCTGAGAGTCACACGTAGGTAGCTCAACACCATGCTTGTCCTGGAAATACAGTTACCCCTAAATACCACCTTAAAGAGGCCTCCCAAAGTATCCAGTAGTCCCAAACATAACCAACATTATTTCGGGAAGTATTCGTCAATTTCGTCCCTGAGCCCATCACAAAAACCTGCGTCCTTGAGGGCGCAGGGGCGAAAGCGCCACCGGGGAGGGCAGCTTACAGATGCTGGAAGGTGGATGACGGCCAGGACCGGGGAGTGATCGGACAAGTACCTGGGTAGCATTTTGGTGTACCGTGTGGAACGGCCAGGGAGAGACAGAGCATAATGTAATCGATCCTAGAGGCTGAACCATGCACCCCCCCGAGTAGAAGGAGTATTAACGTAGGTCTGGATGCATATGTCTCCATATGTCCACCAGTCCCTTGGACTCTGCTATATCTCACCAAGCGATTGCAGTTTTAGGGGGCATCAATTGTGTGGAGGCAGATCGGTCCATGTCAACCGTCAGTGCCATACTAAAGTCCGCAGTCCATATGACCGTGTATAAGGGGAATTTATGAGTTAATGCAGCACAGTTCTGAAAGAAGTTTGGCGAATTATAGTTAGGGGCATGTACGTTAAACAGGACCCTCATTCCCAGGCATTCCCCGGCAACAAACAAATACAGACCCTCTGCATTGGCCAATTGCTCATGAAAGCGGAACTGTAGGGACTGGTGTACATAAATCGCTACTCCTCTGGATTGTGAAGAGTCTGATGCCACATATCTGTGAACCCCCAGCCTCTGACAACCGGGAGCAGCCTGGAGACAGAGCACTGAGACCCCATTCAGTTTTGCGGGATTCAACACCAATCTAAGCTTCTTGTGATTAGTGATCCCCCTAAAATTCCAGACATGACGGTCAATGAGTTACTGGACATAATGATTAAGAGCGATGAAAATCGGACATCTTGGTAGGTACAGGCTGGGACAACACATGACCCTCATTCCATCGCCGTCTGTAGAATTGTAACATTGCAGTGAATGAAAAGAATTACCTGCGCACCCTAAAAAATAACCAATTCCAACAAACCCCCTCACCCCACCCAACGGCAGAAACAAGCATACTGGCTGATTCCCCATCCCAACTCAACTAGTGTAACTATCTAGATGCAGTGACTGCACCAACAGGGTGTATTGGGTGGCCTAAGTGCTCAAAACTCTCAGGGACACAACAATAAACATTTCAGCCCCGGCCCACCCGCCAGAGAGCAAGGGAGGGTACACCACACAGGGAGACCCAGGCGAATAAACTAGAACTTAGCCCAGGAGTCAGTCTGGGGCGGCCTGTGCATCCTCAGTTTCAGGCAGCTCTGAGACAAAGAGATCCGGTGAGGCTTGGATAGTGAAGAACCACGTTTTTCCCTCGTGGACGACCCAGAGTTTAGTTGGGAATAACATGGCATAGCAGATAGTTTTCTTTCGTAGTTTGTTTTTGAGTGCTTGGAAAGGATTTCTTTGTTCCTGCACTTGTTGGCTGAAATCTGGGAAAAGTCTAATAGTGGAGGAGCTATGTCTAAGTTCACCCTTGTCCCTGGCCGTCCGGAGAAGAGCATCCCTGTCCCTTTAATTGAGAATCCAAGCAATAATAGGCCTGGGCGGAGCCCCGGGAGGCGGTCTAGTTGTCTAGTAGTACGCAATGTCATGATGCCTACCCCCGGGCATCCGGATCGAGTCCATCAGCCCCGGGAGCAGGCATCCAGATACTTATTAAAACCCCAACAGCCCCGGCTGGGGGCTGTTTGGATTCAGTCCTGGCGCCTTAGGTGCCAGGCTCATCATAGAAATCAGTCCTGGCGCCATAGGCGCCAGGCTCATAGACTTTACTTACCTTATGCAGACCATACTGCAAATGAGTCCAAGCCAACATGAGGCTTGGATGGGACTATTTTATTACAGGGACTATTTTTAACTCGGGTGTGGTTCTGGGGAACTTCTTACCTGGGACTACTTTGCAGGCTATTTAAACCACGCCCGAACAGCAGCCCAATCTTCGTGTTATTCTGCATCCTGCAGCGTAACGCTCACCACGGTTGCAAGTAAGCATCCAGTCTTCTGCCACGCCCGCCTCGAATCCGTAGCTCCTAGACAAAAGGAAAAGAAAGGAGAAGAGGTTAGATTACTGACATTATTTGATTCCTTACCTGATTCCAGACCCAACACAGCTCCGAGCCTGGAAAGGACATTATTTCAGCACGCGTCGCTTCACTAGCAGCAACAACACGTTATACTCACCAGTCCACCGCATCTTTCGACTCGGCGCTGCCTCCATCATTTTCTTCGTCGAAACCCAGCACCTGGGGGGAAAACAAAAGGAATAACAAGGTGAGCCGAGAAAACCGACAAAGATAATCTCTTTGCCACCATAGGCTTACCTGCTTTACCACTGGAGGTATTATCCTTTAATTCGCTGCATCTTCCTACTCCGCACCTATAAAGGAAGAGAAAACAGCAAGTTAAACACATGCATCTTTTACCGGACAGTGTTTGGTAATACAGACTCTTACCTGAACGCCGTCAGCTGCCTCCAGGCAATATTCTTTTGGACCCAGCTGCAACCTAACGAGGGAATGGAACAAGAGTGAACATTGGACATATTGAACTCTTTGAACTTTATAGACACTGGAGTCAATATTCCTCCGGAACTCCTCCAGAACCTTCAAACCAGTGAAGTAACTGGTATCTACGCGCCCCTGCATGCCATGCAGGATGGAGAGCTCATCATTTAAAAACATAAGGTGAGGTTACCAAGAGGGGATATCGGAGGTGATTAGTGGGGAGAACGAGAACAGTTGGGGGCCATCACTAAAGTCCACGGGTGGCTAAATCCCTTTCTCCACTTGCAGGAGAATACTTCTACGAGTCCAGCAGACAAGATTAGGTGGGCCAGTCCAGACAGTCATCTCTGCACTACGCATCACGTTGGTGGAGACCGCAGCTGTACGGGTCCGATCGACGCCCCTGTGGGAACCAGGTGAGCGTAACACGCAATGAACCGAGGCTCTTCCTTGATAACGCCAATTTTGTTCTCCAATGGAGTTATGTTGCCAATAAATGTGGCCGAGATTGGTTGATTCTCATAATCGATACAGCCACTGAAATGACTGAGAAGATCCGTGTTGACCTAAAGACTCTAGAAGAAGAGATTAAAAAGGCAGTTCCACTAGAATTGTATAAAAAACAATTAGATAGCCTATTGACTGAAATGCTTGCATTTAAAGAGGACTCTCTGAAGGAATGTGTATGGAGAATGAATAAAGATCTGGTGAACTTTAGTCACAAAAAAGCGTTCCCGTACACTCAAGAGAACTATCAATCGGGAAGATTATATACTGGAATGTAATCAACAATTGCTGAACCCAACGTGTTACCAACCTCTTGAAGATGATCCGACATCAAGATTAGCTAAGGTCATCTCAAATAAAACCTCGAAAGCGGAGGAAAGCGGGTGGATTACAAGGAAAGAAGCACATTTCCTGGTAAAGGATAAACTTTTAATCCCCCAATTTTACGTGCTTCCTAAGATTCATAAATCTCTGACTCAGCCACCAGGAAGACCCATTGTATCTGGTGTGAATTCAGTCCTAGAACGGCTATCCCGCTTTGCAGACAAATTCTTATAACCATTGGTAAAAACGATGGCGCTATACGTCCAGGACACAACACAAATTATTGTGGAGGTAGAAGGAACACCTTTCGAATCCCACACTGAACTATTATTGAGTTTAGATGTAACAGAATTGTACACCAATATACCACAACAGGCATCACTCGAAATGCCAGAGGAGAAACTTCTAAAGGATCACATTACCATTAAAACACCCATATCATTCATCTTATGGTGCACAGAAATGGCCTTAACCGAGAATTATTTCCACTTCAATGGTAATTTCTTTAAACAAATTCAGGGCACAGCTATGGGCGCCACACTAGCGCCTAGTGTAGCCAATCTATATATGGAGTTTTTTGAAGTTGGGACAATCATGACCAATACCAATCCCTTTCAGGAATGCATCAGGTTATGGCGTCCGTACATTGACAACATTTTTGTCATTTGGAGAGGCACCACTGAACAACTGGATGAATTTTTATAATGGCTTAATCAACAGAATGCTTTCATAAAGTTCACGTCCTCGTACAGCAACCAGACGGCCGATTTTCTGGACATTACTGAGTGAGTCGGCGATTGTGTTTTTTATTCCGGCCAGATGAAGAGGCACCAGAAACATCCCTTGGGCGACGGCCCAATGCCACAGATCCTTGGCTTCCTTGGATAAGGCCGGGGACCTGGTTCCGCCCTGCTTCCGGATGTAGAACATCGTGGTGGTGTTGTCAGTGAAGATCCTCACCACCTTGCCCTTGAAGGACGGAAGAAAGGACCTGAGGGCCCAGAACACCGCGCAGAGCTCCAAGATGTTGATGTGGAGAGACTTCTCCTCCGGGAGCCAAAGGCCTCTCGCGTGAAGATCTCTGGAGTGTGCTCCCCAACCTTCCAGGGAGGCGTCCGACGTCACCGTCACCTGGTGAGCTGGGGTCTGAAAGTCCGTGCCCGCCGACAGATGAGAGCGGGTACCCCACCACCGGATCGCCTGACGGAACGTCTCGTTGAGAGGGATCCTGTCCTCGAAGCTGCCAGTCGACTGGATCCAGCGGGCGTCGAGGAACTCCGGTAAGGGTCTCATCCAAAGCCTGCAAAGGCGCACCAGATAAATGCAGGAGGACATCATCCCGAGGAGGGACTTGATAGATCTTACCCTGGCCATGTCCATGGCCAGCAGACGCTGCACCTTGCCCAGAATGGTCCTGGTCCTTTCCTCCGACGGCGAGGCCAGCCGCGCCACTGTGTCGAGCTTGGCACCCAGAAACAGTGCGACTTGCGACGGAACCAGGTGGGATTTTGGAAAGTTGATGGAGAATCCCAAGTCCGTGAGCAGCTGGAGGTCTTCGCAGTGTGCTCCACTGCGAGCTCCCTTGTCCTTGCCTGGATGAGCCAGTCGTCCAGGTAGGGGTAGACGTGGATCCCCTGTAGGCGCAGCGTGCCGCCACCGGTGCGAGGCACTTGGTGAACACCCTGGGGGCCGACTTCAATCCGAACGGGAGGGCCTTGAACTGGTAGTGCCGCCCTTGGACCACGAACCGGAGGAACTTTCGGTGCCTTTTTAGAATGGGGATATGGAAGTACGCATCCTCCAAGTCCAACGACGACAGGAAATCGCCCTCCTCCAGCTGTCCCAGCACATGCTGGAGGGTGACCATACGGAACTTCTGTGCCTTGATGTACTTGTTCAGTCGTCGTAGGTCCAGGATGGGGCGCCATCCTCCTGTCTTCTTTTTTACGAGGAAGTACCTTGAGTAAACTCCGGAGCCCCGAAGCCTCTTTGGGACGAGCTCGATGGCACCCTTCTTGAGCATCGCCCTTACTTCCAACAGTAGTTGAGGGACGTGATTTTCCTTCCTGGCCACGGGCGGAACGCGAGGGCACTTCTTCTGAAACTCGAGGGCGTGCCCTTGGGCCAGGGCGTCCAGCACCCAATGGTCGGTGGAGATGGACTCCCACACGCTGATGAACCTCGCCAGCCGGCCTCCCACCGGGGGTGCTTCGGCGGGGGCCCCGACCCCACAGTCGGTTCAATCTTGTTTGGAGGCTGCCTTGCCCCCTTGACCTCCTTGTCAACGACGACGGGCACCACCTGACTTGCCGCGTCCCCTGTAGGCTTCCTGGGCCGAAGATCTTGCTGCTTGGCGATAAGTGGAGGAGCCACTGCCGGATCCCTTGGAGGCACCTTGTCTGCCTCCGGAGCTCCGAAAGGATGGCCGTCGCTGTTGGAGCACTCCCAGTGCCCGGGCAGTCTCTGTGTCCGTCTTGATGGCCTGAAGGGACTCATAAACTGCCTTCCCAAACAGGTTGTTCCCGTCAAAGGGCATGTCCAAGAGCTTGGTTTGTACGTCCTGGCGGAAATCCGTGGCCTTGAGCCATCCTCGTCGTCTCAAGCAAACGCTGTTGCCCAACTGACGGAAACCGGCTTCGGCGATGTCCGTTGCCACCGTGATGGCGTGGTCCAAAGCGATCTCCCCCTCCTGTAGGATTTCAAGGGCCTCAGCCCTTTTGGCATCCGGAAGGAAGTCTAACAGAGGGGCGATTTTGAACCACAACTCCCTGTTGTAGCGGGCTACGATAGTCAGGGTGTTGGCCGCCTTGATAGTCGTCGCTGCGGATGAGATGATCCGTCGCCCCATCGTGTCCAACTTCCTGCCCTCGCCGTCCGGCGGGGAAGTTGATGTCGAGGCCGATGCCCCCCCAGCTTTCTTCTTTGCCGCCGCCGAGACGACCGAATCTGGGGTAGGTTGTGCCCGAAGGCACAAGGGGGCAGCGTCGGGGACCCGGTACTTCTCGTACCGGTCCCTCTTTGCCGGTGCCATGGCGGGGTTCTTGAGGAGGGCGAGCCCCTCATCCCAGATGTCATCAACAAGCGGTACGGCGAGGACCGTCTTCCTTTTAGCCTCGCGCCGCTGGTAAAGGAATCCTTCTTTCTTCTTTTCTTCTGGGCAGAGCTGAAAAAGCTTGGATGCCCTGGAAATCATGGCATGAAAGGATCCAATCCTGTCGGGCGGGGACGCCCGAGCAGGGGGTGACGGGGGACACGTCCCGTCGTCGCCTCTGTCGTCATCTGTACCTGTCGTAGCCGTGTCCGTGCCTGTATCATCCCCGTGGGTAGTAGACCGGGGGAAGGCAGAGCAGGCCGCAGAGGTGGGAGAGGTGGCGTAGCATGCGTCTTCCTCCTCTTATGCGGTGGACTCTCCGAAGGTCCTGGCTCCGGTTGCCCCGTCGGGTCTGGCTCAGGTACCTCCGTCGGGGGAAGGGGCAACCTTGTCCTTATCTCCGAGCATAAGGACTGAATCGCTGACAAAATGGCTGCCGAGGTGTCCTGCGGCGCCGGAAACGACAGACGCAAGGGCTCTTGAGGAGCCTTGTCGGCGACAACGTCACTCTCGTCGTCGCCCTCGTCGGGATCCCTCCCGATGGGCTGGGCCTCTTCCACGACTTCGATGAGCTCTTCTTCAGAGGTCGTGTCCGTATCCACGATGGCCATCAGCCCCTCCCCCACCTTCTCCAACGAGGACTTTGTGGGGGTCTTCTCAAAGGCCCTGAAAGACGACTCCCTCCATGGTGGCAGGGAGACTCTGGGTCCTGAGGGCGCCTCCACTGGTGTAGCCCCCACAGGCATCCTCAATCTAGGTCTTAGCAGGGTGAATTAAGGCCATCGCCACCTTCTGGATGCCTGGGGCCTTCACCTTGGGGGGAGGGTCCGAGCCTCGCTCCACCCCCTCTGCCGGAATCTTCGATATCGACCGGGGCCTCTCCAGAAGCTTTGCCAGGTTCTCGGACTTCCTCTTACCCGAGCCAGAGCGTTGGCTCGTGGTTGATGGCGCTGGGGAGGATGCGCCCTGCCTGGCAGCCAAGGAGCCCGACCGTTCGGCGCTCCCGGTGCCCGCGGACTCACGGTGCTTAGCCTTTTGTTGGGCCCCCGTCGCTGGGGCACCCTCACAGGATTTAGAAGACCCCTCGGACTTCTTTTTCTTCTTCTCGCCTGACGGGCTCTTCCCTTCCAGCCAGTTGGCGAGACGGAGGTGTCGATCCTTCATGGTCCGCTCCGACATGTTCCCACAAAACGCACAGTCCTTCTCCTTGTGCGTCCTGTCCTCATGGAGACAGTAGAGGCATAACGAATGCTCGTCCTCCTTGAAAACATTCTGAAGCTGGCATCCAGGGCAGGTCCTGATCAGCTTCCCGGGCGTCGAGCTTCCTTTCTCCTGGGCCATGTCCGGGGTAGGCCTTGGAACTTCTGGAATCCTCCAAAAGCGTAACTCAGCGAAATCTTCACCCTTGAGGGGCGTAGAAAACTCTGAAACGGGTCCCCGTTGATTGGATGTATAAACGGTGGAGCTTGAGGCTCTATTTAACCGAAAAATGGGAAAAATCTCCTGAAAAGGTGCGAAAATGCAGCAAAAGCTCGAGAGCTACAGCACGAGGACTCCCAACACTTGAACGTGCGGTAAAAATCTGAGGATGGCTGCCGGAGGCGGGGCTTAGGGAGAGGGCAGTCATTGGCTGGGGGCAGTATGACCCAGATACCAGTGATTGGTTACTACTAAGAAAGAAACAAAACCGATACTGATTTTTTTCTATACAGAGGATTCCCGGCCTGACGACGGGGAATATTCATGAGCATGTGAATCCATGCCAGACCCCATGCTGGAGAACACACATATATGCATCTACGGACCTGAGAGGCAGACGCTAGACGAAACGGCACCTCCAGCATAGGAGTTCGGCTTCCTCACCCGGCTACAGATTCACTTTAAGGTAAGCAGGTTTTTCTTCCTTCCTTTTAAAAATGAGATTGAATGTCTCCATGAGTGTGCGGTTGGTCCTTGAACAAACAGTTTGAATAAACACAGACCGAATGCCCACGTGTTGACTTTGGGAACGAGAAGGAAATTTACAACAGTGTAATATATTCTGCTCCCTCTAACAGTTTCTGTGAGGATAGACACCTCGGTCGGGTGGGAGAAAATTTGAGACCGTTCTAAAACCACGAACGGACTACATACCTCTTGGCAACGAGATATCCCGTCATTCATAATCCGGGTCAGAAGACCGGCTCGTATTCAAGCACTACTTTACTAAGACCTCTGGGTAAGCTGATGGATTAAGATGATTACCCAAATGAATAGGCTACAATTTTACAATTGGTTCGGGAATGTTATTATAGAACATCTAAACTAATGCATCTGTTATTTGTTACATCCCATTTAGAACTGGAACGTGATAATTATCTAATGTCCGACACGAGTGAGCTGTACTGTTGCAACTCGGGCCGAATACAAGTAGTGCCCCATACGTAGAGTCGGTGCACATTCACCAATCTTGATATAGGGTCCCTCCTCCTTTTAAGCAGAGCCCTAATGATAACCGATTTGCTTCCTGTGCAGACAGGTGACCGTGTAATTCTGGTTCCTCAATAGTTACAACCTACACATTAATGGAAGGATGGACGGATGACCTCTATAGTCCTATGAGAAGCAGATGTTGTAAAACTGTGGTAAGTCAGCAAGAGTAATTTTTCTAATAGGTTTTGCTGAATAAGATCTCCTCAGCTTGGAGATTGGCTGTTGTACGATTCTATAAACCCCGTACTGGGGACTACAAGATGACCGGTCCGATTAAAGGTTGCCAATTCCTTGTGCCGATTTCTTCTTCCTCCTCTCTCTTTACCCCTTTCTCAAATCCCCAATCTGGGGACTGTTTTAGTGTAACCCCTCCTTATTCTTTTGAGTGATGGAAAATTAAGATACCCTACTGATGCCTTTACAATGATGGGATTCAGAGGACTTGAGCCCTATTTATCATATGAAACCGTGTGGACTCAGCTATTTGGAAGCTTTGTCGCACCTGGCACTGTATTTACCACGTGTCCAGGGTACCAGTAGATTTGTACCATACAAAATCATAAACAGGTAATTGATTTACTGTTTTTCTGTACTGCTTTCTTGTAGGGGGAGCTATCCTCTGGAGTCCTCCACTTACAATTCCTTGAATTGACAGATTGGACTCCCTTTCAGCCAAAATACTTGAACTTTGAAGACAATTATTAATTGTAAAAGAATCTGGTCATTGACACCATGCAATGATCCCAATGTTATTTCTGCCCCTGAAGAATTTCCATGAAATAATTTCCTAAAGAAAGAAACATGTTGGGCTTGTTTTTATTTTTCTATCTAATTCCTCTGTGTTTGTATGAATGAATAACAATTCATGTACGAGTGTGAATAGTACATATGATAAGTGGGAGAGTAAACAAATGAATTTGTTCATGTATTATCACATTGTATAAGCCACTTAATTATCTAGGCTCCCATTATTGGGACTAACTTGTGGAATCAAGTTGCATCATTCGTGTACATTTACATTCTTTGTTTATTTTCTTTTTTACAATACTCTCCTGATGAGCTCTGTGAGAGAATTATTATTCTTATGTATTGAATTTGTATAATGTATTTTGTATTGATTATTAATTAAAATATGCAATTGTTTCAGACCTTACAACTTTGTGATCCCTCATCCTTGATGAATTTAATGTTAGTTGAGGATTTGAGATGGTACCCCTGATTTTCCCAAGAAAGCGGTTCTCTTGAGTCACAAGCCTTGTTTGTCTTTACCAAGGGTTTCACCCTTAATGTGAGGATTTGCTTGTGATTCCAATTTGCCCCTCAACCTCCTGGTGCTTTCTGGCGGTCTAGTTGCCGCCAAGGAGCGATGCACTCTCTCGAACAGGAAAATGGAGGACAGAGGAGGGTGGTCTAGTATCTCTATGAGGAGTTTTTCGACAAATAGTTCCATATTTTCTATGTGAGCGGACTCAGCAACCCCCACAATGCGGATACTGTTCCTCCTGACCTCCCCTCCAAGTCTTCGCTCTTTTGCCTCCACCCGCCTCACCGACTGCTGCAGGGTCACAACCTCTCTCTGCAGGGATGTTGCTCTGCCCTCTGTATCCCCGATTCGCTGCCCTGCTTCCGTCATCCAGCTGCATAGTTTATCAATTTGTATGGCTCACCTCTCCACAGGTCAGCATGTGGATTTTTTATACAAGGGAGTCCTTACTGCTCTTCAGGCGCTTTAACGTCTGATTGAGTGTAGCCATATCAACTGCCTCGGGGGGCGCAGAATTGGGAGTGTGGGGGGGGGTGATCCTGTCTCGTGAATTGGTCCATTTTAGCTTGTTTCCGGTTGATTCCCATTGTCACAAGGAGCGTAGCCGTGACATAATAATATGGTCAGTGGTAGTGTGCTTCAACCTCGCGTCACAAGCAAGGGACCACAGCACTGTGCAGGAGTCGCTCGGGGGACGGCAAATGTAATTATGAAAGAAGTCCCTGGGCCCGCAGTGTCAAATCGAGGAGTGCGAGGATCCCTCTCCAAGACGCCGGTAGGGTCAAACCCAGCGGATTCCAGTGGGGACCCCCCCCCAACACGCTCCAAGAAGGCCTCCCCCCTAGCAGATGTCTGGTGCCTCGGTTCCAGCAGCTCCTAAAGGAGTGGTTTCTGTGCCAGCTTGGGGTACTAGGTCTCCCAAGAGTCCCATGATGGGTTTCCCTCCGGTGGTCTAGGGATTGCAATGGGAAGACAAGGAGGGACTGACAATGTGCACTATAAGGAGAATGTGGGCCCATAGAGCAGGGGGGGCGAACGATGCCGGGTGCCTTCCCCCCTGAACCCCAAGGTGTTCACAGCTCGGGTCCCACCCAGCAGCCAGTAGCCTCCAGTAGCGCAGCTGGGGGTCTCCTGCCATGCCCTGCTATTGCCCACCAGGCAGTCGATCAGGACGCACTCCCCCTCACGGAGGGAAACCAAGTCCAGTGTCCCGAAGGGGAGGGGCAAGGCCCAGCCCCACACAGCAGCCAGCGAGGTAGCAGGTATATAGGAGGATGAGGCGGGGCGGGGGTTTGCAGGTGGAGTCAAGACTCGCCAGAGGAAATCCAATATTGATGGTCCCAGCAGTTGGCCTCCAAAGTCAGGATGCTGCAGCTCCCCTGTGTACAGGTCACAGCGCCTGACCGTAGGTGGTGTAAAGGGTCATCCTTCCCAGTAATCCTCTGGCTCTCAGGTGGCCCTGCCACGAGCGGGAGAGGAGTAGCAGTAGATCGAAGTGCCGACAAAGGACGGCGTCAGAGAAGATTCCCTGCAGGGTGCAGCTGCGGAGCGGGTTGATCCAAGTCGAACACTCCTCCGGCGCCAGACAACCCTGCCACATGCAGGGGAGGAGGAGCAATGTATGAAGGGGCAGGCTCAATCCCACAGGATGTGGCCCCACACGGGGCGAGCAGGCCATCGCAGCCCACTCCAGCAGGGTAGGAACCCCGACACAGGGGGCAAATGGATGCCAGACTCCGGCCGCAGGGGCTCCGACACGGGTGACGGTCACTGTGAGCCTCAGCGAGTATTACAAAATGTGCATTGCCGGTTCACCAAGCACGTGCTGGCATCAGCTTTGTACGTCGGGCCGTGAGAAGGATATTAAAGGATATTGGTGTTGCTGAGAGCTAGCTCTCTGAGGCAGCAGCCATCTTCTAAGCTGTGCAACAGCGCCCGCTATCCGCCTTTCTTAATTGGATCTCCTGGAAGGTCACTATATCCGATTTCCCCTGCCCCAAATAATCCTCCACTGTACGTCTTAACTGGGGAATTCAGACCCCTAATATTCAGTGTCAACAAGTGGAACTGGTGTTTACCCCCATAACCATTTTGGCATATTCTGTCCCGTGATTGCTGCTGTCTCTCTCCTTCCTGCATCCAACCCATAGCCCTCTCCTGGCCCCCCCCCCCCAACTCCCTCCACACCCCCTTCCACCCTCCCCAACCGTTCCGGTCAGACTCAGCCCCCTCCCATGCGACCAGCCATGGGAACAGAGTCTCGTTTGGCACCCGGAGATAACCAGTGTGGGTCTACTAGGACCCATTCCCTCCCCTAATTTCAAGGACCAACCAGGGTGTCCTCCCACATTTCCCTGTGTCCGCACCCTCTGTCCACCCTCCCTTGGGTGGTACATTCCACATTGATGGGATCTTACATTCCTCACCTTCTACGTCTGTATGAGGCCCACACAAGATTCGGCCAGCCTACTCGTCCCCACAGGAAGGAGTCCCCAAATCAATTTTGCCTGGGCCACTCAGGGCCCTCTTTCCGTGCGATGCCTCTGGAACTTTCCTCCATTCCCACTTCTTCATTTTGACTATCTCTTGTTGTGATCTTGGTTCCTGTTTCTGTTGTTCTCAAGGTTCAACATCTAAAGTTCCTCCTCACATGTAGCATTACAGTGATGACAACCTTCCCAGGAAAACAGTAGTCCAAACAGAAATGTCTAACTGTATCTTACTTGCGCCCGGATCAGTGCTTTAACGACTGGGCCCATCTGTCTCCTCTTCACAAGGGTGGATTGTGCTAGGTCTTGGTAAAGCTGTATTTCTGTGCCATTGACTTTGATGGGACTTGCCTTTCCGGATGCGAATAGAATGTTCTCTTTCTGTCCGTATTGCTGAAACACCACCATCACATTTCTTGTCCTGCCATCCGGCTCCCCCCTTTTAGGTGCCACTCTGTGAATCGTGTCCAGGGGAACCTCCCCACCTGGTTCTAATTCCAGCAAGTCAACGAAGACCGGTTGCATCGTATCACACAATTCTATGTCCTCAACGGCTTCAGGTAGCCCTTTAACCCTAATGTTAACTAGCCTTGAGCGGTTTTCAAGGTCTTCAGTTTGATTCTCCAGGGTATGTGCAACCCTAGAGAGCGGTTCTACCATAATGTTTATCTTGCGTGTATCTTCCACTAGCTCCTTTATAGCATTTTCAGTCACATCAGTTTGTTCCCCTAATTCCGTAATATCCCCCTCATCGCTTGCAAAGACTGGGCCAGCTCCGCTCTGATTAGGCTCTGTTGTGTATGCAGAGTTTCATTGAGCGTATTCAAGTCCTTGAAGTAATTCTTTAGTTACTGCCTGGCCCTCCATCAGGAGAGGTAAGGGCCCCAGCCTTTTCTTGCATCTGAAGGAGGGTCTGCTCATCCTCTGGCCTGTCTCCCCTTCCTTTCACCTCAGCTTCTGCAGCATACCTTCTTGTTGCTTCTTCAGCACTTTGGGAGTTGGGACCCCTTCTTTAGGTTCTCTGGATTTTTGCCTCAACATCTGTGTACAGTGGCTAGGGGAAGCTTAAGGCAATTTTCGGAGCAAGAACAGTTCTGCTGCCTAATACCTTTTCTAGCTTATAGTCAGCCTTAAATCGTGGGCCGTCACCCCCGTCTCACAGTCCAGGCCCGCCAGTGACACACCTGCTGAGATATATACACTGTCTCTGCTTTAGATGAGAACGCTGGGCACCACACTACCCACTTACTCCTCTTTCATCTAGCCTTAGGCGTGAGGCGGCCAGTAGTAGTCTGGCTCACTCTCTATCCTGTGGCTAATTCATGGCAGTGCATCCACTAACTGTTGGGGTTTCGAGGGTAGGTGGGGACAAATCGCCAGTCAGTCTCTCCTGTTATCTTCTCCCCAAACCCTCATTGTCAAGATATTCAGAGTTAATGTTACTGACCTCTGGGGGGGGGGTCCTCCGCCCTGTGCAATTGCCTCTGGGGGCACAGCAGTGATTAAGCTTTTTTGATGATGTGAACTGTGCCCAGCCAAGCCTCTCCCGACTCCACTTCCTCTGTATGCCACACCGCCTTTAGTCCATCGCATCTCTGCTGCCAGGAGCCTAAATGTCCCAATCCAAGCCTTGTGCCGGCCTGGATGCAGAATGATCAATTTGGGGGCTGCGGCACAGTACCAGTAATAATCTCTCCCTCCCTCCAAAACAAGGAGGGGGGGAGGGATCAGGTGTTATCACTGTCCTTTCCGCTCCAGCCAAGTACTCCGTTGATTGCGCACGGACACCAACTCAGAAAATGGGTGGGGTCCCGTCCGCTGCTTCAGTGCTCCGGACCCGATCCAGTGAGGTTCCCTGTAGTTCTAGGAGTGCACATCCTGCTGTCCAGACTTCCTCCCATACTTTCACTACCCGAGGGGGGGGGGCTGCTTACCGGAATCTGCTTTATTTGGCGTCACTGGGCAGGATCACTCTCCTCACGGTGTTCGCGTCCCGGCAGCCATTTTGGTATCTTCAAAGGCAATTTTCACTGAAAATATTCTAAGAACTATTTGGAAGAATGAGAGCAGTGCTCCAGTTAAGATTTTGAGGTGGGAGTATTTTACTCTCTATTTTTAAACTTTGAGAGTAAATGTGATTTTAAGAGAGTAAAAATTACTTTTCTCCTTTGCAAGAGAGTAAAATGTATGCGACATCCAGCCGACGGGGGAAAAAACTGTATGGAAATCATTACTATGCGGCAGCATTCTGGATTGTGACAGAATACACCTTTCATTATTTCTGGCCATTTGAGCTCTCCTGAATATATTTAAATGTTGAAATCACAAAAACCTAGCCAATTACATAGTAAAGCATACATGAATTGGTATTGTGTATTTGGAGATTCGATAGCAGAATTGTCTTTTGATGTTTAATGAAAGTCCTAATTTCCTGGAGCTATTACTACCTAATGGTATGCCAATGTTATGAAACAACAGTGCAGAGAGGCAAGGACTCCATGCTAAATTCTATATCTAATTTAGTGGTCAAATGGTTATTTATATAACTCTTTTGGCAAAGCGCTGTACATAGAACATATTTATCCCAATTACCACTAAACCAAAGTCAGTACTCCTTTATCGACCTCGAAAGGATGAAAGGCTGAGTTGGACTAGCAGGATTCGAACCCGCAACCCACAGATCACAAAGAGATTGCAGCAATGCGTGCTCAACCTGCTGAGCTATCTTATTGGCTAACATCCTTCAGGGGTGGTTAATTGAGTATCTACTAAGGTATAATGATCACAGTACCTAGATGTATGACAAACCATTTATGAAGCGCTACATAAAGTTAAATACCCATCTGGATTATCACACGGACAGTTTTTGCTGAGTTTCTATTCAATTACCAACGCAACTTTCATTTGTTTGTTTTTGAACAGCGCTTGCACTTTCTTGAGTCACGTTTTGGATGTTTTATTTGTAGTCTTGAAGATTTGAGAGGCTAAAACACCTGTGATCAGTGTAATGACAATTAGTCCCCCTTGAGCAAAGACTCTGCTGCCACTGACCATTTATAGTAATGTACCCCATTGACTGCAGGTTGAATGGATGTAAACTAGACTGTGCATAGTCATCATTTTACACACTGTTTTTATAATTGGACTGTAAATTAAATTAAAGTGTAAAAATGATCTGCTCTGCATGATTATGCACACAGCACCGGAACTCTGAAAAATACAATTGTGCAATACTGGTTTGCTTTCACTGGAAAAAAAAGCATAACTTGTAAAAAAAAAAAAAAAAGAAATGTCAATTGCAACTTAGTTTTCCATCGTATTAATTATACAATCCTAAAATTCTAGGAAAACATGCATAGTGCTTCTGAAACTGAATGGAAAGAAACCATTCCTTCTATCAGTGTGCAGTTTATTTTTTTAAAAGGCTTCAGAGAAATGCATTCTGTTTCAGAGGTGGTTTACAATTATATCCATGTAGATAAAAATCGCAAGAAGCCTTCTGGTTTCTGTCAAGTAACCTGACCTTTGCTCTGCCCTCTGCTCTAAACCTGTGTGTAAATGTACCCAGGAAAATAATAAAGCTTGTGTATTTACAAGATTTTCATGCGTAAAAAGGCCTTATCTGGAGCCCTGAATGAGAGGATTAGCTTTATTCCTTGGGACACTCATTTTAAATATGATCTAATTTCTATTAAAATTGATGTAGATAAATGTTTCTCTGGTGTCGAATGCAATAATTTAATACAGAGATATTGACCAACTATCGCAGACGTTCCAGGATTAGAGAAAGACCAGACAAGTTATCAAAATGTACAACCAGTGTCATAACTTAATTATTCATTTTGGACCCCAATCATATTTGATCTGGTCTGTTTTTGAAAGATTGTTTTTTATACTGCTAGGCTGCATCTTAACATGCTGAACTTTAATGCTCAAATTTCTCTTTGATGCCAAAAAGGTGGAATTGATTTGGCATGTCCTTTTTTTACTGTTACCCCCAAAACTATGATTCACTTCCCATTTCTTTTTTGATCATATAATATTGAAAGCAGATTTTTTGCACCCAATTTATGTACTTTTAACATTTGAGATCATGTCAGACACATTTAATGTATTTGTTGAGTGCAAATTATTTTTGCAACATGTTTACATTTGACTAGGATAGCTCTATCTGAAAGATCACATTTAATTAAATCAATTTTATTTAAATGCATTGAATGTATCTGTAGACAAATAATTGTCATTCTCAACTGTAATTGAATTGTTGCACACATATATTTGAAGTGAACGATAAGTAAGCAAACTACGTATTTTACCTCTCTCGAGATGATTCCTAATCTGCGAGCTCTGCTTCCCAGGACGAAAGAAAACTCACTGACTTGGGCCAGGCCAGCCGAAACAATCCACTTGATGTACTGGCTGTTTTTTGGCAGAATAAGTGTAAGAACAATAACTGCCAAAAAAAACTGAAGAAGGAAATGCATAATTAGCGAACACAATTTATTTAAATTGTGATAAACAATAAGGATTTAAGGTGTTTTAAAAGTGAATAAAAAAATAAAAAACACAAAAGCCACCTCTAACAACAAGTCAACTTCCTGCTTAAACATTTAAAAAGAACATTTTAATCCAATCCCATATAGTGCGAGGGGGGGTGGTATGTGTCTGTGTGTCAGTGTGTTTGTGTGTGTCAAACAAGCTATTATAAAACTCCTTGAAGAAGATGCTGGTGTTAAGGCACTCCTTTATGACACCAATTACAACTAATGCCGTTCCTCAATTTGTGGCCAAGGAGGCTTCGGGGGAAGGTCAGAGACCCTTCCTTTCCAAGTGGAAAGAACAAACACAAGGAAGACCTGCGCTTGACATGCACACACAGTAGGCCTGCACATCCTCTGGTGCAGTCTTTACTTCCCATATAAAGTATAGGGATGTTGCCCTATGTATAGTGCTCATGGTCAGCCAGGGAGTAACAGGAGAGAAGCTGCTTTATCCCAAAAGGGGTATACCTCCTTAGCCGTGAAATTTAATACCATTGATACTAGCGTAGCAACAGGCACACAACTAAACAGAACAAGTGTACTGTACATTTTGTAGGTTTTATTTGTATTTATTAGATTGGAAGATATTTCTACCAGGCATGTCATTCATAGGATAGTAAAGATAGAGTCAATAACTAAACAGGGTGCAATTATTATACAGTAGCGAGCAAGCCAGTTGTTAAAGGGGAAAAGCAAAGCAAGTGTGACAAAGACTCTGGGGACAAAGTGTGCTATCCAAGGGGAATGGTGTCTGGAAAAGGGGCTCTTTAGCCCCTCAATGCCAGGCATGGTAGAGTCAGATGACACCCTTGGCGTGTGTACCAGTATCCCTAGGGGCCTCTAGCCTAATGCCATTGAGACTCTTGAAGACCCCTGCTAAGAGAAGATCTCCCTGGGAAAGAGTCTACCCACTGAGGTAGTGAAGAAAAAATTAACTATAAGGGAGGCATGGATTCACAAGTATGACAATGACACAATAGCTACAAGTTTCAAAAACGTTATTCAATTCTTGGTGTTTGGAAAAACTCCTACTTTGCCCTATATCTATGATGGGAGTAGTCTCTAACATCAAAATAAATAAAACACAGTCCTAGTCCGTCTATACCAAATCAAAATGGCCTATACTAACAAAACCTTATGTGGAGTAAGTCGGTCCCCGTAAACAGGATGACACAAACTGACTCAGTTTATCAGAAAAAGACAGTTCAACACGTAGTTCGAGGCCCGCTTGGCCTTCCACCTTAAAGTCACTTATTCCAGTTTTCCAAAAGTTCTTTCACAGTTCAACCAAAGTTCACCTAGGTCTCCCTCCGTCAGGCTCGGACATTGCAATCACAGCACTTGCAGGGGTTCCCTTCTCCAAGCTTTATTCACATTCGTTATGGGTTCCCTTCTCCTAACTACTATCACACTCCAGGTCTCCCTAAGTTGGGTGCGGACCTTTCACTGAGGTCGAAGACTTTTCAAATGTGCAAAACTTTTTCCATAGACCTCCGCAGGCTCACTGGCTTCACAGTTATCAGAATCTTAAGTTAATTACTGATTTACTTTCTTTCACGTCTCATCAGCATGCACGCAACCTTCAATTGTAAGATAACACTGTTGCGGCTTCAATCTTTCCTTGACACAAGCCGGCCTTTTATGTCTCACTAACTCACCGGTTGTGTGCATTCCTTTCTTTTCTCTGCGGCTTTGATTCACAAGTCAAGGTTGATAACATAATCTTGGCCCCGCCTCCCTAACTCTGTCATTCAACCGGGAGGGTTGCTGGCGTCCTTGAAACTCAACGCAGGCTTCTTCGAATCTGGGATTTGGCTTTCTCTGTTTATTTCACGGTTTCCCCCAGGAAACAACCTCCTGCAGGGATCTTCAGGGTCTCTCTATCCCTCGATCGGTCGTCCTGCTCCAGTGGGTTTGCCTTCACCCTGGAGGATCTGCTCCTTCTCATAATGTGTCTCTATGTTCTTCCTTTAATCCATGTATGGAGAACTAATGGGTATCAGATGTATGTGATCAAGGTCAAGTAACTGACCTGACAAATGGGACATGTCCAATGAGATATGTAAGGGTTAGCCTCTTTACTCTCAGTCGTCGTCTTCCACGGCCCAGTGTTTGTGTAGAAACAGGAGTTGGGACGTTGGAGAATCCTATATAATTGAATGGGGTATGGGTGCAGGAAAGGGGGGCGGATATTGTGTCTCACCATCGGTGGCCTCACCCCCACTACCTTAAGAACCCTCACACACTGGTCCACCCCCAGTGTCTGGATCCAAAGGCGATGGCCGTGCCTTGGGGAGGGGGGAGAGGAGAGAGGGAAGAGAGAGAGAAAGAGAAAGAGAGAGAGAAAGAGAGAGAGAGAAAGAGAAATGGAGAAAGAGAGAAAGAGAAAGAGAAAGAGAGAGAGAGAAAGAGAGAGAGAGAGAGAAAGAGTGAGAAAGAGAGAGAGAAAGAGAGAGAATGAGAGAGAGATCGATCCCCCGGGGCTAGCAAGTGAGACATCCTTTGGTTTCTCACAGTACTCCTAGTCCTTAGTCCCCATTCCTCCATCCTTGTGGGCATCCCCCAATATGGGGGACGGTACCGTAACCTTTGGCAGCGAAGAATTGAGCTTCCCCTTTAAATTTAGTCCAGCACGCAGGTGCACAGCCCTGGGCATGGGAACACCCCCACCTCAGTCCCCTTTTAACGCAGCTGATGCTTTAATACCTGGCTATAATCAACAGTTAAGCCCCTGGCATAAAAGCGGGGGAAGGTGGGTGGGACGTATGGCGAAAAGGGGACTAAGGACTAGGAGTATTCTAGTCACTACAGTGAGTAACTTAAATTACTCGTACGTCCCGTCCCCTTTCCTCCATCATTGTGGGTGATTCCACCGAACAAGATCATAGAGTGGAGCTATGATAACCTGCCTCATATCTAGGATGAAGCAAAAAGGTTCTTCAGAACCGCCTGAACGAAATCCGTATGTCACCTGGAACTGGTCTCCAGGGAATAGTGATTACAGAACACTGATGGAGTGGCCCAAGAAGCATGCCCCTGGCCGTGGCCTTAGCACTGACCGCATGGGCATGAATCCCCTCAGGAACGGGTTTGTCCATTACTGTCTACACCTCCCAAATGGCATGGACCATCGACTGGGTGATAGAAGCTTTGGACACCTCGGTGCCAGGAGATGTGCCCCCAAACTTGACAAACAATCCCTCAGACTTCCTGAAGGATTTTGACAGAGAGAGGTAGAACTTGATGACCCCTCTTGAGGTCCAAGGAATGAAAAGCTCCTTCGGCTTCCGACTGTGGCTTTGGGAAGAACACTGGGAGACAGATTTCCTGATTCAAATGGAATGGAGTGACTGCATTGGGCAAGAAAATCAGGATGCGTGTGCAAGATGACCTTGTCACTGTGAAACGCGGTGAAGGGTTCACATGAAGGTAGAGCCTGCAGCTTGTTGATACTGCGTGCCGACGTGAGTGCCATCAGCAACACTGTCTTTAATATTAGCAGTCTGACGTCCACCAAGGCAATCGGCTCAAATGGCATTCGCCGCAAGGCTGCCAGAACCACGCTGAGGTCCCAGACCGGATGAGGCCTGTGCACCAGAGGAAAAAGCCTGGACGAACCCTTGAGGTGGGCTTTAACCACCTGGTTGGCCACTGAGAAAATGTGCTGCAAGATATTGTTGTAGGCTACAATGGCCGTCAGATAGGTGAAGCAGGTGTCTACCTGAAAGCCAGACCGAGCCAGATGTGCGGAAAAGGCCAGCATGTCGTCCAAGAAACCGGTCAGGCGGTCAAGTCCTTTGCTGCCAGTCCAGTGGCAGAATCTTGTCTGCTTGCTCTGGTACTGGGCCCGCGTAGAGGTCCTCCTTGCCTCCTGAATGATGCCCCAGTTGTCCTCAGAGAATTGAGCATGGTGGAGTTTCAGCTGGTCAGGTACCAGGCCGATAGGGTCAACCTGGCCAGGTCCGGGTGCTTTACTGCCCCGCCCCGCTGCATCAGGAAGAACCTGCTGGGGATCGAAGGTAGACCGGTCAAGTCCCTGGGAGCACAACTGCTGTAGATTCAAGAACCAGGCCCTCGATGGCCAGTGCAGAGCGATCAGGATGATGCTGCAGCCCAGTCCGGAACTTGCGGTGGGTCTGCTGGAGGAACGGTGGAGGAAGAAACGCATAGCACCTGCGGCAGAGCCAGTAGAGCTGGAACGTGTCCCAGAGAATCCTTGCCCCTGCCCACCCAAGAGGCTAAATGGGGGCACTTGGAATTCAGAGGAGATTCACACAAGCCCAGATCCGGAAACCCCCCACCCCATCTCTGGAACAAGGGCAACAATTAGTTGATGTTTAACTCCCACTCGTAGGTGTTGAACCCCAAGCGGGTGAGCTAGTCTGCTTCCAAGTTGCTGTCCCTCAGGAGGTGGCCCCCTGAAAGCCAAATCCCTTCCGTGAAGGCCCTTTCCAAGAACGCCACCGTCTCCATGCACAAAAGGGGGAGGGGGGCTGGCGGAGAACGGATGCCACCCTTTTTCAGGTAAAACATTGTCATGGAGTGGTCGGTTCTGACCAGAAACGCAGTGTCCCTGAAGAGAGGCAGAAAGGCCTTGAGCGCCAGGCCCACCGCTCTGAGTTCGAGCAGATTGATATGCAGGAATGCCTCTGCCCTGGGGGATGCTTCATGAATGGACTAGCTCTACAAAGTAGCCCACCAGCCAGACAGTGAGGAATCTGTCCTCACCACCATAGTGGGTTCCGGTCAGGTAAAGGGAGCCCCCACTGCCACATTGCAGTCCATCAGCCACCAGCGAATATCCGCGAGTAGGAGCGGGGGTTTGGAATCCTGTCCAACTGCAACCCTATTTTCTGGTCTCAATTGGCCGCCAGGTGGAACTGAAGAAGCCTCATGTTGAGGCGGGTGTGCTGGACCGTGCCATGTAAGATGCCATCAGTCCCAGAAGGTGCTGGAACCACCATGCTGTGGTGGTTGAGTTGGCCAGAAAGTGCCCTATCGCCTTGCAGAGGGAGAGGAGCCTCTCGGGCGTGCGAAAACCCGCTGCACTGCCATGTCCCAGCGCACACGAAGTAACACCAGATGCTGGGCGGAGTCAGCTGGTGAAGACTGTGTGCCAGCTGTTGGCAGCAGTGCACTGCCCCCATGGGCAAACTGGCCCAGACCAGCTAGTCATCCAGATAAGGGTATAGGTGATGGCCCTGCAGGCAGAGGAGACCAGCCACCGCATTCATCAGCTTCATGAACACACAAGGCGCTGAGTTGAGGCTGAAAGGCAGCACCTTGTACTGGAAGTGGTATGACAATTGTGAACCGCAGAAATTTCTGATGTGGCTGATAGATAGGGACATGAAGGTCTGCATCCTTGAGGTCTAGGGAACACATCCAGTACCCTGCGTACAGAGACTCTTCTATGTGTGCAGGAGTAATCATTTTGTAACGTTCAAGTGCTAAAGACAGGTTAAGAAATGAAAAGTCCAGGTCTACCCTCAGGCCAGCCTGGTTGTTCTTGGGTACTGCAAACATCCTGGAGTAGAAGCCGGAGCCCCTGTCTGACTGAGGAACCAGTTTCACTGCCTGCATCTCCAAAAGAGAAAGGCTCTCCCGTAAAAGGGCCGGAGACTTTATCGACCTAGAGGAGGAGAGGATGGTAGAGGAAAAGGAAGAGGAAGACTGAAGCCCATGGAGACTATAGAAAGTATCCCTGGACTCTCGAAATAACACTCCGAGCTGTCCTGGAAGAGAGCCAGCCAGCTCCCTACAGGCGAGCTGTGTTCCCCAGCCGTGACATCACTGCTTCTTGGTGTCTGAGGTGGGAGCGGAGGAGGGGTGTGGAAAAAACTCTTCGAAGTCTTCTGCTGCTTCCTCCTGTGGTCACTGGGCGACCTGTCAGGCCTCTGTGTACCGCGGCCCCAAAACCCCTTGAAGCCATTGAAAGCGCAAGGTTTGAAGTCGGACCTGCCCTTAGACTGAGGGAAGGTTTTCTGACCTGGCTTAGTCAGGATGGCCAAGGACTTGGTGGTTTGTTTGGAGGTTTTTTTCTTTGTCAACTCGTCATCGGTCGACGAATGAAAAAGGTCAGAGCCCTCGAAGGGTAGATCCAGGATTCGCTCTTGCACATATGATGAAAACCTAGTGGCATGCATCCTCGCCGTCCATCTCATCTCGACGCTCAGGTACAGCCCTCTGCTGGCTGTGTCGATGTGCAAGACCGAAGACTCCATGAGGTCCTGTGCAATCGCCCGGGCACCCGCCAAGCCGGCATTGAAGGCAGCCTGCCTCTCCAGGGGGAGATTGGGCAGATACTCCCTCGAGCTCCCGCCACAGCTTCTGGTTTGCCGCGGCTAGTAGGGCGTCGGCATTCGCTTGCCGCAAGTGCAGCCCTGAGATGACATAGCACTATTTGACAAATGACTCAAGGACCATGTCCTTCTTGGACAGCCAACTGGAGGAGGTTCCCACGGAGGAAGAAGATGAAGACAATTGTATAGAATACAGGGAGGCTGCAGCTAACACTGAAGAGTGAGGCTGGGGTGGGATGCCAGGAGGACTGGCTCCCCTTCAAACAGCCTGAATCTGCTATTTCTTGTTCATCTGGGTGTTGGGTCTGGGCTTCTCCCAGACCTTTCTCACCACATACAGGAAATACTTCTGGAGTGGAATACCTGAATGATTTGTGGTGCGCTAGCCCAAAACCTCTGCTAGCACACCCAACTCCTGGGGGGCCTGCTCTGGCTGGGAGTTCTTCAGCTGAGGGTTCATCATCATGGTTATTGTTCCACCCTCTTTTTTTCAGATGGAGGGGAGTCCAGGCCCTGGGACACAGCGTAGCCCCCCCACCCGCTCTGATCCAGACCTAGAGACAGGTCCAACCGCCGCTGAGGGAGAGGCGCTGGTGGTACAGGAGGCGGAGGAGGAGTCTGGATAACCAGTAAGGCCTTTACCGGAGGAGGTGCAGGCGCAGGCACCGCCGGCGGAAAAGGCAGAGTGCGCATAGGTGGAGGCCTAGGAGGCACAACCTGTGGTATCACCTCCTTGACTATATCCTTAAGGAGCCCAGTTATCTGCGGGGAACGCATGAGGAGAAGGAAGTGCTCGAAGAAACAGTCCTCGCAAGACTCTGGATCTCAAGGGGGGGGGGGGTTAGTCCTTAGCAGCGCTAGGCCTCCATTACTGATCAAAACACTGAGGTGCGTGAAGCGTGTAGCCATAAGGCTGTGATGTGTATATTTATCCCCGAGGAGACCAGCCGCCTGTACCATAAAGTCCGCCAATGCTTCCAGCAGGAAGGGGACTGGAACCTTCTTGCATGGCCCACTCGATGGGCGAGGGACTGGGTAGGTCCTTATCCAAATCCAAGATGGCCGCCGGTCTAGCAAGCTCTGCCGTGTGCTTATCCGCCATCTTATGGCCTTGTGCAACGCCATGGGTGTGGGAGCCGCGAAGGCCCCATGCCACATGGTGGCTTAGCCACGGAAGACACGCCTTGGCCCTCGAATCTGAAACAGAAGCGTCGACCTCAGAGGTAGCTCCGGTAGGCCCAGAGCCCTCGGCCTGCTGGCCGGTAGTGAAGTTGCCCTTACTCACGACCTCGGTGGTGGCTCCGGTAGGCTGTGCGCCCTCAGCAACTGAGCTGGTAGTTGTGCTGGATCGTGCTAAGAACTGACTCTTGGAGGTAGAACATATCGATCCCTTGCCCCCTGGGCCAATGATGATGACGAACTTTATAGCCCCTCTGTGGACCGCCCGGTAGAGCTCCTGAGCCCCTCGGCTTGGGAGCTGGTAGCCTTGACGATCTTTGGTCTGCCAGAACTAGAGTCCAACTTACCCTTGCCCATGGAAACTCCTAGGAAGGAGTCTCCGTGCTGATGAGCCGTACTATACATATGGTCTACCTTGTGTTGACGTGGGGTCCTTTAAGATGACCTGGAGGAGAAGCGTGAAAGATCTCCATCCAACGTGACAACAGATTCTTCAATGCCCTGTGACCAAGAGCGCTGCAAGCCGTGCACAAGTCCCAGTGGTGGTCGGGTCCCTGGCACTCAAGACGGAGCACATGGGTGTCCAAGGCCAGGAACGAGCATTCGCACAGCACATATCTCGTGAATCCTCCTGCTGCCGACATGAGCCGGGGAAGGCGAGGCACCAAAGGGAGGTGAAGAAGACTGAAAGATAAAACAGGGAGCAAGCATAACGTTACAAAATCTCTGCGCCTAGCTGCCAGGTCCGGCACTGTCCCTGCAGAAAAAGGGACTGAGGGGGATGCGCTGGTGGGCTGGGCCATGAGGGGCGTTCCCACGCCCAGGGCTGCTCCCCCTGCCCCCACACTGGACTAAATTTGAAGGGGAAGCTCAATTTTTCACAGCCAAAAGTTCCGGTACCATCCCCATATTGGGGGAACGCCCACAAGGATGGAGGAAATGGGACGGGACGTACGAGTAATGTGACTTAACTGTTTCTTTGACTTCTGTCAGGTAAAAACTTTGAGGTGTCCCTCCAGCTTGACAGACAGTTCTTGAGTAATCCTGGGGTAAGCGCGTCACACGCCACGCTAGAATCCCACTAGTGATCAGCCCCCACACACATTAGAAGCCGGAATTTATCTGTCGCAGGATGTGCACCTGAAAAACCTGCTTGGAGCCGACATAGGCCAGGAAGCGAGGTGCCATAGACCTGAGATGAAGGAAAATGCACACGCTAACACATGCAGGTGCAATCCCGTAGAGCGGAAAAGAGGACTGAGGTGAAGTGTCAGTGGCTGGGGTTAGCAGAGTACGATTACACCCGTGGCCGCAGCCCAGCTCGCTTCAAATTTAAAGCAGAAATTGCATTTTTGTGAGGCAAAATGGTACCGGTCCCGTCTCTGTATGCGGGACACCAATAAAGTATGGAGGAAAGGAGATGGGACGTAGGAGTAATTGAAACCTCACATTCCAGGATAAAAACTGTTATACTTAATGACAGACTATGCGAAGTGTGAACAAAGTGTTTGGTGTTCCTGCTGCTGGACGTACGTGGCGAGGCTCAAGCAGCTTGGTTACTTTCCATTGAAAACCGCTGTCACTTTAAGGTGTAGGAGCTCATAAATAGTTGCGTGCACACGCTAGGTCTGAGCTAAGTATTTGGTGTTTGGCCATTTGCGTGGAAGAAAAAGTCGAAGAGACGCAGCCACCACAAGAATAAGCCTGGTGAGATATTATTCCCTGTTATAGTAGCAGAGAGCACCGACAATGTTTGTGAGAGTGAGCCATCATTTCAGACCTAATACATGTTATGTACGATTTGCGTAGCAATAAAAAAAAGAGCAAACAGTAGCACAGATAAAAGTTGTTGAATGGTTTCAGAAAGCACAGGCACTGCTGCTTCCCACATCCCCACTTCCCCGGCTGTTATAATCTTGCAAGAAGATGATTGGGGAGTTAGGGGGCTATGTGAAGTACTAAGGGAATTTGGTGTTACTTGAAAGGACGATGCCACTCCTCAACGAGTAGACTAACAAAAGACACTCTTCAAGGGGTATAGTCGAGAGCCAAGACAAAAAAATAAAACATTCTTTAATGTGCTGAATAAGCAAAAGGGAGCTTGTAATGTGAACACAGCCAATAGGCATTTGTCAGTCACTGATACAGATATTGAATTAAAGTAAACATGAAGGTATTGCTCACATGGAAGACGTACTGGAACAAAGTATTATTCTCCACTCCCCACTGTCCCTGGAAAGAGTAGCAGAGCATAGAGTTGTCTTGTTGAGTAGGAATGGATCAACCCCAAGATCCATTAGAAGGGAGGATAACACATTTGTGAAACAGCTAAATCCCTTAGAAGAAAATCAAGAGCAATCCGTACTCCACTCAGTAAATTATGTATTGTCATTGTTTGTATGTATCTATGAGAATATGAAGATGGAGGTAAAGACACATACGGCAATCCGGGAATCTGTCACCAACAAATTTGTTGTGCTGGAAAACACAAGTGAACTGTGTGAACGCTTTAAGAACCCAGCGCACGCAACTAATAACATGGGTGAATCACTGGCATCAGCCCTCGGCTTCCTTCAATCAATCGTGCTAGAGGAGAACCAGTGCGGCAAACACCTCTACCCTCAGAGGTGGGCGCATGCATGGAGATGAGTGTGTATTGTGACCCTCTGCCACAACTAACAAGCAAATTGAGGCTGAGGAGGAAGATATTGTGGATCGATCAATAATTGAGGTAGGGGTGGAAATAACAGAGGACAAATCGGATAAGCAGCAACCTTGATTGACAGCTATTATAAAGACCCTAAAAGGAGGTAAGCAGCAGAGGGGCGTGGGGAACAAATAATATATAAAACGGTGCCAAACACTGGCATGGCTCAAGAAAATTCCTGAGAATCCTACCACAAATACCCATCGAAGAACCCATAAAAACAAATAAAACCAACTGTACTCTTGACAGTTGCAAACAGTCTAACAGGAGGAGAAGTAAGCAATGGGATGAATGGTGTGAACACTTATGGCTCCTACCAAACCACATCTCGGAAGGATCCACACAATACTGCAACTGAGATGATCGGGAAATATGGATGTTGGTGAGGGTATTGCCGGGTAGGAATGGATAAAGGGCACCAAAGATCTAGTGGAACATCTAGGCAAAAGAATACAGAAAGATCTAGCATAAATACACCATCATCAATTCAAGGAGCAACAATCAAGATATTAACCGGCATTAACTGGTACGGAACCCCAGAACTCCAACAGAGGCAAAGGCAAGATGATTGCTATAAAAGGGCACTCTAAAACAAACATCTAATGTTGGGCCTTTGGTGGACATTGACGAGAACATGGACAGAACACAGGCCATAAGAGAGCTGGTTAATGATTTTGGCAAAAGATTACAAACAGACTTAGCCAAATCCCTTTGTAACCAGTTCGCAGAACAACAAAGATACAATTGGCCTTGACTGGACTAGATGGAAAAAAATCCAACCATGCCCAGGTCAACACGTCAGCACCATTATATTGGCCACTAAATGTTGGCGAGCAGAGTGGTAACAAAAAGTTCTCTACGAGTACCAATATCAATGCTCTGACCCTGCATGCTGACCTGGACAAGGAGAGTAAAGTGGAAATGGGGCGACGGCCATCTGGCGGTCTTATTTTAGCAGTGAAATTCAGCCCCTCCTTTCATGTTGGGAAAACATTTCAAATACAGTTTGGGGCTTGAGGCCTAGAAATCATCTACCATGGGTTGAACGGAAAAGAGTGCATAATGCTATGAATAGTAATATCTCGGCATTTCCGACTTTCCTTGAAGTACTGCAACAATTTGTGGTGCAATGGGGCAGCTCTAATATGGATGGTCATGTAATCATTGCAGGAGATTTCAAGAAGGGGATGACTGCTTGAAAATGTGCTTAAGTGAAGGTGGCAATCAAAAAACAAAAAATAGTACCGCCTGGCAGGCTACTATGTGCATGTTGGGATTGGCTATTCTATGTAACGAGGACAGGACAAGCAGAATAGTGGTAAAATCCCCACATGGCAGAGGGGATACTCCTCCTCCAACATAGATTACATATTTGTAGACCAAAACCTTACAGAAATGTTTATCAAATATTCAGTAAAAGCAACTAAATTAAGTGATCCCAATATGCCAACAGCAGAGTTTAATATTCCATTGGGAGTCTATCAGGAAAAATGTGTGGTAGATACCTGGGTCAATCCAGGATAAAATAGGATACATTGGAATTACCATAGAACAGAGATCTTTAACGAACAGATAAAGGACATCAGGAGTAGAACAGAGTACAGCTGGAAACAGCAGTTCATGAGTCCAGAGTTTTCATACCAACTTAGAAGGCACTGATTGTCACCCAACGGGGAAACAAACAGTTATGGCATAATTCCACACTATCTAGGGACTATAGACACACCTATGTTTTTGACCAACAAATAAGTACTTGTAAAAGAAACATGAAAATGGAAATTAGGCACATAACAAAAATAACCCAATAAAGGCAGTTATTTATCCATGAAAAAGACAAAACAAAAATATAATCGGATAAAGAACCATCATTGGAGAATTACCCAACAAGATAGTAAGCATATGCTTAAAATTGTCCCACAAAAACATACAGCTGCTTTTTGGAAAGTAGTTAATACTTTGGGAAAAAAACAAACAATGGCTCAAGCCAGCTGCATAGATTAATTACAATGCGTACAATACTATAAGGGGAAATTTACAAAGCAGAATGTGAGACAAGTAAGCATGATCCAGATTGGTTGGAAAAAAAAAGGTGCAAATTAGAATTTGATATTGAGGACATACTTTATAAAATCCTGTGTGCCAGTATTTCCAGGGCTATAGGGCCGAATCAGCTTACAAACACTTTTTTTTCCACTTGTATTTATTAAGCTTTTCAATATCAACATTTACATCAGTGAACATCTGACGAAAATCAAGGAACATTCCAACCGACAAGACATTTAATAACCTTCCCCTCACTCCCCCCCGCCCAATCCTCCCAATACTCCCCTCCACCTCCCCCAAGCAATGAGCTACACAGGATTCAACAAATAAAAAAAGGAAACAACATGTGCACGATAGTTAGAGCAAAGGCATAAAACCATGTAAGACTTTTCAACAGCCCATATCTACCGGCAAGGTCCTAGGAAGACACTAAAGTTCATGCGATACTTTTAAATTCTAGCCACCCCCTCCCATCTTTGAGCCCCAATCGGAGCCCGAGATTCTAGAGCTTCAAGGCTTCACAGTCTGTATTTAATAGCACAATAGTCCATTCCTGAAAGAAAGAAGACATGCTATCATTGGCATTAGCCGCAAGTTTCTCATAAGTAAAAATTGCCAAGAGTTTATTAAACCATTCTGCTTTCGTTGGGGCCTGAGGACTTTTCCATTTCTGGGCTAGGGCCATTCTCCCAGCTCTCAACATCGCTCCCGCCACCCTAGAGAAAGGCAACTCCTAACACTCATGCTCGGGAGTACCCAAAAGGATCTCCATAGGGTGAAGGGAAGGGCACGTTCCCAAGATGCCCTTAATCCAGCTTAGCAACTCCGCCCAGTATACCTGTATAACCGGACACTCCCACCACATGTGGAACCAAGTTCCTCTGCTAGCACAGGCCCTGGGACACATAGGGGACACACTAGAAAACATTTTGGACAAAGTGACGGGGGACCGGTGCCAAGAATGAAGAATCTTAAAATTATGCTCCATGGCTGCGGTATAGAGCTTCCCCCCGAACGTTGCCCTAAAAACAGAGTCCCATGCGTGATCATCAAGGGCCACACCCATCCTTTCCTCCCATACACATTTAAACGCTTGCCTGCACTCTAAATTAGCTGAAACCAACACGCGGTAAATTTTGGAAAGAGTCCCCTTCCTGGACTTGGCCTCCACAAAAACTTTTTCAAAGGGGGTCAGAGGAGGGGAGAAGAGAGCCACCCAATCTGCCTGGGTAAGAATGCCTTTAAGCCGCAGATAGTCAAAGATAGAAAACAGCTTCTCTGGCAGCATTTCTGATAATTGGGCAAATTCAATAAAACCCCCCTGGTTAAACAGTTGTGCAGCCCTCTCCATCCCCTGGTCCGACAACGACTGCGTCCCTCGAAAACCTCTGGACCCCAAATTGAGCAGAGGACCCCACAAAGAGGACAGGTGGGAGGGCCATGAAGAGAGTAGCTGGTTGTCCCTATTTGGTTTCCACAGTGCCCAAAGAACCAAAAGGATTGGGTGGGATTTAGCAACCATTGGTAAGGAACGCGGATGAGCCCAGAGCAAGTCCCTGACCTTATATTGATGGACCTGTACATCCTCAACGCACGTCCAATACGTCCTAAGGTCATCCCTTAGATGTTCTAGCATCACCCGCAGCTGAGCTGCTTTGTAATACAGCTTAAAGTCCGGTAGACCGAACCCTCCGTGCGCCTTTGGAAGGGACAAAGTATCAAATTTCACTCTGGCCCTCTTGCCACCCCACACAAAACGGAGAATACGAAAACGAAGATACGCGAAGAAGGAGTCCGGAATGATACAGGGAAGAGAGGAGAAGAGATAAAGGAGCCGGGGAAGTACATTCATCTTCACTGAGACCATACGCCCGAACCATGAAAGTGTGAAAGGAGCCCATTTCACCAAATCATCAAAAATCTTGGCCTGAAGGGGAAGGAAATTTAACTCTTAAATCTTACCCAGATCTCTAGGTATATTGGTATCCAGATATCTGTACTAACGCTCTCTACCCTCATCCTGAACACCTCTGTTCTGCCTCTAATCTCTTGGTCCAGCTGTCTCATAGGCATAATGCAAGATTTGGATACATTCATTTTATGCCCGGAGAACGCCCCAAAACCATGAATTAGCTTCAACAACCGTGGGTGGGAATCGTAAATCCCAGTCAGATACACCAGGATATCATCTGCAAAGAGAGACAATTTAAATTCACAATCCCCACATCGTACCACCGACACTCCCTCGTCGTTTCTAATCGCGATGGCAAAATGCTCCATAGCCAGAGCATACAAAAGGGGGGAAAGGGGGCATCCCTGGCGAGTACCTCTAGAAAGTGAAAAGCCCAAAGAAGTACAACCGTTAACTAGCACCCGCGCAGAGGGACCATTATACAGGGCTGAAACCCACCCACAAAATCTACCACCGAGAAACCCATCTTGCGAAGCACTTTCCCCATATATAGCCACTCAACGCGGTCAAAGGCTTTTTCAGAGTCCAGCGAGAGGAGGTAAGCCTCCGACTCCCGCTTGGAGACCTCGTACATCAGATCAGGCCCAACGTTTTTCTGATATTGTCCGAACCCCGACGTCCGGGGACAAAGCCTACCTGGTCTCCGTGGACCAAAGAGGGAAGAAATTTAGACAGACTATTCGCTAAGAGTTTGGCTAATATTTTAACATCGATATTTAGAAGTGAGATGGGCCTATAGGATTGACAGAGCGACGCGTCCTTCCCTTCCTTTGGGATAGCCACAATAAGAGCCAACATCATGGAAGGGGGGAGGCAACCAGTGTCCAATGCGCTATTATACACCTTAGCTAAAAAAGGAGCCAAAGTGGATCGAAATGTTTTGAAAAATCACACAGTGAACCCATCATCCCCTGGAGCAGTTCCGCTCTTCAAAGAAGAAATAGCATCAGTTACTTCCTGGGGGGAGATGGGAAGCTGCCAAGAGGCAGAACTCTCTCGAGCAAGGCAAGGGAATGGGAGAGAATCAAAGAACCGGTCCACTTCAGAACCATCCCCAGAGTATTCAGAGGTATAAAGTTTTTTGTAATATAATTTAAACTGTTCCGCTATTTGGTTATCACCTAGCAGTTTTTCACCCATCTGATCGGCAATATAATTAACTTGCCTGCTTTTACGAAGTTCCCTCAGCCTCCAGGCTAGAATCTTGTCCGCTTTCTCCCCTTTCTCCATATAGCGCTGCTTCAGAAACGCAAGCTTTTTCTCCGTCTGACCGACAAGGAGGGCGGACAACTTGGCCCTAAGATTTTGGAGTTTCTCGCACTTATCTGGGCCCATCTGCGACCTCAACTTACCCCTCAGTTGGATAGTACAAATCTGCTCCCCCAACTTGAGCTCCTCCCTTGACCTGTCCTTTCTCCTAGCGCCCATCTCCATTAGAACACCTCTAATTGTGGCCTTAAACGCGTCCCACACACCCCTACTGTCCACCTCCACAGTATCGTTTAAACAAAAAAATTCAGTGATAGGGGCTAAAAGGGACTGCCGCAGTTCCCTATCCATTAGTAGGGTGTCATTACATACCCACCGTGATTTGCTCTGGGCTTCCAGAGGAACCCCCAAGTTAATCCGAACTAGGTCGTGGTCAGACCATGGGATAGTCTCTACACCAAAATCAGAAATGTATTCATGGATCGAGGAGTCTACAAGCACATAGTCAATCCTAGAAAAAGATTGGTGCACTGTGAAATAAAAAGTATAGAGGGGATCTCGGCTGCCATCAGCGGGATGTACATCAACTAAGCCCAATTCCTCATTTACTCGGCGGACGGAGTCCGCTAACTTAACATGAGACCTAAGATCAGGACATGGCTTGGAGGATTTCCTGTCTCTATCTGGATACAGGACCATGTTAAAATCTACTCCGACTATTACCGCTCCTTCTGCAAAGTCTCTGATTTTTCCCCTCATCCCCTGCCAAAAAACATCCTGGCCCTCGCTAGGGGCATACACTCCCACAAAAGTGAACAGACGACCCCTCACCTCTCCCTTAACCAATGTATAGCGTCCTTCCGGGTCTGCTCTATGGGCCCTGGGAGAGAAGCGCGCATTCGGAGAGACCAAGAGCACAACTCCTCGCCTCTTTGATCCATATGAGGACCGGAACATTTGCTGAATAGCTCTGGACCTGAAAGTAGGTTCCCTTCCCTTAACCCAATGGACTCCTGCACAAAGAGAAAATGAAGTTTTAGCCGGACGAACTCCCTCAACACAAGTGACCTCTTTGTCGGAGAATTCAAGCCTCGCCCATTTAGGGACCCCACCGACAAGAGCTGGACAGAATCACCCATCGGAACAACCAAAGAACTAATTCGCCTCCTGCTGGAGGCCTTCAGACGAGCCCTGCCCTAAGGCCTCAGTGCACACAAGTAAACCGAAAATAAGCATGTTGAATCCAACAATCCTGATAGCCCCAACCCCCCCCTCCAAACCCAACTCCTCACCCCACCTCCCAACCTTTGAGCGCCTGAAAGGACTGCGACATCCAACTGTCGAGCCCCCAGACCACCATGGATCGCTTCCACCAGGGCGAGAAATCTCTCTAAACCACCCCATATTCTGAGCCCCCTCGCTGCAAAGAGAAAAAACAATGAAAAATAAATAAATAAAACCCCTTTTCAATCAAAAATAGAATCCTAATTTCCAGCCTGGCCCAACAGCCGTTAACTCATTCCAAGGGCGCTACAACAGATCAGACAATGATAATTCTGCTTCCCATTTAAGGCGCTGGCTGCCCCGGAGATGGGGGTGTTATCTTTCTGTACTTCCTGTGACCCCGGACACGCCGCCGCCCAAAAAACTCTTAGGGCTCTTTTTGACGACCTCTGTCAGATCCTTCACCCACTTTGACATGCTCCAAGGGGGGGGGGGGGTCGCTCAGCAATTCACCCATCACTTTCCGAATGTCAGCTTCGGATGTAAGTGAATACTTATCACCATTGAGTTCAAAAGAGAGCGAGAACGGATGCCCCCCCCCCCTCTAGCGCACTCCCTTGGCCTCCAGCCATTTCGTCAGTGGCCCACAGAGTCTCCGGTGCGCAAGTGTAAACGCCGAAAGGTCCTGGTATATGGAAGTCTTAGAGCCATTCCAGTCAATCGGACTCCTTCTACGAGCCAACTCCAGGATCTTGGTTTTCTCCACAAAGTAGTGAAACTTCACCAGAATAGAGCGAGGACCACCCACGCAGCCTCCCGCTCTATGGGCTCTGTCGATGGTAGGGACATTGGTGTTTTCTCCCCCAAAGAAAGAGCTTATGATTTCCTTAACCTTTCTCACAATATCCGCTTGCGTCTCCCCTTCTTGCTCCGGAACACCAAGGAATCTCAAATTGGAGCGTCACTCCTGATTTTCCAAGTCGTCCAGTTTGAGCGCGATCCTTTCCTCTCTCCTCTCCAGTTCTGCCAGCTGCACATCAAACTGAGTTTCAAAGAGATCGGCCGAGGATTGATTAGCATCCAGGGCTTGGACGCGGTCTTCCACATGGTACACCTTCTTATTTAGGGAATCCAGCCTTTTACCTATATCCGCCCGAAAACCTTGGATCTCCTCAAGTAAGGCTGCCATGCTGCGACTCATATCTTGGATTTCTACTGCCTCAGACTGGTTGGTGTCCTGCATGGTGAGATCTTCCTCCAAATGCTGAGGTGACCGCCGAAACCTCTGCAAAGCCTGCACTCCGTTCATCCAAGACCAGGCTCAGCCACAAACCAGAGGGTCAAGAACCCCATGGATGGGGTGAGGGGGAGCCCACCTCTTCTCTTTCTCCCTCTGCTCTAAGACAACAATTCACCCCCCCAGGTAAGTCACCCCGTGAACCGCCGCCTGAAAAGCAGCCCCCCACCTGCTTGCCACAGGATGTACAATAATCCAGGTAAACCACTTGGAGGGGGGTGGCTAGGGGACAAAAGGGCAACACAGGCCCCCTCCTCTCAATAACAGAGTGCGGGGCGCTGTCCAAGTAAAGCGCCAAAGTTCCACTGAGTACCAGGGTGAAGAATCAGGAGCCTGGCAAAGAAACCAGCAAGATCTATTCAAAGCCCCCTGGATAGGGGCACTCCGGCAATGGTAAGGAGTGGAAGAGCAGGCAAGGAATAAAAAATGATCCACAAGAAATTGGGGTCTCAAGGTCCAACATAGGCATTAGTGGTTAAAATCCCCAGGAAGACTGTCCAGGGCCGACTATCAGTCAGGCACCACGCGGCTCCACAGGTCAGAACATCGACACCGCAGGAGGTCCCTCACTCGCTCACAACCAGGGTTGTGGGGGGAAGGGAGACAACCACGTAGACAGAGCTAGAGCAGCCCCCAAAGTCACATGGGATCTTCAAAATGACCAACAATAACGTCTCCCTGAAATGCAGGTCTTCTGTCTTCTGCTTACCCCACCGTCTTCGGGCTCCTCGTCCACAGGCAACGGGCCCCAGAGCACAGACCAGGGGTATACGTTTCTGGACTCCTCCTCCTCCTACCGAACGCTAGGCCGCACACCGACAACTCGGCGGGCCACGGGTCTTCTCCCTCCGAGCCGCCCGGAAGTCTTCACAGGCAATCCTCACTGCAGCTGGTCCAGAGGCTCCTTAAACAAAAATCCCAGGCGGATGTCTCCAAATGCCCAACACTGCTGGGCGGGGGGCAACAGCGCTGGCCACGTGGCCGTCCGAAAATCCTCTGCCTATCCCCCACCGCCAGGCAGCCTAGGAATGCATGGTTCTCTCGGCAGGGGTCACATTCCAGGCTCCGACCGTCTCCCTCCCGGATAGCTGCAATCTTCGGGTTCCCGGCACTCCCAGACACTGGGACTTCGCGTAGCCAACTCCTTACGGTGTCGGACAACACCAGGGGGGGGGGGGTCAGGGCTCGGCTCCAACAAGGCTGGGGGAGCCCAGAACCAAGAATAACGCGCCCTGAGGGGGAGATCGGCTGAGAGACTTCAGCACATCCCAGCGCTCCCTGGTGGCTCCCACAAACACACTTTTCAAATTGGCTCCTGAAATGTGGGCGGCAGTACTGAATATCTTCTTCAAGTCGATCATGGACACAGACACGTTCCAAAATCTTGGCAAACGTCTTGTCATTTCCATCTTCAAAAAGGGCTCTCGAAGCGATCCAAAGAACTATTGCCCTATAATGATTATGGACGCTGGCAGGAACATTTTTACAGCATTAGTTTTAACAGAGCTGGAAAAGCAGGCTGTTGACAAGGGTCTCTTGACGAAATTTCAAATTGGATTCAGGAGAGGACAGGGAACATCTCTGAATGGTCTGATATTGAAGTGAATTCAGGACATGGCCTGGTGTATTTAAAAAAAAAAAAGGTAGCAGGCGCTTCTCTCCAGAAAGAACATGGCATGATAACCTCTTCTGAGATGAGAGTTTGCAGCACACGCTTTTTGCTCACTGTACCTTTCACAGATGGGAAATATACATTTGCATATCAGTCTTTGTCCCGCCCACATGGGCAGCCCAGCACCGAAATGCTATGGAAATTCCTCTCTGAACAAGAGTACCAAAAGCAACCCCATACACGTGTTTCAGCCTTGTTGGGCCGCATCAGTGAGGTGAAGCGCTATCTCTCTGAGCACAGTGAGCAGGGAGTCCACGTCTGGTTGCCCCCAGGTAACTCAGGGTGACCAACCCCTAAGTTCCTTTCAAATATTACAAAAAAAGGTAGCAGGCGCTTCTCTCCAGAAAGAACATGGCATGATAACCTGTTCTGAGATGAGAGTTTGCAGCACACGCTTTTTGGTGACCTGGTGTATGAAGTATCACTCAGTATACACTGCGTCAGTAGATCTCACTTCTGCTTTTGACATGGTGTCTAAGGGATCGCCTTTGTATGAAGTTGCCAAGTGGGGGATCAAGAAGGGTCTTCTATCCACTTTGGTAGCACTCCATGAGGCAGTGAATATCCAAATATGATTGGATTTGGATGGCATGCTATCTAGCAAAATTGAAACACGGGGATGGAGGCAGGGGTGCGTTCTCACCCAGTCTCTTTAACCGCTGCATGGCAGACTTAGACGTTGCGATGGAAGCAGCATCCTTTGTGCCATCAAAACTGGAGTTAGAATGGATTAGCTGGATCTCCTATGCAGATTTTATGTTATTTGATACAACTTGCATAGGCCTGCAGAGGGTGATCACTGCATTTGGAAAATGTGTGGCTAATAATGGGCTCCTAATAAACCCTGCAAAATACAATTGTGCAGTTCACCAGATCTAGAAAAATTTAAATATGTATATGGTCTGTAAATAATATAAGATTTACTTAGGCTTTACGGTCCCGAGTAGGCCAGTAAAATAAACGTTTGAGAATTACCCGAGGAAGAAGGCACTGGCTTTGTCTATAAAGCCGAGACAAATTGGCAATAGATATGGGAAATTCTCAGTCACACCAAAGACAAAATATTACGAGGGGAAAAGTGTCCCTAAAGTCATCAATGGATATGATATATGATATATGGCATTTATAAAGTGCCTATAACCAATGGCAATTATGCCGTTGTGTCTGTTGGACAGTTTGGCTCCACTTACAGGACTTATATGGAGGCAGGCTCTAACGATGCAAAACTGTACACCGATAGTGTTTATCCAATATGAATTGGCGTTAAAATCATTGAAGGCGAGAGTACAATAGAGGTTGCTGTCGTTGGTGCATAAAATGACGGTGTCCTCTCGAAGGCCACATTATATGGTGATCTTTTGTCATTGATGGAAACGAGAGGTAAACCGACAATTAATTGATTATTAGATCATATCCTTAGAATACTGAATGAATTGGGTACGTCGTCGTATGAACTATCAGTAAATTCAGCAAAAATAAAACAAATGCTATACAGTGCAGATTGGAAAGCCACAATTAATGGAATGCTTGGCATGAGTGGACTTAAACCTATACATACTGAGCATAAAGAAATTGATGAAATTGCTTCATATTTCCTTGTGCATCAGCTCGCAGAACACTTCTGAGATTTCAAGCTAATGTCCTACGCACTGGAGAAGTCTTGATTAAAGCAGGCACTAGGGGGAAATGTTGATTACTGCCGGTTTTGCTGAAAAACTGATGAATTAGAAACATGGAAGCATATATTTGTATCTTGTCCAGCACTGCCGTTTTATCGTATGCTGTATTTTAGACAGTTTGTCTATAATATCAATTATATGGACGAAGAAAATCTGTGGAAAAGAATTGTTGGGCTGACTTATTCTACAGGCCTAGAAGTTTGGGGATTATCCACAATCTGAAAGACTATACAAATTAAAAAGGTATGGGTTAGGTATATTTAGATGGCATTTTATGTTACTGTTGTAAGGAAGGCATGGTATCAAACCAAGACAGACAAGTGATCATAGTTCAAGGGTGTTTATTAAACTGTAAAATGGGCGAGATAAACGCCTAGTCTAACCCTAAATCTAAGATGGCAGCAAGCTACGACCATCAAATAATAATAATAAAGTCCTAGTGGAGCCTTGTCAAACGAAAAGGGCCTATACTTAAAAAAATAACTATTGCCAATTCTTACCGCTATGCTACAAAATATTGTGGGGTAATGTTCACAAGAATAGAAAGAAGTGTTCACCAAATGATAAGTCAGGATGTTATGACCGGGGTCTCCCATCCCCACATTTTTTTTTTTTTTAACACCGGACAAGGCGGGTCTCTTGAGCCCAGCGCACTCCTGGGGTTGTGGCACGAGCTTACAGTTCCTTTTCTCTATATGAGGGCGTTCTGTGTCCAAGTATCTTCTCATGCAAAGTCTCTTGCTTCAGAGGGGCCTGATATTCCAAAACCAACAAAACAAACAGTTCTTTCTGATAACCTTCACATCGAGTGATTATTCTTCAGCCAAAACAACAAAACAAAAGTTCCTTCTATTAATCTTCACGTATGGTGATTACTCTTCACCCTTAGATCCCCCACAGCTGGGTTCCAAACCTCCTCTTAGTGGTTAGCCTCGCTCATTCAGGCTCAGACCAGCCATTCACTGTGGACATCCCTAAATCGGGTTCAGACTTGTCGTCACAATGTTGTTCAGTTATTAATAGTTACTCACCGTATTGACTAACGTACTCTTAGTCCATAGTCTCCTTTCCTCCATAATGAATGGGCGTTCCTCGCGAGGGACAGGAGACGGAACCTTTGTCACCAGAAACATTTTCTTCCCCTTTAAATTTAGAGGTGCGCAGAGCACGGCCCTGGCAGCATGCGCTCATCTGACTGCGCCCACCGGCGCCACTCCTCAGTCCCCATTGACTCGTCAACAATATACAACATTGCCTAATGACACCAGTATAATTATGGGGGAGGATGGTGGGACGTATGTAGGAAAGAGGTCTATGCACTAAGAGTACGTTAGTCACTACGGTGATTAATTACTCTTACGTCCCGTCCACTTTCCTCCATACTGTATGGCCGATTATAATTGAACGTAGCCCTAGGGTGGAGAGGAACCCCTCCTTAAGCAAACAGGTTTCTCAGACCCGCCTGCCTGAAAGCCGCGTCTGACCTAGAGGCAGTGTCTAGACAGTAGTGCTTGTAAAAAGCCAAATCAGTGGACCAGGTGGCCGCCCTGCTGATGGCTTGCCACAGTACATGCCGTTGGAATGCAACGGCCGTGGCCTTGGCCCTGACCGCACAGGTATGTACATTTTCCGGAACTGGTGTGTGCTGTCTCTCTCATAGGCCTCCTTGATGGCCGCAACCATCCTTCTCGCAATGGAGGCCTTGGAAGACTGATAACCTGGCCTTGAACCACCAAAGGTGACGAAGAGGGCATCAGACTTGCGGAATTCCTTGGTCCTGTCCATGTTGTACTTCAGAGTGCGGACATCCAGACGATGCAAAACCCTCTGAGGCTCATCCTTGAGGTTGGCGAAGAAGGTGGGTAATACAATCTACTCGTTCAGGTGGAAGGCGGATGAGGCCTTGGGTAGAAACGCCGGATGCATCCGGAGGACCACCTTATCCTTGTGAAAAGTGGTGTAGGGCTCCGATGCCACGAGGGCCTGGATTTTCGCTGACTCTGCGAGCGGAGGTGAGGCCCACGAGAAGGGCTGCCTTTAGAGTGACCAGCCCGATGTCTGCGGACACCATTGGCTCAAAAGGTTTGTGTGCCAAGGGGCTCAACACTGCATTGAGGACCCATACCTGGTGTGGCTTCTTTATGGGCGGGCAGAGCCTGCGGAGGTCTGCCAGATGCCGCTTGACCACCGGGTTGGAGGAGGAAAAGAGACCCTCTTACGTATTCCTATAGCCCCTATGCTTGCGAGTTAAGTGCAGCATGTGTTGATCTGCACTCCATAGTGGGCGAGGTGTGCCGAGAAGGAGAGTATGTCATCCAATGAGCACCTAACGGGGTCAATCTCCGTAGAGTTGGCCCAATGACAGAATCTAGACCGTTTGCTCTTATATTGGCTCCTGGTAGCCTAGTTTCTGGCGCCCTGGATGATCTCCAGGTTAGGCTGCAATAGGTGCAAGTGTATCAGAGTGAGCTGCTCAGGAACCACGCTGCCAGGGCTAGTTTGTGCGGAGCAGGAGCGGAGCTGGGCCCAGTGGTAGGTGAATGGGGGGCCCATCTGATGGGCTGAGCAGCTTGGTGAACCACATTCTCGCCAGCCACTAGAGAGCTATAAGAATGATGCTGAGGTGACAATTGTTTTATCCTTGCCAGGATGCAAACTGTTGGCGTTTCCTGTGGTCCTGGGAGGCAAACAGGTCAATCAATTGCCACTCGTAATTTTCCGCCCCCAGTCTGATGAGCCTGTCTGCCTCCAGGTTGGATTCCCCCGGGAGGTGGACAGCCCCGATGTAGATGTGGTTCTCGAGTGCCCATTCTGACATGTTGACCGTGAGGTTGCATAGTGGGGGGGACCTGGACCCCCCCCCCTTACTTGATGACATAGTACATGCTGGTGGTGTTGTCCTTCTGGATAAGCACTGTCTTGCCTTCTATGAGAGGGAGGAAGGCCATGATGGCCAGCCATATGGCCTTCAACTCTAGCCAGTTGATGTGGGACTCCTGCCGGGTACAGACTCCATGGATGCTGTGGCCGTCCAGAGTGGCTCCCCATCCCTCTAGGGAGCAATCCGTCATAGTGACCTGAGGGAGAGGTGGCCGGGAGGACTTGCCCCGCCGTAAGTTGAAGTCCGCGGACCACCAGGGGAGGTCCGGGTGGAGAGACGTGGGAATGTCCACTTGCTCCGATTGTGAGCCCCTCTCCTGACTCCAGGAGGCTGCGTAGTGTAGCTGCAGTCTCCTCATTCTGAGTCTTGTGTGGTGGACGGCTAAAAGGACTGCAGCCATAATACCCAGTAGGTGTTGGAACCACCAGGCAGAGGTCACAGTCCTGGAGAGGAAGTGAGTAGTAGCTCTCTAGATGGCCGTGATCTTGTCCTCCGAAGGGAAAACCCTCTTGGAGCCGGTGTCCCAGATGAGGCCCAGGAAGGTAAGCTTCTGCGTGGGCTGCAGCTGAGACTTCTTGAGGGTGATAGTAAACCCCAGGTCGTGGAGTGTGTTCATAAGCACGGAGGTGTCGAGAACCGCCTCTAGAGATGAGGCTCGTCCAGGTAGGGGCAGACGTGGTGGCCCTGAGCCCTGAGGAGAGCAGCCACTGCGTTCATCAATCTGGTAAATACCATGGGGCCTGAATTGAGGCCGAAGGGTAGCACCTTGCATTGGAAATGGCAGCCCATGATCCTGAAGCGCAGAAAGGACCGATGCGGCTGCCAAATCGGGACATGTAAATGCACGTCCTTCAGATCCAGGTAGCACATCCAGTCTCCCCTGTTCAGTGTCTCCGCAATGGGAGCTGGCGTAACCATCTTGAATTTTTTTAGCGGAAGGGAGAAGTTGAGGTTGGAAAGGTCCAACACAACTCTCAGGCCAGCCTGGTTGTTCTTCTGTATGGCGAAAATCTTGGAATAGAAGGCCAATCCTCTTAGGGAGGTTGGGACTTCTTCCACTGCCTGGCTCCCGACGAGCCACCGGATCTCCGGAAACAGAGTTGCTGTCCCAATCTGTGGGAGAGGAGGGGAGGAGAGATAGGGACCGATAGGCGGTAACCCGTGGAGACTACATAGAGGATCCAGTGTTCCGTTAAGTTTTGGCCCCAAATTGCACGTGGGAAGCAAGCCTGTCCGCCACCGGAGACACGTAGACCCAGAGGGGCGTGTCATGCCTTCTTTCCCTCCAAGACTGTTGCGGAGGAGGGGGATTGGAAAAAGCCCTTGCCCCCCCCACCCCCTTTTGGTGTTTCCTCCAATGCTGACTCGGGGAACGGTCAGGTTGTCTGGACCTCCGTTCTTGGAAGCCTCAGAACCCTCCAGATGCTCGCCCTTTGTAGGACCGTTGATTGGACTGGGTTTACGCTTTGGGCATGGCCTTCGTAAGAATAGATAAAGACTTACCGGTTTGAGAGCTGTTCTTTTTATCTAATTCTTCATCTGTGGTAGAGTGGTAGAGGTCACTACCCTCAAATGGAAGGTCTAATATACATTCCTGGACGCCCGGGTTAAACTTGGTAGCCCGGAACCATGCCATCCTTTTCATGTTGTGGCAGTGCAGATGGCCCGGCCAGAGGTAACGATATGGGCCACTGCGGACTCCATGATGTCCTGCGCTACCAGCCTGGCTTATCCTAATCCCACTTTGAAGCAAGCCTGGCTTTGTGGCGGAAGTTCCGGGAGAAAGTCTGCAATTTCCTGGCAGAGCCTTTGGTTAATGGCTGCCAGCATGGCATCGGCGTTGGCTTGACGCAGGGAGGTGTTGGACTACAGCTTTTTCCCAAATGCCTCCAAGATCTTCTTGGACGAGGTGGCCGAAGACGCCAGAGGCTTAGAATAGAGTGACACTGCAGCGATCACAGAGGAGTGCGGCTGGGGATGAGCCAAAAGCATCATCCCCAGCTTTCTGTACTTGGCGTTGAGGCGCCTATTGACAGGTTGGGCCGAGTGTGGCTTGAGCCACCCCTTCTTGGCCAGGGCAACAACGTCTTTCTGAATCGGGATCCCCGTCTTGGAGGGGGGCCTTAGGGTGAGGATTTCTGCCAAGAGCCCCTCCTCGGGCTGTTCGACCTCGGGCTGAGGAAAGCCCAGGTATTCTCCCAGGGCCGCAAGGCGTTTGTGGAAGGCCTTTGCTGAAGATGACGTGTCGGGGTCCTCCTCCTATTCTGTATCCACCTGAGTACTAGGAGGGTCCAGAACTGGCAGAGGGGTACTGGGCTCTGTGGGCTGCGGTGTGGAGACCGGAGCCAGAGGCTGTTTGCGGAAGCTGGTGTGGAACGGCCTGTACTGCCAGGGGAGAGGAGCCAGAATAGGAGCCAGCAAGGGCAGTGCAGGCAGCGCTGGGGCCTCTGGCACTGGAGCCATTGGAGGAATGACTAGGGGTACCGGTGAGGTGACCTGAGGGAGCAGAGCATGTCCCTGATAGTATCCCGAAGGATGGACCCCATCTGGGGTGCTCGCATCAGCGCCAGAAACCTTTTGAAGAACTGGTCTTCCTAGGCTGAAGAGGTGGCAGGATAAATTGACGGAGTGACTACAGGCTGCTGTGGCTGGGGCACACTCTGCCTGCGGTGCAGGGGGAACCTGCACTGCTTCTGATGGATAAGCTGTAGGCCACGTATCTGGTTGACAGCAGTTCCACCTTGTGACTCATTCCTCCACCCGCTCTGCTAGAGAAGGTATAGGACTAGAGGCCATCTTGTCTGGTGAGGCAGCCATTTTGTCGAGTTGCGTGCCATGCACCAAAGTCGTGGTGCCTGGCTCACTGGAACCAGCCCTGTCCAAGATGCTTGGTGTTGGAACATAAGGCCTTTACCGCACCTCAGGCCGGGGCATGGAACGCGTATTGCCTTCATCAGAGCTGCCAGTAGTGCTGCGTGAAGGCGCCCCCTCAGACATGATGCCGGTACCAGGGCGTTGCCCCTCGGGAGTAACCCTGGTAGAAGAACCTTGCGGTCCCTCAGCACTGATCCGGAAGGATCCGGAGACCCCTGTGCGGTGAGGCCGGTAGCTGGACTTGCCTCGGTACGTGTGCTGGTGCTAGAACCCGAGAGGTTACTCCTGGTCGGGCGCTTCCTTGGAAAGGAGTCGCCCTTGCGGGGTGCGATGGTGAATAGAGGTCTTGCCTTTGGCCTCGAGCGATGCTTGACAAAGTCCTTTACGTCCTCCGGAGGTGACTTCTGGAAGAGCTTCCTCCACCTAGGTAGCCTGTTCTGCAGTGCCCGTGGTGTCAAGGCGTTGCACGCGGAATAACCTTCCCAGCCGTGGTCGGGGCCCAGGCAGCAGAGGCAAAGGGCATGGGGGTCTGAAGTGGGGAAGATCCCCTCGCAGGCTGGACACCTGCTGAAGCCCGCTGAAGTCGACATGCTCCGGGGAGGACAGTGGCATCTGAGGACCAAGTAGCTAAACGAAAAAAGACAAAGGTAGAAGAATATCCGGGGAAGAGCGCCTGGTATTACATGGCCGAAGCCAAACCCAGGAGCGTTGGTAAAATCAGTCCGTTCCGGTCGACACAGAAAAGGGGACTGAGGAGTGACGCTGGTGGGCGGAGTCAGGCGAGCACATGCTCCCAGGGCCACACCCCAGCGCGCCTCTAAGTGGAAGAAGAGTTTTCTGGTGGAAAAGGTTCCGTCTCCCATCCCTCGCGAGGGATGCCCATACAGTATACAGGAAAGGGGACAGGACGTAAGAGTAAACTTCTTTACACTTTTCTCTTGACGTCCCTCAGTCGGGTTCACTATCATTTTTCAAAGTCTCAATGGGCCTCATTACAAGTTTGCCGGTCCGGGAACTATGATACCGGTAAGCTTGCTGGTACCGTAGTTCCCGGACTGGCAAACTACAAGTTGTGCTTGCGGGTGCCTTTCTGCCCGCCAGGTCAGGTCAGACCTGGCGGGCAGAAAGGCCCCCGCAAGCCCAGCATGTCGGATGCACCAGCACTGTTATTAACGGTGCCAGTGCATCCGACCTTCCCATTCCCATTCAGCCGTATGGGGCCGAATGGGAATGGGGAGCATCTTTTTTCCGGTGCCCGTGAACGGGCAATTACCGGGTCCGGCTGGGTCGTAATGACCCAGTAATTGCCCATTTGCGGGTCTCGGAAAATATTGCAAGTTTGGCGGCAGCCTGACGGTTTTCCCAGCAAGGCTACTGCCAAACTTGTAATGAGGCCCAATGTCTTTTTAAACAACCACCATTTGTTAGGTCCCTCTCACCTGGGCTCAGACCTTCCACTGCACTTGACAACTTTAAACAAAGACCCCCCAAGGGTAATCACGTCTCGCTGGGTCACTCGGTTAGCCTATGGCCACCTCATTTTTTCTTTTTTTTTTAAATGCATTTTATTGGTTTTTCAATACAGAAAATGCAAAATTCCAATGCATTGCCACATGCGGTGTCCTCAGTAGTACCAACATAATACATCATTAACTTCCCAAACAACCAACCCCCTGCACTCCACCCCCCCCCCCCCCAACTGCCTCCCTCCCTCTTTGGCTGAAAAGCCATTGTTCTCTCACCGCCATAGCACTTGTATGAGTGGAACACTTCTTCCCTTCAATGGGAATCCATCTTCGCTTCGTTCTCGGGCCCCCTCATTGAACAGGGTTTGCAATAAGACTTCCCATTACATGACTCCCGCTTTGGTCTCTGCCCGGCAACCCCATACTGCCCCCCTTCGATGCCGTTGTTTCGGCCAACGCCCACTTCTTCAAATCCTGCCACCACTACTCCACATCTGGACCCCTGGGGGACTTCCATGCCATGGTAATTCTACATTTGGCTACAATGCACGCCAAATACTTCATTTTACTAATGTATTTTGCTCCCTTGGGGCGTGGAAAACAGCCCAGCAGGCATACCCCTAGAGAAAGAACATCAAGTCGCACCCTTCCTCTATCCAGTCTGTTTGCCACCTCCTGCCAGTATTGCCCCACTACCGAGCAAGCCCAAAACATATGCAATATCCCAGCATCTACCGCCTTGCACCTTGGCTACGCCTGCACCTCTGCGCCTGGAAATTTATAGATCCTTTGTGGAGTCATACATGCCCTGTGTGTTATCAGCAGTTGTATGAGCTGCAGTCTCGAGTTCCCGGGACACCCTCTTATGGTATCTCAGTACCGACCCCCAATGTACATCAGTGAAGGGCTCCCTAGATCATCTTCCCACTTGCCCCTTACTGCCAAAGGGGGGGGGGTTCGGTTGAGTAGTAGGAAATCATATATCCAGGATATGGTGTGCCCTCCCTCTGATATGTCATACAGCGTGTCCACTATGGAACGCTTCTCTTGTAGTTCGCTGTATCTGGGCCACCTGCGTATAATCTCCCTTTTGATTGTGCCATGTAATAAATATTGATCCGTGTGCAGCCATGTATGTTCTGCCAGCTCTACAAAGGGTATAAAAGAGGAATAATGCAATAAATCCCCTATTTTTGTATTTATTTATTTATTTGTTTTGGTAGCAAAAATAAATTTGCACCTTTACAAATTATACAAAACACATATAACACATATAAAATCTTACAATACAACAGTAGCACACAGATGTTTATACAACCAAGCAATACTAAAATCTATATCTCTTTAAAATATTAAAACATTACCTAAAACATCAACAAGCGTCCTCAAAGTCACCAACTCATAGGGTCACAAAATCACAGTAACATCGCTGCATCGCCGAGACACCACCTCGCAGAGTCGAAATGACACAAAAGCACAAAATCGCAGGAAAGATCAGTGATACTAAATAATAAAACTAACCCATCTTAGACTAACCAAACCTGGTAGAGGTACTAGAGCATCACAAACCGCCACCAATGGTGGCAAAACCCACTATTCATCGAGTATGCAAACTCTCACAGATGTAAAAGTTTACCCACTCCAGAACGTCCTATTGAGTGGCGTCAGATGTTCTTCAATTATTACAACGAGTCGAACGGTTGCTAATATAATGGAGTTGGAGTTTCCCTGCATACATCGCAACCATACTAGGTGACGTTCAAACAGGGAAAACGACGAAAGGTAATCAGCCAAGCAGCGTTTTCGGTGCTTGGAAAAAAAGCTACAGAACATGAAAAGGTGAGGCAGGGTTTCAGGCTCAGATGTACTTAAACAAAATCTGCAACCCTCCCATTTTGTCAATGTCCTATAGCATTTCCAATTTCTGATGCGAGCACCCGTGTGGATAAGATCCATACGGAACCGCATGTAATGCCGTCTTGCTCCTTTGTCTGGAAAGGCTAGAATGTATGGCAGGCGTGGAGCGACTGCATGTCTAAAAGAGGCATATGTAGTAAAGGACGAGTAGCGTCCAATACGATCACAATTTTGGGCCCAGGAATTTTTAAAAAAACGCCTTTTGACTTTAACAGGATTATTTACCAGGTCATTCTGCGTCATATTCAAGGAGATTAGGACCGCTTGTATCTTCTCTTTCACACATGTGATCGAACTAGGACACTTTCCAGCTATCATTTCCTGGAAGTCCTCATAGAGTGAGTTAGGCGGAGGGGAAATCATTTTGGAGAAGGTAGCAACCATCCGCCAAGTTAGTCTGTCTTCTAGTGGGTATAAACCTAGTTCATGAGTGATAAGAGCATTTGGTAAGAAACCGGGAAGCCCCAAGATGTTCTTCCAAAGTTTACCCTGTAGAATATTTAAAAGGGGCCCCAAATTCAACAGGCAGGTGTCTAATGCATAGAGAAGAATGGGCTCTATCTTCATAGTGTAATATTGTATCAAAGGCAAAAGAGAGTAGCGACAATATTTGTTGAAGATGATTCTCATTTGGGCCAAGAGGGGATTAAACTTTGCCATCAATACGGCACGCCACTTGTTGATTGATATTCCATTCGATATATGGTAGCCCAAATACTTAATCTCATCTTTTCTCAAGATCACCTGATCATTTATGGTAAAGTTAACTCTTGGAAGCTTTTTTTTGGCAGAGAAGACCAGTATATGCGATTTGCTTGGATTAATAATCATATTGTTAAGCTTACAATAGTCTCCAAAAAGGTTTAATTTGTTTTGGAGTCCAAACGGCACTCTGTCAAATAATATGATGTCATCAGCAAAAGCTAGCCAATGAAGCCGCATGGATCCCAGTGTAACCGGAAAAGAGTTAGATCCCTGCCAAATCGCCTCTACGTCAGCGAGATAAAGGTTAAACAGGACTGCTGCCAAATTGCAGCCCTGCTTTACTCCAATAAATGTCGGTATGTTATCAGACAGGAGCCCTTCCGCATTAATGCGGACTCGATAAGAAGTCCTCTGGTGTAGAGCAGCGATTAGAGCTACAAGTGGCGGAGGAACGCCATACACCAACATCTTCTGCCAAAGCCGAGTACGTAGGACATTATCGAAAGCAGCCGAGAGATCGAGGGCAGCCATGTAAATAGTTCCTTTTTTTTCGATATGAACGTTCCGCAGCAAATGGGCTAAGATTGTGGCATTTAGTTGGGTGCCCATTGCTCTGCGGAAACCGACCTGTGCTTTGGAAAGAATTTTTAGCTCATGGATACAGCGTTCCAATTCCACTAAGAGCAGACGTGCGAAAATTTTCGCGGCAGTATCTATCAGGGCAATGGGCCTGAAATTTGAGGGATTGTTTAGCATACCCTTTTTGTGTATAGGGATAATTATGGCGGTCAACCATGATTCCGGGATCTTACCAGTTAAATAAATCGACTGGTAACAAGGAAGAAAGTATCGAGCCCAAAAATGGGGGTCGTCTTTTATGACGCAAGGCGGAAGCCCGTCGGGTCCAGCCGCTTTAGAGGGCTTCAATTGGGAAATTGCCCATATGATGTCTTTGACGACCCAGGGACAAGTTCGCGGTATTGGCAAACACATAACTGAGCTCTCAAGAGTGTCATGGGTTGAGGGGAGAGCATATTTTTGAGAGAAATACTTTTCCCATTCTGGGCCCGAGATGATCGCCACAGATCGAGTCTCCAGCTTACCATAGGGGTTTCTTAGTATTGCCCATATCTCTCGGGTTTTTTTTTTACAGAGCAAGCTAATCATGTGTTGGTTTGCGAGTGTGTAAGCGGTCTGGGAAAGAGACTTGATGTGGTGCTTATAGCACCCAATGATATAGTTTTTTTCACGATGATAGCCAAAAGGGCAAAGGGTCTTTTTTCTTAAAGTCGCCAAGTCTCGATTTTTTTGCTTTCTCAGTGTAGCTATCTGGTTCGAAAGTGTGTTAGTAGCGGATGGGCTGCCTTTAGCTGAGGCATCCTTCGCTAGAGCACGAAGGTGAGACTGGATCATGTTGATGTTTCTTTTGTTGATTGTTTCAATATACCCCTTCGACATGAGAATATCATGGTTAGGTATCAGATCTCTGTTCACCAGAAACACCAATTTCCTGCATACGGTCGGATTCCAGTTGACCGAAATAGTGTTTCGATCAGGAACCACCAAGGAAGCTGAAGGTAAAGAACTAAAAACCTCATGCCTCATGTGAAGTGTGGAACACAACATATGGTGGTCGCTCAGACCTAAGTGTAGAATTGAGACAGGTTCGAGCATTCCCGAACACACTTTAGATGCAAGGATGTAGTCAATCAAGGATGAGAGGTTGCCTCGTGACCATGAGATATGGGAAGAGTTAGATGCAAATTGGATTGGGTAAATACCCCATTTTTCAAAGAATCCTAACAAGAGGGACCCTCTATGGACAGCATGTTGGGCATAGGAAGAAAGAGAGGCAAAGGAGCCTGCTAACTGAAAGTACAGAAGATATGAGTTTAAATCCCCTCCAATCACAATTTCGTGACAGGGACACGAGACTGAAGCATGCCCCAACATCCTTTCCAGGTCATCGACCAGCATGGAATACGAGACCGCCTTGGGATTCCAGTACAATGATAATAAAAGCAAGGGGGCAGCCTCGGAAGAATCAAATGACAGCTCCACTAAGACACAAGAATTCGAAGAATCAAGAATAGCGGCCACAGCTTTTAGACCATTTTTGATGAGGATGGCAGTACCGCCAGAAGGACGGCCTGTAGAAATACGACTGGCTGGAGCTGCAAAAGTGGCATATCCATCGAGAAAAAACTCGGATAGACACATGGTTTCCTGCAAGAATAAGATATCAGGTTGCTGGGAAGCGGCAACTAGCTTATGCCATGCGACCAAATTGGAGAGGCCACAACAATTCCAAGATGCCATAGACAAGCTCGATTGTTATGAGCGTAAGGAGGGCCCTTTGGGGGCTGCAGCTGTTTTTATCAAGGGTTCTAACCACGCTAGCCCACTCAATGCTTGGGTTAGCGATGCTAGCTGGAGGGCTAATTGCGTAACCTGAGAGTCGGGTGAATCGGAGGTTTGCCCGACAGGACAAACTGGCAAGGGAGGAGCTATCCAGTCAAGATAAGCCCATGCACTCTCCATGTCCGAAAATAGACATGGAGTCAGACCGATAGACTGGAAGTCCTCAGCAAAGTCCAACAGCATTTTAGTAATAATATGCGATTGGACTCTGGACAAAGCTCTATGATTGTTGTGGGTTGCCAGCTTGACCCAATCTAGGTCTTTAGATGAAAGATTCCTAAGGGCGGGAATTTGGAAGAATGAATTCATCAAAAAGGACCTATTTATGCGAGCAGGGCCGTTTATATCAGGGTTGCTCATCCAGCCAATGATTAGTTTCATGTCCTTTGGAGTATTCGAGAAGGTTAAGACAGATGGTAGCGAGGAACCGACCACTCGAGGCGGGAGAGGCTTATCCTCCACGAGGGGAGACACTGATACCTCATGGACTTCCAAAGGAGATGGAGAACAACCGCGATCTGCTTTAGCCACATATAGGGGGGTTGTGGGCATGATGACAGCATCCGTCCCTATTGAGACGCGATTCAGCAGGGGGGGCACGTTGTTTGGATTAGGGGGAAGTATAATAGCAGCCTCAGCTGGCATTAGCGTGCTCACATTTTGGGGGAGTGAGGGCATAGTGACAGCATCCGTCCCTATCGAAATAAGCTTCAGCTGGGGGGGCGCATTGTTTGGATTAGGGGGAAGTGTTTTAGCAGCCTCAGCTGGCATTAGCGTGCTCACCTTTCTGAGTTGATAAGAAGGGAAAAAGGACGGTAACTGTGATTGGATCATGGCCGTGGGATGGCCATGAGGGGCACAAGCAGCGAATTGTGTGTTCCCAGGATTCGTAGCTGCAACCTGAAGATGTTTTCTACTTTCTTCATCGAGGTCACAGAGGGTTGAGCTAATGTCATCATGACTGGCCCCCAAGCCCAAGGATACTATGGGTTCGGGGTTCGTCATGGCACATGTCTGAGGTAATGAGAGAAGGTTAGCTTTCTTTAGACCAGCCTTGGTTTGCTTTAAGCGTTTTTGAGCTCTTAGGAAGGACTTTCTCGCTTTGCGCGAGACAAAGTGTCTACCTTCATGCACCACAGGTCCTTCCTCCAAGTCCGAGCCCAAATCTACTGCCATCGAAGCAGGATTGGGTTGGGCCTCAATGATGTTTGTCAGGGCGGTGGGACTATCCAAGGAAATGGCAAGACCTTGAGTGTCGTTGGAGCCCTCTCTTGAGGGAACCGCTGAGGTAAGAGGCTGTTTGATGTCAACTAACCTATAGAGGAGTTGTTCGACCTGTAGCAGACGTTCGTTCTGAAGTTTTAGCATGTCTACCATGTCAGAGGCTTCCGGGATGGCATGAGACGTCGATAGGGGATGGGCCCCAGACACTGCCTGCGAGTACGACATCTGTGGGGCAACTAAGGAGCCGATTACCGGCTCAGTCTGGGAGCCTTGAGTGTAAGTCATAGAGGGGGAGTGGAACTGGGGGGCTCTCTGAGGAGCATTCTCCATAAGTTTTTCAAAGTGAGTCATATAGAAGGCTCTAGAGTGTTCCTCAGCCAAAATGAATCCTTCGAGTCTGGCCATCTTGTCTCTCATGAGGGAAAAAGAGGCTTGCAACTCCCTTAAGGTGCAATGGGTCAACTCATGGCCCTTATCCAATAAGTTGAGAATGCGTGAAATAACTGGAAAATTAAAGGGATCACCTAACTGCGAATGTGCACTATAGTCCTCTGGGGTGGAGGCCGATCTAGCCTCGCCCTTAGGATCAGTGGCGTCAGCCTCCTCAGTCGCCAGGGCGGGTAAAACCGCACCACCTACGAACGAAGACTCTGCTGCCGACACTGTACCAAAAGATGTATTATCATTTAGGGTAACAACTCCGCCATCCAAACCCCTATATAAAGAGGTCAGAGGCGCCATCCCGTGGTCACCATTTATTTCGCAGTTAAATGCTGGGGGGATGTGAAAGTGTACCTGTTCACGATGAGGAAAGGCAGATGATGCAGGAGACGAGGGCCCCAAGGAGAGCCGCACTCTTTTGCTTAGTTCGCTAACAATGATGGGAGCCAAGATGGACGTGTCTGTAAGGCAGGAAAGGCCTCTAAGGCCTTGTGGAGAGGGGCATTCAACATCAAGCACATGATTGAACACCTCGCCCACATCGCCAACATAATCGTTGGCATCATGGACAGAGAAAGATGTAGTGGCTGATGCTGACGATGTAGCTTGCAGAGGAAGGGCGTTGGCAAAAGATGTTGTCACTGCGTTAGCAGGTTCCCTATGACCCACCTGGACCCGACCTGCCCCACTCTCGCTGAAAGGGCCAGGCATGGGTGGAACGGGGGCAATAGCTACCGAATGCTGAGGGGGGGCAGGGGTTGGGGTATTGGGGGAGGGCTCAGGGGAGAGGTCCCGAGCGGAGGAACCGATTTTGCAACCACTTCTTAAAGTCGGACTCATGTTCGGGACCAATCTATACCCCAAGACCAAAGCGTCCGGGGCACCCCTTGATAGCCAAGTCGAGGAATGCGACCAGTTAACAGAAAACCGGGTAGGCTATGGGCCCAAGAACCGTAGTTCCAGGCGAGTCCACTATAAGTTTAAGAGACAAGTTATATATAAGAGGACCAGGCCTCTAAACACATAAGCTATAACAACTTATGAAGTGAACAACAGTGTGGCACCTATGGGTGAAATGTAAACACACTATTTGGAGGCACCCCCCACTGAGCACCAAACAGGGAACCCCACCCAGGCAGGGACACCCCGACTCCCTAAGGAGTGGGCAGCAATCTCCAGAAGTGTAATGAGAGGTTTCAAAAATAAATTAGGCGATGCGAAAAAACATAAGCTGCAAACCTCAAGTGCTTCGCTCACGAAAGTTGACGCTACCAGGGGCCTGCAAACCTCGTCCACGCTCCCGCAAACCGCGAACAGCCAACAGTACTTAGAATGTACTTGGCAGGTGCGCGGCCATTGTGGCCACCCGTGAGTTTCCCAGTTCCGGATGTGCTGTGGAGGCTGCTACTGAGACCAGTGGGATCTGTACTGAGGACGGGTCTGTAAGCCATATTGTTGCGAGTGCCCTCTCCCACATTTACACCCCCATGGACACTAGGTGCGACTATTGCACTCCTCAGGGCTTTCTGATCCACACCATTTCCTTCAGGTAGTGCTGTGCCCCAGTGGGCTGCACCATTAGTGTGCCCGAAGTTGGGTCATCTGCGAGCCAATCTACAATGAATTGCATTTGCTGTAATATAGCTCAAAATCTGGGATCCCAATGCCTCCTTCCTCATATGGCCTGTGTAGTGTCAATAGCGCTGTCCTATTCTTTCCATTTCACCACAGAAAACCTCTACAAATGCTGTCCAGTGTCTTGAAAAATGATTTGGTTATGTAAAACGTGACATTGATGAAGAAGTGCACCAGCCTAGGGAGTACCACCGTTTTCAGCAGGGCCGCCATCTCCATCAGTGACAAGGGCAGCTTAGCCCAGAACTTCATTGAGCTTTTAATGCCCTCTAGGGCATTCCCTGTATTATATGTGTGTTATTTCGCTGGACCATGATAAACATTAACCCCCAGGTATATAATGGTGGACTTTTTCCATTGCAAAGAAAGGACCGGCAATGCCTTTTGTTCCGTCCTATGCAACCCGCTATTGGAAACAGGGCGGATTCGTCTGTGCTGATTGTGATCCCTGACAGTTTCGTAAACAGCGCTAAGGCCTCCAATAACAGCTCTGTCATTTGGGTTCAGGAAATATAGCAACGTATCATCAGCAAACAATGATATCAGGTGCCTGGTCCCATCTATCTCCATGCCCGTCTCCATGTATTCTGCCCTGAGGTACTGCGCTATTGGTTCCATAGCAAGGATGTACAGAAACGAGGACAATGGACTGCCTTATCTTGTTCCCTTTTTCCAATTCCCATGCATCCGAAATGCACCTGCCCGTTTTCACCCGTGCCATCGGTCTTGTGTACACCAATTGAACCCACTTAATATATGTCTGCCCAAAGCTAAACCTACGCAGAGTTGCATAGAGCCAATCCCACCGTACCGAATCAAACGCCTGCACCGGATCCAGCGTGGCTATGTCGCCCGGAGTCTCCCATTATGCTGTCCTGTCTATCACGTGGTGTAACCTCCTCAGGTTCCATGTCAAGCTACAACCTGGCACATAGCCAGTTTGGTCTGGGTGTACCAGGGTGTGCATCACCTTCAACTTATTTGCAAGAATAGATATCAGTATCTTGTTCTGGTTGAGCATCGAGAGGAGCCTATATTAGCTTCCGTTGGGATTTTGTGGGGTTTGAGAAGTAGTATAGTAATGGATTCCCTCAGACTAAGGGGGAGGATGCCTGCCTCATAAGAGTCTGTGAAAGTATTGAGCAAAGGATAGGCCAGCACCCAAGCATATTCCTTATAAAAATTCACTAGGCAGCCCATCCGATCCAGGGGTCTTCCCTGTCGGCAATGCCATGATCATGCTTTGTATGTCTTCCAGGGTGAGAGGCTCCTCAAAACTGACCCTCGCTTCCTGACTCAGCTCAGGGAGTACTCTCTCCCAACACTTCCTCCAGATAAGCACCTGGTGTAGGGGGCCCCTCCTGATAGAGATATTTATAAAAGACCTGAAAAGTCTTGGTCACCCCGGTTTGGGTGTGGCACAGATCCCCATATTTCGTACGTATCGAGTGGATAGGGCCCTGCTTCTCCTCTTTTTTTATATAGCCATGCTAGCAGTCAGCCTGGTTTGTCCCACTCTTTATGCTGCCTCTCAATGTATTTAGCTTAACTGCGTCTACCCAGCCCCTCTCAGCCCTCCAAGCATCTCTGTTTAAGCTCCATACCCCCCTTATTTTCACCTGGTAGCTTCACCTGGAATTGCTCCAATTGCCTCAGCCGTTCCTCCGTGGAGGCCAATTCTTTGTTGATGGTTGCTTGGACACTGCATGCCCCAGTGATGGCAGCTCCCCGATTCCTACCTTTAATGTTTCCCAAAGATTCCTGCGCTAGGTACGCTCCCTACATTTTGTGTGACTTAGACTGCAAATCTGTCTTTTAAGCAGTTACGGAATGGGGGATCTTTCAGGGATTCGCTTCCAAGCCTCCAGGTCGGAATTAGGGCTCTAGGGGGTACGTGTTTCCACTGTAGGCTGAGAGGGGCGTGGTCGGAATGAACCCTTCCCTTATACTGTGCACTTGTAATAAGATGTGCCAACTCCCGTCCCACAAAGAAGTAATCTATTTGTGTGTGCACTGTGTGCGGCACGGAGTAGTGCGAGTAGTGTGTAGTATCCAGGTGGAGTTCTCTCCAAGCGGCCACTAAAGCAAATTAGTCTAGGAGCGTCTCTGGTTTCCTGGCAGGCGAGGCAGGTTTATGGTATTTCCCATCAGATCTATCCAAGGATGGGTTTAACGTGCAATTAAAATCGCCCCCCTCCCATAAGATGTTGCCATCCCTATATGGGCCTAGCTGGTGGTATAGTGAACGAAAAAACATAGCAGCGTCGTGATTAGGAGCATACGTGTTAATCAGGCAAACGTCTACTTGCTCTAGTAGGCCCTGCACCATCACCATCCTACCCTCGTTATCAGTTTTAATATGGGTAACCTCAAAGGGTAGCGTGGCCACTACCCATGTGAGGAACCCCCTGGTGTAGGCGGAGTATGGTGAACCGAATATTCGCCTCCTCCATTTATTTGCTAGCATGTTTGTTTTCAGCTGTAAAGCGTGTTTCCTGCAACAAGGCTATATCCACTTTACACCTCTTTAGGTATGAAAAGACACTATTCCTCTTAATATAAGCATTCAGACCCTGCACATTCCAAGTAAATACGTTTACTGTTCCAACCATAAGCTTGTGTCCCTTTCTAACGCAGCAGATGATTCTCCTTTCTCCATATGCGGTGATCCAGTAAAAATTACAGTACTACTATTCTTCCGTGACATTGCATACAGGCAAAATCCCTTCAACTTTATCTTCCCCAACAAAAACAACAATAACAGCCCAGCATCCTTATCCTTGCTCGGGCATAACCGCTTCTCACATTTGCTCCCACCAAGCATGCCAGGGACTGGTGCAGAGCGGGTGGGCACAAAAACGAGAGCTCCCAGAAAATTGAACTCGGACGACGTGGCAACTTCAACCATAGGTCTGGTCTCCCTCCTGTGATGCGAGACGTTGACCGTTACTATCCCGCCATTTAAATAAAGTTGGATTCCTTGTATCTCCTCTAAGAAGGAACCAACCCTCTCACCAGAACCATTTTGTCTTATGATGCCTATCAACCTTCAAAGGATGTCATGCCAGAAAAAGGAGCCTTATAACCAGCTGCCGAATCCTCAAACTTGTCTAGGCTCCAGTCCTACCGATCTTCCCTTGTGCCTCTCCTGATCCTCGGCTCCTTCTCCTTCGCCAGGGCTCATCTTTTCTCTGCCCATCCATGACTGCGCATCCTCTGGGAGGTCAAAGAACAGGGCTCAGTTCTTGTGTATAACTTTGAGACGGGCTGAGTAAATCAGCATGTATTTCAATCCCGCCGACCGAAGCCTAGATTTAGCCGCAAAGAATTGTGCTCTGTTCTTCTGCAGCTGGACGTTGTAATCAGAGTAAACTACCAAGTCGGCCGAAGCTCTCTTCAGTACTCCTCCCTGCCGGGAGAAAGCCAGAATTTTCTCCCTGTACTTGTAGTTCAGGACCTTTGCAATTATAGGTCTGTGAGGCGCTCGAGGTGGTGGGTGCCTGATCAGTGCCCTTGAGACCTCTCAATGGTTCCCAGGTCCGACTTCCTGGAGTAGCATGTTCTCTCTATAACTTGTAGGATCCGTGCCTTCCTCCCCTTCCGGCAGGCCGACTGTGCAGATGTTTCTGCAGGCCCGTCCTCCTGACTCCTCAACTCGGTTTTCCAGCAAGCTGATCTTCGGTTACAAGACATGGACGTTAGCATGCGTCTCTGGGATCTCCCCGGTAATCTTCTTCACCTGAATTTCTAGAGTAGTAGTGCGTTCTGCCAGACTACACACACCCTGGCACAGCAGTCCAACATCTATCTGCACTGCTGCAATCTGTGTCCCCAACGAGGCTTTTAGATTTGCTATAACTTGCACTACCAGGTTGTGTAGTTCCACGGCGTTGCGCCCGCTTTTGCCTGTGCAGGGTCCATGTTGCCCCCGGGAACCTGTTACATGGCCCTGGCGTAGCTGTCCAATGTCGATTGACCTGCTTTCGTTTTGGCCAATTTAGGAGGCATCCAGTCTGCCCGTTTCCACGGTAGCTGCAATTAGTAGTGGCTCAAGGCTCAGCTGTGAAGTTCCTGGGCGCAGTTTTAGTAGTTGCTGTCAGAGCTTTCAATTTGTGCAGGCTTCATGCGGGCATCCATTATGCTGGGGCATTGCCCATATCAGAAGGGGCTGTCCCTGTTGCACACACTCCCTTATGCACTGCAGCTGTCCTCCATTTGTCCTTTGTGTTCCAGACCACTGTGCCTTAGGATTGGTTCAGTAGGCAGCACAAATGCACATTTGCTTGTGCAGGTGTGGCGACTGGGCCCGGTGGGCACTGGTTTTAATGTGAAAAACAGTAAACACATGAGCTCCTCTTTCCCTGGCCGCTGAATTGTTTTTGGGCGTCTGGTTTTAAAGCAGCTCAAAGGCCAAAAAGTACCAGAATGCTTCTCCCAGGGCCTCCCAGTTCTCGGGGCAAGCTTCCCTCAAGTCACCGCTCGGCCCGGTTCACTTCGTTCAGGCCACCAGTTCCCCCCTTCCCCCAACCGGGCGTCAGGGACCAGTGTGCCCTCGCTTCCCACAGTGTGTCCCTGTGTGCGGACCTGTTATTGAGGGGCAGGGTGTACCACTTGCTTCCTTGTGCCCGTGTAGTCCGGGCTCCTCCAGATCGATCTGTGCTGCCTGGCGGGAGCCTGCAGCCGTTCTTTTTGCGGCTTCTCTCTGCTGGTCACTCCGGTACCAGCATACTCCTCCTCGTGCGCATCTTTGCTGCACTCGCAACAACGATGTCACTCACTGCTCCGCCTCTCCTTTGCTGGCCTGCTCCAGACCACTTCTGCTTCCTGAGCCTCGCTCACCCCGCAGCTGCCTTCCTTACAACACAGCAGCCATCTTGTCTTTGGGTGCCGTCGCCAGTCCCGCTTTTCAGAACCCTTGTGCTGGGCAAACTTGTAAAGGCACCGCTCTCCCTCCTTTAGCTGGACCTTCTGGGTAGGTTGATTGACTACCTTGCTGTTAGGGAGAATTCTCTCTTTAGGCTGAATTTCCTAACCTAGTGAGTCCCCCGGCAGCTTTGCTGGATTTCTGGAGTTTGTTTTTTTCTCCTGCCAAGAGTGAGACTCTTTTTCTCCCACTCTTGGACATGATTTATGGTGTTCCTTTGACTGTTAATGTGTTTTATGGGCTATGGGGTCCTTTACTCCATAGGGTCTCATGTGTTTTTACTATGTGTGTTACACAGCACCCTCCGTGCCATAACACAGGGGTGTCATAGTGAAACCCCACCATAGACTCCATTCCCTGGGACTGACTACTGTCTCCCAGGGCATGTAAAGTCACCATTGGCTTTACTAGTCCCAAATTATTAACAGAAACCAGTACAAACCATCATATTGTGGACGTACTGGTCGGGGCAATTCGATTGCCCCGGGGTCTGTTAGTCGAGGGGGCATGTCTTCGTCCCCCCTGATCGAGTTTTGGTTGGTGGCAGTGGATACTACTTTTTATATTCGACCGCGAATATTTCCCTATGGGATTTTCCCATTGTTCGAGGCTACCAACTTTAAATTATTTAATTCTCATAGCCTCGAACATACCGCCGGTTTATTTATTTAATATTAATTCGCCGGTTGGTATTTTTTGCCAGGACTCAATTCTAAAATGGCGTTTGTGTTCTCTTCTGTGACTCCAACCCAAGTTGAGCCCTTTGTTCCACTTTTTGGCGGGCTTCTCCACAGAAGCCTCCAAAAGTGGTGCCACTCTGTCTGGGTACCACAGGGGGTGTGGGAGGGGGTTTAGGCACCCTGGACTGAGTTACCTTGGTAACTCAAGTCACACTCTTGTGTGATTGGCCCAAGTGGTGAGCCGGCCGGCTCACCACTTAGCATGTTTGATTGACAGCTAGGCTGAGTGAATGGGGGTATGCTGCATAAAAGCAGGGCTTTTGGGACTGGAACTTTTGAAGTCGCCACAGGACCTGAGAATCTGACGAGGGAGACGCTGAGCCGCCCTACCACGACGACACCACCGGTGGAGCCCTGCGGAACCGACTCACTACTTCCCGACGACAGAGAAGATCTCCCGGCTGGAGAGGCTTCTTCCCCCGACTGGTGGGCATATCCAGTTTACCTTCTTCTTTTCGCACCCCAGACCGGTTTGTGGTAGAACTGCCCGTGCCAAGCACCCCGGCAGCTGGATAGCCACTTACCACTGAACCGCGAATCAACGGACCGCTCCTTGTACCTGAGAAACTCCGCGGCTGGTTTCTTCCCTGGCAGTGCAACGGACTCCTGTCTTCCTCCCCGACGAGATCCTCTCTTCCCCCGGACGACGCACCGACTTGCATTCGCTGCCAGGAACAACTGCCCCCGCTGGAGTGTTCTCACCACTTTAAGGTACCGTGTCCGCCAGGCCTCCCTTTCTAAAGATTGCGACAAGGTAATAATAACCCCTTAACCTTCTGGACTGGGCTGGGCGCCCTGACCCTCTAACTGGTCCCTTTCTTTGATCCAACTCCTTTTTGAACCGTTACAAGACTTTTGTGCACTGCAACCATGTGACCTTGGACACATTTCGTTTTGATCCTCTTAAGCGGATCCGGCCTACTGACTCTGAATTCATGGTGTTACTTTGCCTTCCTCTCTTGTTGTGTTCGTGAAAAAGTGTTGGGATCGGTTTCAATTTATTCTCTGCTTTTCTCTCCCTTTTGAAAACAAATTATTAGAGTGCCATCTACGTTAAGCGCTCACCGCTGTCTGAAAATAAGTGGGGCTTTACTTAAGACTTGTCTAATATTCTTTTAAGGGAGTGTATATCTTTTGGTGACCGTGTTTTTGAATTGCTTACTGAAAGTGCCTGTGTGTTTTTCTAGATGTGGTTTTAAATAAATAATTATATCTCTTTTACACCAAGCCCTGGTCAGTGTTTACTTGTTCTATTGTGTTCTCTTGACCTATTGTGAATACTCTGCATACTGCTGTATACTGCCTAACTCTTCTTGAGGGACGTCTGACTGCTCAGCCACAGCTACCAAGTGAATCTGTGTGGTACAGACTGCTACCAAGTGGGTTTACTGCCAAACACCTGTAGTCCTAAATCTTTTGCAGTGGTCCCAGAGGGAACTGCACAGGTTTATGCCTAACACTTGCTTCTTTTCAAGTGTAGTTACAGTGATTAAGCATGCTTTTCGGTCAAGATTATGCTGGATCAGGCGGGAGCAGAACTCAGAGACCTACTCCATGGCTGTATGCTACGCCTCTCCGGCAACGGCGTGTTTATTTACAATAACAAGTTTATACGGCGCTCCCCTGTTTCCAGGCGCAAACGTCTGTCTAAAAATTCCCACAGTTCACAATTTCTACAACGTGCCACAGCCTTTCGATTGTACAAGGGGTTTGGGATTGACCCTTGTATGAATACCTTCACACCTCACGCTGGCCATCTCCATGGCTTCTTGGTACTTGTAGTTCCACTATCTTTTGGGGGCTAGTAAGTGAGACACCGTCAGGTTTCTCACACTGTACTTTGTTTTGAATTACAATATAGTTATTTTGGTTTATTTTATCTCTTTTATAATTCATAGATGTTTCTCTCATAATGGCTATTAGCAATTTTAATCTAAGAATGCAATGGAAATGAGTGATGTAAGGTTTTTGTATCAATCTTTTTATTGATGACAATGTATGTCCTGTTTGTTTATTACATTTTGTAAAGGTTTTAAACTTACAGCCAGATGCAAATAAAACAATTAAAGAAAATGACAGTCTACCAAACCCATTAGACTACTCAAAGACAGTAAGAACCTCCAACTGACTCTTAACCTTCAAAGCGCCTTAACCCTCCCTCCCCGCCCCCAACTAACTCAGGATATCAACCAATATCAACAGAAGAAAACCCAGAGCACTGCTCCATGGAAGAATGTACAAAATATCAGAAAGGCTAAGATTCTGACGCCCACCCCATAATTCTAGGATAGCCTTGCCAACTATATAAGACCCTTCTCCAATTCACCTTAACACCCTGAAACAAACAATCTCTCTGCCACCCTAAAAATTAGAAATTGCATCTACAAAAATAGGCACAGTTAACATTAGATCAGCTATCAAAAATGCAAACAATCTCTGCCAATGCATAGATGAGTTTAATGAGGACTTACTAGGAATCACAGAAACATGGTTCATGGACAATTAACATATAGTCAATGGGCCTAATTCCGAGTGTGCCGGTCCGGTAACAACGGTGCTGGTAAGCCTACAGGCACTGTTGTTAGCGGACCGGCACAATATAGGCCTCATTATGAGGTAGGCGGTAAAAATCAGATAGTGGCATTAAGGAATGCGTTGAAACCTCCCCCGCCACTGTTGGCACCCTAAATAACGGTACTGCTAATAAGTGTACCGTCATTACCGGTACTGTAATTATCGGCACTGGAAGTAACGTCATCGCGCCGGAACAGGAAATGAACATCTTATCGGCCAACCGCAGCCAGGGGCAGGTAACAGGCAGCAGTTCAAACTCTTCCATAAAGCTGTCGAGGTGGGAGGAAACCTAAAGCTCCACCATCGACATTGAGGCCATTGAAGGAGTTGGTGGAGCAGAGTATCGGCTGATGAAGCTGAGTGACCCTTTGCGCACCACACAAGTCCCCACAAACACCTGACATCCAACGTACAATGTAGGCCAACAAATGTGATTTTGATGAGAGCAAATACATGGCCCATCATACACACATCCCTATCGAGATGCTGGACCCACCACCGTCACATCAAAATGCATGCTGCATGCAGTTCCTATACCCGATACACAAACAAAAATCACATGTGTCACAGGACGCAAGACACAACACACCTGTTGGCCTCACAGCAGACACAATGGAAAACATGTCTACACCTGAGGGATGCCAATACTACATCCCTCCACCCCCCCAATCTTGCAAGCACCCTGTCCTCCACGCCAACAAGCATGCAACGAACCACAAGGCCCAAACTGTACAAACACCAATGCGTGCATGATGCAAGTACCCTAAACACTGATGTCCTGCCTCTCTGTCCCCCACAGGCACGGATGCAGACAGCGACGAGGATGATGGAGCGGCACAGCCCAGGACACCTGCCAAGAGATCCAGGGGTCAGGACGATGGTACCAGGCCATCCACGTCCAGGTGCACAAGGATGAGCCAAGGGGCTCACAAGGCACACACCAGTGTCCAACCGGCTACAAACAGGTCCATCAAACACCTAGCCCTGCCCCCCTGGAGACGCACAATTCACTGGATGTGGCCACATCTGTGGCAAGCGACCATGATGGCACGCAGTCGGCAGCCTCAAGTTCAGTTGGGGAGGTTGCTGCATCTGCCCAACATAGTGCCAATGAGGATGAGGGGCACGAGGAGGACACCTATGAAGGAGGCAGCATGTTAGGGGATGGTGGACAAACGCTCAGGCCGCAGGACACACCACAGGCCACCCCTCAGCATGAGCTTGAAGGCCAGAACAGCCAGGAGGAGCGGTCTCTACCAGAGGACAGCCCCGTCTTGCGCACGTCCACACCAGCCATGCAAACATACACTTCCACTGCAATACGGGACCTCAAGGGACATTTGACGAGGATGCAGGGCCGTCAAGAGTCCATGCATGCAATTGTGAAGTAGTATAGTAGTATGTTGCTGATGGGGAGGAAACACGCCGGGCGATGAGAGAGAACACTCTGGCCATCATCAAGGCTGTAAATCGAAATTCAAAGCAGGTCCATGAGGTGCCCTTATTCCCCCAATCACAGTGCCCAGGGTCCCACATCCATAGCACCCTCTGCATCCCAGTGCATCAGAAACTATGGTCTATCACTGATTGGCGCACAGCACGTCCCCCATGTGCATCGCACCTGGCCGATGTGCAACATCTTCTTCTTCCTCATCTTCATCATCTTCATCTTCACCTAGTTGTGGCTGGTCCATGGTCAGGTGGCAGAGGTACTTTCCGCCGGATGCACATGTGCAGCATGGCACATACCATGATGATCTTGGCCACCTTCTCAGGCCCGTAAATGAGTGCGCCACCCGACCTGCTGAGGCAGCGAAACCGTGCCTTCAACAGGCCAAAGGTCTGCTCTATGACCACACGAGTGCGTGTATGGGCACAATTGAAGTCCTCTTCGTGCCTGTTTTGCGGATTCCTGACCGGGGTGAGGAGCCACGGCTTCAGGGGATAGCCAGGATCACCTGCATGGGAGCACAATAAGGTATGTGTAAGGGTATTTCTTCAATTCCATTTGTGTTCAGCCTGTACATCGTTCATGCTCATATGCAGTATATCGTCAATGGCAGCTATTGACTTCACATCTGCGCAACTGTCTGCCCTGTACACAACTTGGCAATCCATGGTGCTGGACTTGGATGACGTACACCATTTAGGGGCCTTGACATTGGAATCACCAACCACCCAGATCAGATGGAGTGACGAGGTCCATGATGTACTCACATTTGAGGGTTGTGTGGCAGGGGATGAGACCAAATGCATGTTGGGCAATGTTTGATGCATTAGGCTGATGCCCAACATGATACAGCTTGTTTAGACCATCATGCTTTTGGATAATTGTTGACGCCATGCACGTGTCCCACGACGTCTTCACACTAGTCACAATGGCACAATGTGATTGTTGGTAGGGTCAGCCAGTGTAGGGATGTGTTCCTTGGATGATGCAGTGTCGGCTTGCATGCTGGTACTCATGTGCTGTGGGTGATTCCCGCACCAATCGCACCCACGTGGGTGTTGTTCACTACTTGATGGGTCCAATGTGAAGCATCCTTGTCACATGTGTTTTACCATTTGTATTCATCTGCACATGTTGCCATGGTGTTATGCAGTGTTACTGTCGGGGAGGGGCAGTGACAGGGGATTTCCCTGAGTGGGAAGTCATACTGCGCTGTCATGGATGCATGACCTGCAAGGTGCTTCAATGCGGTTATGTGTATTCAGCTTTGTGACTGCATGATGGTGCATTGTAGTGCTGTGGGTACGGTCAGGTGATGTCCAGAGGACAAGTTCAGGGGTGTGTGCTGATTGTGAGTCTGACATTTACACATTGGTTTGCGGCCAGAGTATGTCGGCCTCCATTGTCTGTGTCATGCATCTTATTTGAATGATTATGGGCAAAGTGTTTGCCAGCATGGACAGTGTCCAGACACCCCATTGAGGACACTCCTATGGCCCAGGGAGCAGGCAGGTTGCATATGCTTGCACCGTCCGCCCATCAAATACACTCCCATGGCCCAGAGTGCAGACTCACCCAGCAGCCAGGCACGTCGGGCAGCATCTTGTTCCATATAGAAGGTTAGCGAGGAGTTCCGCAGCACCATTGTATCATGCATGTATCCTGGGAATCTGGCACAGCAATATGTTATAATCTTGCTGGCATCACACACCATCTGCACATTGATGGAGTGGTATAGCTTCCGATTGCGGAACACTACCTCCACGGCATGCAGAACTACCAACTCCACATGAGTACGGTCGAGGACACCAATGACATTGGGCATGCCTGCCAGTGCATGAAATGCTATTTTGGTGTCAATCTCCTCCTGTACTGTCCGCGGTAGCGATATGTAGGCCCTTGTGTGCTTTAGGAGTGCATCCAGCACTTGGTTTAGCACACCAGAGAAACATGGTTGTGAGATGTCATGCAGCTGGCCCACTGTGTGCTGGTAGGTCCCTGTGGCCAGCAAGTGTAGCATAGACTCCACCGTCAGTAGAGGGGGGGGAGGGGTATTGCAGTGCAGATGTTGATCAGGCTGACCAAGTCTTCATGTATTAGATCCACTATGGTGGTGATGGTGTCCCTATCCAGGCGGTACAGGGTGTGGATCTGTGCTGGGGTTAAGTTGAATGGACTGGCCCCTATGCGAGGGATTGGTGGCTGCCTGCGGGGAACCACTGCCTGTACTGGTGGAATTTGCTGGGGCAGTCTCACCCTCCTTCTCCTGCGTCTCCTCTGTAATCCCTGGTGTACTGCCTGCTCAAGGAATAGCAGTGCAGACATGTCCTCTAGCTCCAGTATCGCAACTGCAAGTGAAATCATTTTGGTCTTGGAAGGGGTGTGGGTGTTCTCCTTTTGTGCAGGGCTAGGCTCCATTGCCTCCACCTGTGCTGATTGTGGGCACCTGTGGCAGTTGGGAACACAGCAGTTTACTATTAACGGGTGATCCGCGATGCCAGCATTGCCAGCATCTGGATGCCGTTATGTGCATGTCTGTGCGACTTGTAATGTCCTCTTCCTTGCGGCATGCCGGTATGGTGGTGCACGGCCACAGCGGGTCCCTGCTTATCATTGCAAGTCGTGATGGGCCGGTCCAGTAAACGATGCCAGTAATGCCTTACTGGTATCATTATTACCACACCGCCAACCTTGTAATGAAGCCCTATGACTCTGCGGGCGGGTGGCGTCCCGCCCGCCCGCCACGGACTGACCTGGTGGGCGGAACATCACCCGCCCGCAGAGTTTCACGGAGGTGCTGGCACCATCATTAACAGTGCCGGCGCTTCCGTGGTCCACATTCCCATTGAGTCCTACCGGACTCAATGGGAATGGGGATTTACATTTACCGGTGCCTGACTTCTCGGAACGCAAGGATCATAATACCCCAGTGTTACTGGGAAGCCAGGCGCCGGTAAATATTGCAAGTGCGGCGGCAATCCGCCAGCAGCACAGAGAGGGTTACCACCAAACTTGCAATGAGGCCCATTGACTCCATAATACCATCAGGCTATAAACTAATTGTCTCAAATAGAACTAATAAAAGAGGAGGAGAAGCTCTTGTCTATCCAGAGAGATGAAGTTAAGAGTATACCAGATGTGCACCCCCCCACCACAGTTTTAAAAATTAGCGTGCAAATGCCACATCAACAATAACATCTCCATGACAGGTATTGTGGTCTAGCACACCCAGGAGCCAACCCCTCCTTTTCCAAGGATGATCAGAGTTACAGGCTTATCTACAAGCCATCTGAAACAAAATCCTTGAAATTAGGGATATTAACCCTATGGCTAAACTCCAAATATTTCACCCAAACCATGAACATTCTGGGTTTCAAACCATACATTAACAAACCTACACACAAAGATGGCCATGCTCTTCAGTTCATCTACTCTTTTGGGCTACATCGCAAACAGACCACACATGTGAAACTGTCCTGGTTTCAACACCATCTGCTACCAAATGAATACAGATCCACAACATTACATGATCTAACCAATTCGTACAACCAAAAGCCCAATATCTTTATCAGTCCAATGAACAAAGTCAAACCATTTTGAAGAAACATTTATACCAGCACAATAATTTAGGAAACAACCCCTTCTCTTACTAGAAAAACAGAACACATAAATCACTTTCCACTGGGCATTACTGGAGCAAAGAAAAGGAGAAAAATATAAACAAAACCTAAAATAAAGAATAAATGATGATAAACTGGCCTCCTTTAAAAAGACAGGCCACAATCTAGAAAAAGCATTGAGGAAATCAAAGTCAACCAAGGACAAACTGGCATACAACATTTCTAGCAGGAGTTACCATAGGACCACTGTAAGAAAAAACATCTATACTATGAAATCCACATATCTTCTGCACAAAGTAAAACTAAAGCTATTTTCATAATTTTCAATGAGCTAACCCACCCACAACAAACTAGTAACCAACCCAAACCCTCAGAGTAACTGGCCAACTCTCTTGCTAGGGCCTTTTATGATCCAAAATTCAAGGCAACATTGATTATCAGAAACAACTAGATTGAGCAGCAAATCTAAAACCAGGGCCATCCGCCTGTATTTATGGAATTCAAATCTGTTACAACTAAAGAGCACATTAATATCACTAAGAAACTAAATGCCTCAGCTAAACACTCATGCCCACCCATCCTGATCAAGGAAACATAGCTAACCTGGTTTAACTACTGATCACATTTTATAATAAATAACATCAGGCAGTATCCTGACATCACTAAAGACTCTTCATAACACCACTCCCAAAAAAGCGGATTACAGACAGATACCCAGAAATTAAAGACCCATTTCCAACATTTAATTGCTATAATCATAATAACTATCACCCAACCATTCCTTCACAGTGAGAATAATCTCCTATCTAGCCCAATCTAGTTCTCTCAAACAGGAGCATGAACAATGTCCTTTTCAGGAACAAGGACATTCTGAAAGCAATTCACTAAGAGCCATAGATCCCCTTGATCTAACGACTGTCTGTGATACAATCAACCATCAGACACTAATACAGGATTTAAAGCTCACCAGGAATACACCAGTGGGTACAAATGGATTCCTTCAGATCACCAACTCTATCCATTTCCTGTGGAGTGGTGCGATGATCCACCCTCTCCACTGTGATCTTCTATCTTTACACATAACCTCTTAAAACCCTCTTTGCGCCACACACCATCCATATCCACCAATACGCAGATGACACAGCTCTACCTCAAAATATCCTCCATCAACGGCATCCACAGGCTCAAGGCCTGCCTCCCATTGATCCAGTCATGGATGTCCAGTGCTTACTTGAACCTCAACCCCTCCAAGACCGAATTCCTACTGCTAACCAAAAACACCAAACGCGCGGACACTGTAAACATGTAGGTGGCAACATCACCAACGTATAGATATAACCTACGTAAATAATATTGAAGTGGTCATCTCCACCATTTTGAATTGCATTCAGTTTAGGCTTTGCCATTAGTGAGCTGTATTCCTGCCATGTTTTGTGTTTTCCGGCTTTATGGTCATTGGATAGAATTGAGGTCGAGTGCACACTACTGCCTGGCCGTTTAATTTTATTTTATTCCTGCAGCAATCTAAGAGAGCTTTAATTGGTTGCCGTGTTCACGGCTGGATGCGGGCAGAGCAAGTATGAGTTATTGTTCAAAGAATCAGGTCACAGTTGTATTTTTCCATGTACTAAATCTCCACAGAAGATCACACATACAATGGAATAATAGTAGTGCACAGTGAGATGACTGTTTTGTGTCCTTGGCATGGGCAGACAAAGATAGGATTGCAGCCAGGGCAAGCTCACACGGGACGAGCACAGCTGCAAAATCTGGGAATAAACCTAAGATAGCAAGATGTCTGGTCACACGGAATAGAGCTAACAATGTATCGAATGTGTTGCCATGATGGGTAGGTTTCGCTCTCTCCACTGTTCGCTTAATTGGACACCTCGCGGGTTGCACATCTGATGTCATGGGTTACGTTACTTATGTGACAGGGCCCACCCCAACTCCCCATGGGCGCCTGGGATCAGGCAGATCCCATCCCCAACCCCCTTTACCTTTGGTAATGGCGGCACTCCCCAGCACCAGAGAACACCAGCAAGATCCCTAGGCTGCAGCAACCTAGCAGAAAGACACCGGAAACCACGAGGCAGAGGTAGCATCCCTGTCATGGGGGTACCGCAAGCTGCACGACACTGGCAGAGGACGCAAGAAGGGATGCGCAGCACCAAAGGGGTGCCACGCTACCCCGCAATACCGGCAGGCTCTAGCAGACAGCGCCTGCTGGAGTCTGTCCCCCAAAGGGAGCCACCATTAACCCAGCAGAGAATTTAAATAATAAAGGTCCCATGAAGGCCTTAACCACTATTTCACCAGGGATATAATTAAAGTTACTCACTGTAGTGACTATAGTACTCAGTCTATAGTCCTCCTTCCCCCATATTAGTGGACATCCCCAACATGGGGATGGTACAGGAACCTTTGGCAGTGAAAAATGTAGCTTTCCCTTTAAGTTAGTATAGCGTGCAGGATCGGGCGTGGGAATGCCCCGCAGAGGCCAAGTCCTTCGGCACCTCACTTCAGTCCCTTTTGAACACATTGTACGCTTAGATACCTGGCTACTCTTATTATCTATAAGCCATTGGCATACTAGCAGGGGAAGGCAGGTGGGATGCAAGGAGGAAAGGGGACAATGGACTGAGTACTCTAGTCACTATGGTGAGTAAGTTTACTTACTCATACGTCCCATCCCCTTTCCACCATCCTTGTGTGTGATTCCACCAAAAAAGAACATAGGGTGGAGCTGTGGTAACCTGCCTCATATCCAGGATGAAGCAAAACGTTTCTTCAGAACCGGCTGACCAAACACGGCATTGTGCCTGCAGCTGGTGTCCAGTGAGTAGTGCTTATTGAAAGCCGACGGAGTGGCCCAAGTAGCTGCCTTTCTGATGACATCCCAAGAAGCATGTCTCTGAAACACAACGGCCGTGCCCTTGGCTCTAACCGCATGGGCATGAATCCCCTCAAGAACCGGTTTGCCCATGGCTGTGTTGGCCTTTGAAATGGCCTGAACCATCCAACGGGCGATGGAAGCCTTGGTAGCTTGAGAGCTGGGGGAGGAGCCCCCAAAACTCTCAAACAATGCCTCAGACTTCCTGAAGGATTTCGTCTTGTGAAACGTGGTGAAGGGCTTGCATGAAGACTGCAGCTCTCTAACCCTGCGCGCAGAAGTTAAAGCCACCAATAAAACAGTTGTTAATGTCACCAAGCAGATGTCCACAAAGGCCACCGGATCGAAAGGCTTGCGTTGCAAAGCTGCACGAATCACATTGAGGTCCCAGACCGGATGCAGCCTATGCACCAGAAACAAAAAAGCTTAGACAACCCCTTAAGGTGGGCCTTAACCACCGGGTTGGCCGCCGTAAACACATTCAATGGGGAATTCTTGTAAGCCCTGATGGCTGCCAAATACGTGCACTCCAGAAAGATTCAGGTGTGCTAAAAAGGCCAGTACGTCATCCAGAGGACAGGCGGCAGGGTCTAAACCCTTGTCCCAAGCCCAATGGCAAAACCTAGTCCAATTGCGCTTTTACTGGGACTGAGTAGAGGGCCTCATGGCCTGCTGAATGATGTCCCAGTTGTCATCTGAAAAGGGAGCATGCTGAAGCCTCAGCTGATCAGGAACCAGGCTGTCGGGGCCAGTTTGCCAACCTGCAGTGTCAGGAAGCCCCTGTGGGGATCAGAAGATGGATGGGATACTAAAAGCACAACTGAAGCAGATCCGAAAACCTGGGTCTCGAAGGCCAGTTGGGTAAACCAGGATGAGGCTGCAACACACGGAGGCCCGGAACTTGCGACTGTCCGTCGGAGCAGAGGGATGGGCAGGAACGCATAACACCTGTGGCCGTGCCAACAGATCTAGAAGGCGTCTCCCAGTGACCCTCGACCCCGACCAGCCCATGAAGCAAACTGGGGGCACTTGGCATTCCAAGGAGGTGCAAACAAATGTAGGTCCATGAACCCCCCAATGCTGGAACAGGGGCAACAAGGAGTCGTTGTGCAATTCCCACTCGTAGGTGTTGAACCCCAAGCACTCAACTTGCCAGCTTCTGTATTGCTGTCTCCCGGGAGGTGGACTGCTGAAATCCAAATCCCCTCTGTCAGGGCCCATTCCCAGATCGAAAACGCCTCCATGCAGAGGTTAGGGGGCGGGGGGGATGGTGGGGGGAATGGGTGCCACCCTGTGTGTTCAGGTAAAACATTGTAGTATTATTTATTTATTATTTAATTAATATACATATAACCAATTGGTTTTGTATATACAATATCAAGACATTAGACAAGAAGTTAAAAACATTATTACAACAAATATAAATAGCTAAAATACAGCAAAGAAAATAACAAAAAAAAAAGCCAGCGGTTTTACGGAGACTGAAATATCTACACAGTTCATTCCCTTAATTCAATTTAGTTATCTCAGCGTACATTTACAACACACCTTCAGATAATTGATTTAAGATTTCAATGAATTTCCATAAAATTCATATCCTGTCCTTCCATAAAAAAATCCCAACACTGTGATAAATTAGCACAATTGAATTTATTATCATACAAATTTAAATAAGATATTCTAAATCCATTCAGGCTTTCGCACTCCACTAATAAATGCTTAATTGTTTCCAGTACCAGGTTCCCACATAAGCGACACCACCGACAGCTCTCAGAACACCTAAGAAAGCACCCCTCAGCTGCCAGGTTTCACTACAATTAAATTTCATTAACAGATACTGGCGTATAATTTTCAGACACTGATACGCTTTGATATATGTTGGAGGAGGTTTACGATTGAATTGGTACTTAAATAAGTGCCATTATTCCTAAGAGTCGCAAGATTTACAATATTTGCTTCAAGACTGGCTTCCTTTGTCCTCTTTTTTAGCCATGTTTTAAATGTACCTCTAATGCTCATGGGACTAATATTGGTGTATTTGTCTCTCCATGTTTTGTGAGAGGCCATCATTTTGCCCAAACATTCTATCTTCAAACAATTGTCAACACTCTTAAACGCAGCTAAGAAGTGGAACTCCAATTGTATTATTGTCCAGGGATGACAGATTCTCATAACTCATCGTTATTCTGTTAATATCAACAGTAATACTCTTTGAGCAGTAGAATTGTCCGTCCTGACCAGAACAGACCTGTCCCTGATGAAGGGCAAGAACGCCTTGTAGGCCAGGCCCACTGCCCTGAGCTCAAGCAAATTGATATGCAAGGCTTCCTTCCTGGACCATACTCCATGAATCGCATAGCCCTCCAGAGTAGCCCCCAACCCGAGAGGGAGGAGTCAGTCGTTGCCACCAGGGGAGGCTGTGGAAGGGTGAAGGGGCTCCCACTGAGACATTGCCCTCCATCAGCCACCAGCAAAGATCGGGTAGCAGGAGCGGTTGGTACTGCGGTCCTGTCCGACTGAGACCCGTCTCCTCATCCCAATTGGCCGCCAAGTGGAGCTGGAGGCGCCTCATCTTGAGGCGAGCCTGCTGTACAGGGAGCACGCAGGAGGCTCGCCTTATCTTGAGGTGAGCTGCTGTAAAGTGAGCATGCAGGAGGCCATCAGGCCCAGAATGTGCTGGAACCACCGTGCCAAGGAGGGACATAAGCCTTTCAGGCGTGGGGAGCACCTGCTGCACGGTAGTGTTCCAACACACCCTTCGAAAGACCAGTTCCAGAGACGGGCATAACTGCCATTTGATGGTTTAGAATAGAGGGAAGCCAGCAGCCACCACCGAAAAATGCAGCTGAAGATGGGAGGCCAGGAGGATTGGCTCCCCGTCCGTCAGCCTACACCTGCTGTTCAACTTGTTTTTCATACGGACGCTGGCCCTGGGCTTCTCCCAGACCGTTCTGGACACCTGTAGGACATCCTTCTGGAGAGGGATGCCAGACCGGATCGTGGTGCGCTTGCCCACAACTTCCGGTAGCTCTCCTGACTGCTGAGGGGCTTGCTCAGGGAGAGTGACCCCCAAGAACTCTGCAAGGCCCTGAAGGCGGTAATGAAAGGTCTTAACAGATATCATCGCCCTGAGCGTCGTCATCAGCGCCCCCCCCACCCACCCTTTTTACAGTCACAGGGGAGTCCAGCCCTGGGACACAGGTGCCAGCGGGGTCTACCATAGGTTCCGAGTCAAAGATGAGTCCAACGGCTGCTGAGGGGGAGGTGTTGCAGTACAGGAGGTGGTGGAGGGGTCTGAGCAACCGATAAGTCGTGGACCGGGGGTAGGACAGGCACGGGCACCGGTAGTCCAGGAAGAACAGGTGGAGGGCCCAGAGAAGGAGGCCAGGGAGGTACCACCTGCAGAATCACCTCCTTTACTATGTCCTTGAGGAGCACCGAACTTCTGAGGGCAAAGCATGAGAAGGAGGAAGCGCTCAAAGAAGCTGTCACAATTCTTCTTGTAACTTCTGCAGCCTCTTTTAAATACAGATTGTCAGGTTGCTTCTTCTTAGGGTTTGCTCTTCTGCAAAGGCTACCGTATGAGCAGGCTCCCTTGGCCCATAGTTGACTTCTGCTTCTACTACATTCAACTGATACAGTTCTGACAAAAATATTGACAACCACAGTTCTACTGATGCGACTTAGAATTGTAGGCAACTTCAAAAAGACTCTTCGACCTCCACAGGTTGGCAAGGCACTCTTCTCTCTTGTATGGCAAGAAAGGGCAGCCTCTTTGCCTTGCCTTTCTATCTTGCAGCTACCACAAAATCTGTAGTAAGCTTCCAGACTATTTATTCTCAACTTGAACAGTCCCAGCTATACAGATTGTAAATGAGTTGTTTTTTTTTAACTAGTACCAAGCTCCCTTCCCTAGCTTCATATACACTTTTTCCTCCAGTTGTTACCCAGAAGCTCTAGTGCCACTCTTGCAACCTGGGATAACCTTGTCACCCTTGTATCAGAGAGCGCTGGGGTTACAACAGCTTCAACGACTCTAGAACAATGGTGTTTAGTTCTTAAATGAGTTGTTTTCACTTCAACACGGTTTGGTCTACTGGCTTGGGTAATACTTGTCATTTGTTCCACTTCAGCCACGTCTACAACTTTTACATCCTTTTTCGTATGTTATAAGAAGCAGGTTTCTTAATAGAAACAAAATTAGACACATGCAATTTCATTTTGATCATGAACCACCACTTTAAAAGTTGTGCATTCCCTCCTTTCAGTCCGCGTTATGCTTCCTAGGTAATGGGGAAACACTATTTCATGTGCGACCTTTTGAGATGTTAAAATGTGCTTGTAACATTTTGGAAAATGTCAAGTTCTGCTTCATGAAGTTTACCAGCAATGTTCTCTTTAATAGGAGCCATGCGACCGCTCAGCACCAAATTACATCTAACAATTGGGAAAAGTGATGCTTTCTCTATACGAGGGTACTTCAGCTTTGTTAATATAAGCGTGTGTTACAATTCCCTTATTAGAAGGACTTCCCACTTCTGCAAACAACTTTTACTTGCTATTGTGTGAAGGCAAGGATAAATTAAGCTGACTACAGTTACCGTCAAGGTATTCCTGATGATTTGGAGTACGGAGCCTTTACCAACTTCTCAATCACAGCGGCTGCGGGCTGTTTCTGCTTCTTGGCTTGATTTCTTTCTGCTGCTACTGCTACAGGCATGCTTGGGACCCACACCCCTCTGCTGCACGGGTGTCACCAGTGCAGACTCATTAATGGAGAGACTTCTACTCTCCAGCTTCTCTCGGCTTCCTTCTGCACACAGGCCTTGGGTGGATGCACAACTTCAGCTGTGTATTCACAGCAATTAGGCGCACCTGGACAGACTGCCTGTTTTTCCTAGTCTCTTCCAATGCTGCCACAGCCAAAAAAGGGTTTGTGAGCACAGAACCAACTCAGAGCCTGCAGGTAAAATCTGCCCTTCTTCTGCTATTGTATCACTTCTGGGGGTCACACTTCCTTGTGAAGTGCCATCCTTTTGCTGTACTTCTTTTGCTGACCTTCCAGCTCTTGCTCCAGCTTCATTCTACTGCTCCTCCCTGCTGCAGCCTTTTATGCCCCTCAGGTTGGTTAATTGGCTTCAGGTACAGATCGTTAGGACTAATTGCCTGACCTTGACAAAAGCTTTTAGGCCTGCCTGCCTATCCTTGGCTCCTGCAGGCTTCCTCAGCCCTCCTCTACTTCACTGCCCCTGAGGGATTCTGGGACATGCAGTCCACTGTAGAGAAATGTGTTTTTTCTACTTCATTAAATTGCCAAAGAACCAACAGAAGGGTGGGGTTACAGGGAAAGGTAAGAAGGGGTCCCTCCCAGTCTTCCTGGTCTGATCCCCCACCCCCTCCATGTGATCCACCCCCAGTGTACCACCCCCAGGGTCGGGATCAGAGAGCGCCTGCCTTCCCCTGGCCACTTGAGAAGGGTCCCAGAACAGGTTCCTCTGGGGAATCTCGTCGGATTCTCCACAAGGCCAAGATTACACTTATCCCAAAACCTGAGAAGGACCACACAAAATGTAGCTCATAGAGGCCCACAGTCTTGAATAATGCAGATGCAAACATATATACGAACGTTCTTGCCAACAGACTGGAGAGGTACCTCCCGGCCTTGATCCAGTCAGGGTTTATACAGGGGTGACACATTTTTGACAATATCACACGCATAGCCCACTTGGTGGAAAAGGAGCACAAAACTTCAACCATGGCAGTCCTACTCTCCCTCGACGCTGAGAAAGAATTTGTCCGGGTAGAGTGGTCTTTTTAGTTCAAGGCAATTATCAAAATGGGTCTGGGAGGCCATTTTACTAAGATGGTCTGAGCCAACTTCAACTCCCCCACTGCATGTCTTCTCATTAATGGCTACCTCTCAGAGGCATTTCCCTTAAGTAGAGGCACTAAACTAAACAGTGATGTCCTCTTTCACCCCTACTATACGCACTATCTGGGGCCGCTGCTCAAGACCTTCCATGACTCTGACGCGATTAGAGGGATCCAGATTGGGGGAAAGCAACACACAGTGGTGGCGTATGCGGACGACATGCTGCTTACACTAGCAGACCCTAGGTTATCACTGGGGGCAGTGTAGGAGTCTTGTCGGCATTCCGGGCAGTCTCGGGTCTAAAAACCAAGCTAGCAAAAATCGGAGCTGCTTAACCGGACGGTGCGAGGGCAGGAAGCCACAGCTTTGAAGGCATCCACACCCTTTAACCGAAGCCCCAAAAGGATCAAACATTGTTTTGTTTTATTTTGCGACCCTCGAGTGTTGGTATGCGGGCAACTACCTGCTGGCATCTATAAAAAAATGAACTCGCTCAAGGTATTTAGAGCAGTAAAGAGGGTTACCCTCCACCGGCTTCTTTACCTGTTCCAGGCCCTCCCTGTGGCTGTCCCTCAGAGTTTCTTTAGAGAACTGTGCAAACTAACAGGCCACTTCATCTGGGAGGGCAAGAGATCCAGGATTGGCTTAACCCACTTAAAAGCCCCACATAGAGAGGGCGGCATGGCACTCCCACATTTCCAATTAGACTTTGAGGCGGTGCAAATCCTGATAATAAGGGAATGGTCAGCGAGTCGTGATGTGACGGTGTAGGTGGGAAGGGACGGGGCAGTGGTCAAACACGACCTAAAGGATGTTCTCTGGTTGCTGCATGCGGACAGGCCCCAGCATATGTACGTGAGCGCAATAACAAAATTACTAGCCAATACCTGGGACAGACTGGTTAGCAAATATCCTTCCCGTCCTCCTTTACGCACCTGCAGAAGAGAGAGAGAGAGAGAGAGATCTACCACTCTTTGCCTGGAGAAGCATCTGACCCTCAGAGAGTTGGAGGTAGCTGAGTGAAGGGCGCGAGAAGGAAGGTATTTTGGAAGAGTTGGATGTAGTGCGGGCCCCAGGCCCATAAAGCCTTATGGACTATGCAGAGGGTCTTGAACTTGATCCTTGCAGCCAACGGGAGCTAGTAGAGATATTTCAGGGCTGGAGAGATACGGCCCCTGGGCTGGAGGTCAAGGATAAGTCTTGCAGTCCTGTTCTGTATTTGTTGCAGAGGGCAGAGAGTAGAGGAAGGCAGATTGAGAAAGAGGCTGAAGTAGTTCAACATAGAGAGAACAAGGGCTCTGGAGACAGTGAGCTTCTGGGGGAAAGTGAGAAAAGGAAGAATACCTCTGAGGAGGTGCAGCTGGAATAAGGTCTTCTTGGCAAGGTCCTTGATGTGAGGAGAGAAGGAGAGAATGGAGTCAAAGATGACACCAAGGTTTTTTGCCTCACAAGAAGGCGAAGGAAGGGAGCCCAAGGAGGGCGGCCAAAGTAAGAGAGGGAAAGTGCAAGCAGAGATCCCAATGAGAAGGATCTCCGTCTCACTGGCATTAAGGCAGAGATTGTTGGAAGCGTAACAATCCTGTATCGCGGAAAGACAGTCAGGAATGAGCGAGAGATGAGAGGAGGCCGAGGGGAGCCTTAAAGAGAGCTTAGTGTCATCTGCTTAACACTGAAAGTTAGAGGAGAAGGAAGAGATCAGGCGGGCCAAAGGGGCCAAGTATACATTGAAGAGCCAGGGTGAGAGGATAGAGCCCTGGGGAACACCATACGTGGAGAGACAGTTGGTGGAGAGAAAATATCCAATTTGGACCAGGGAGGGTTGGCCCAGGAGGAAGGTGGTCAACCACTCCAGGGCCTGATCTGTGATGCCCAGGTTCTCATGGAGTCGACTGATCAGTATGGCGCAATTTACCTTGTCAAAAGCAGAGGAAAGGTCAAGGAGGATGAGGACAGAAGGAAGGCTGGAGTCAAAATTAGAGAGCAGATCTTCACGGGTGCAGATTCTGTGCCTCTGGCTGCTCTGAAGCCAGACAGAAGGCCATGGACACAACCAACAGAATCAGTGTGGAGAGTAAGCTGGGAGATGGCCAGCTTTTCTAGGAATTTTCCCAGGAAAGGAGTGATAGAGAGCGGGTGATAGTTTGCCAGACAGGTAGGGTCGGCAGAAGGCTTTTTAAGGAGGTGTTGCACAAGGGAGTGCTAGAGGGGATAGTGGAAAGATCCAGTGGCGAAGGAGTGATTGCAGAAATCGGCCTTGCTGGTTCTGGAGGAACAGGGAGCACTTGTTTGGATGACACTTTCATAAATCGGACTTGTCTAGAAACCTTATCAGGTGTTGTCAGAAAGAAAGAGGAGAAAGGAGGAGGAGGAGGAGAGGGAGAGAGGCCGGGGGGGGGCGCGAGAGAGGGAGAGAAAGAGGAGAGTGAGGACAGGATGTCCTGAGTTTTAGTGGTGAAGTGAGAAGCCTGAGCTGTACAGAGGACCTGGGAGGGAACAGGAGAGGTGGAGACTGCGGAAGGATTGGCCAGCACCTTGCAGATTTTAAAGAGTTTGGCCGTGTTGTTAGAGGCCGCAGAGACGCAAGCGTGGATGTGGGCTCTCTTCTTGGACAGGACAGTCTCTGTATTGCCTTTGGAGCCGGCCGGCCAGCCAGTTAATCAGGGGATGTGCCTGAAGCCCTCCACTTCCTCTCAGCCACCCTGCACTTGTGTTTCAGTGCAGTGATGTCAGAGTCCTACCAAGAGCTGCACTTCGAGGTAGGCTTCAGATGGATTCTTATGACGGGAGCAAGGATGTCCAGAGTGTGGGAGATAGAAATTTGCAGGTTAGAGAGGTCTGTGTCAGAGTGTGAGTCAGCCGCAGGAGGAGGAGGAGGAGGAGGAGGAGGAGGAGAGAAAGTAGAGGCAAAGGCATCCACTGACAAATGCTACTTGGGCCGAATGATCGAGAAGTTAAGGGGCAGTGCTGGGGTGGGCTTTGAGCCCAGAGGAGGGATTAGAAGCATCCAGGTGGATGTTGAGGTTTCAGAGGAGGAGAAGTTGAGAGATAGAGGAAATGAGAGAAGAGAGATAAGCCCATTCTGAGAGGACATCCTGGCCAGGTGCCCTGTAGATGGTGGCCACAGTCAGAGAGAGTCCAGGGGAAATAGAGAGCCTGCAGACAAGGCATTCAGAGGAGGAGTAGGCCTGAGTAGGAATGATGTAAATATCAGAGTTACTACACCTCCGGGTCGGTAGGTTCTGGGCTCGGAGAGGATCTTGTAGCCATCAGGGAGGAGAGTGTCAAAACGTGCGACAGCTGGCCGTGGACCATGTTTCGGTGAGAGCGAGGACATCCAGGTCAAGTTCTTCAAGGAGGTGGAAGATGTCAGGAGTGTTTGTCCGCAGAGCAAGAGTTTAGAGTAGTGACGTGGCGCAGGTTGCCACATTTGAAAGACTTCTGGGTGGGGTACAGGGTTAAGGTACACCCAGCAGAGGTGGTAGAGGGGCCATAGAGTGGGCAGAGGTGGTAGCAGGAGGTAAAGTACACAGAGAGGAAGAGGAAGGTGCCAGAAAGGTGGCAGAAGAAGGAGGGGGTAGCAAAGGAGTCAGAGAGGTGCTAGTAGGTGTAGCGGGAGAAGTAAGGAAGTTGATAAGAGGTGGGAGACAGCCATCGAAAAGGAGGAGATTGGGCTCAGGGCCCTGGACCAAGACAGTGTCATTCAGATAGACATTAGTGATGGTCTTGGAGGAGTGGAAGGAGCCCAGGAGGACCTCCCACCGAGTGCCACCATTGATGGACAAGGAAGAGATAGGAGAGAGCACCAAGACCATATGAGGGGTCCATAAGTCTGGAGAGGGAACGATAAAGAGGACGTCGGTTAGGGTCAGTCTGGAGGAGGCGCTGATGTGGGTATCAGCGATAGGGTGGGCAGGGTTGGAGACCATGATATCCCTTTTGAACTTTTTCCTATTAAAGTCAGTGAGAGGGATAGGATAGGAGATAGAGTTGCAGTTTAAGAAGATGGGAGAGATTGAGAGCACCGTAGAGGGTGTAAGGAGGCAAGAAGGGAGCGTGAGGGAGGAAAGAAGCACAGCCCAAGCAGAGCACCAAAGGGGACAATAGAGGGGAAGGTTCACACAGAATGAGGCACACAGGAGGCAACAAGCAACCACTCACAGGGGAACGCAGGAGCAGTGCGGACGGAAGACAGGGAGGGGGGAGCAATGTAAAAACACCAAGGTTCGACTTTCCTGAAAAAGAGGGAAAATTCCTAGTTTCAACACAAACAGCAGTGTAAAAAAAAAAGAAGGAAAAGTTAACTTTTTTTTTTTTTAATTATGATATTGGTAACCAAAGCAACCTTACACATAGAAACACATCTATCCAAAAGTACATAATAAAACAAGAAATAGACAATTCTCAATGTATAAAAACAGAAATACAAAGTAAAAATTGATGCAACGATAAAATAAGCGATACATTATGGCTCCACATTAACCGAGACCAAAAAAGATCAATAGATAAATCATATTCCCTTGGAGCATTTTGTTTAAAACATCTTTCTCTATCTTCCTCTAAGTACGGACAAGAAGTAATCCAATGTTTAAGGGTTTCCTGGTTGATCATACTGTCAAAAAAACTCCAGTGGATGTTATGGAGTAGAGACTGTTGCCCTTTCCAATGGAGGATACGTTCTTTAGAGTGGAACTCGTTTAGGTGAAAACGTAGACGGACCTCGCAAACTATCACAGGGCAACCTCTGCAGGTAATGGGGAATACATTCAATTTTGTGTATACATTTTGCATTTTCAGTATATGTTGTGTACAAATGAATAGCATTAACTGTTTCCACCCAGTCTAATTTGTACAATTTGGCCTTTACATAACCGGGTTGATGAACTAGTTCCTCTTCCATTCCACCAATATGCATCGGAGAATCCTGCATTCTTTTAGTAAAGAGATTAACGGATGGGACTGTGGCTTCTTTAGTTATGCTGGACAGATCCATGTAGAGGCTGGTAGACGGTGGACAAAGGATCTTAGAACAGGTAGCCAGCATACGCCAGGTATCGCGGGCCTTAAGCGAGGTGAGGCAAAGTTCATGCCTAATAATATAGTTAGATATAATGTTCCATATTAGCCAGATAGAAATGTTGAAATGGCAACACAGAAAATGTGCACACATTTCTGTATAGACATTGAATTTGGGAGGTCAGGGGGGCAGGCCTGCCCTGTAGGCTTTATTTCCAGATAACACCAGAGGACAGATTGCTCAGATTGTAGCCCAAGTACCTAAGCGAGTCCACATGTTCCAGTCTCTTACTGCCAAGATACCAAGAACAGTGTTTAATTATCTTCAGACCCTTGGCAGAGAAGACATTTAGATTTAGCAGAGGCATAGCCACCCTAATTGTCGCAGTAGTTGTGACCGTGGAAACAACGGTCATCGTCGCTTTTGCTGACAAAGTAATAGTGGTCGTAGTCGACGAGGTGGTTGTAGACAATGTTGCGACAGTGTCATGGCCATTGACGAAGGGGCCGACAATGAGGTAGGTGTCTTTGACGACGAAGCAGTCGTCATTGAGGTAGTGGTCCTGGTAGAGGATAGTGTCGGTGACGGGATCTTTATCGCAATGGACGAAGACGATGAAGTTGTCGACTGGTCTCCAGCAGGCCTCACCTTCGAGGATTTGTCCTTGGAAGAGGATTTATGTTTGGAGGGCGTCAGGGGCATCCTTGCCAAAGGCACCCCCACCAACAGCCAGGCTCACCGTAGATGGTGACGGGGAGTAGGCCCTTTCCAAACCAGATCCCGCAGCAGTTGCGACCTTTGTGGGATCAGCTCTGTGGTGCTTCGCCTTCTTTTAGATCCCCCTGGGAAGAGGCATCCTCAAAGGAAGCATGCACATAGAACTCGCTGGAACTTGAGAAGGCATGACTGTGCTTGGGGCCCAAGCCAGAGGTCTTCTCCAACCTGCAACAGCGATCCTGCTTCGTCCTCACCGGTAACCCACGGAAAATCTCACATCCATCTTCATTGTGGTACGGGTGCAGACAATACAGGCACTTGAGGTGCAGATCCACAACGAAACATTCTTCAGGGTACATTTCTCGCAGACAATGGAACTCGATTTTCATAGAGAACCGAGCCCTGCTGCGGTAGCCAACGATGAAAGGATCTAAGGAAAACTATTAAAACAAAAAAATTCTGGAGATGGCACCAGGAGTGGTGCTTAGGCAGACTGTCATTGGATGGGACAGTATGACCTAAAGGGCAGTGGTTGGTTATAGAGGAATCAAGCAGTTTTCAGGTTAAAGCGAAACAGCTTTCTTTTTTACCGAGGATTCCCAGCCTGACGACGGGGAATACTCATGAGCATGTGAATCCATGCCAGACCACCTACTGGAGTATGGACGTATAGCATCCTGAAGAGACCAGCGAGAGAAGCACCGAGTGGTGGCATAACCACGGGGACCCCGTGGTGGACCAGGAGTCCAAATAACAACCACAAGACTATTTCCATACGGCAAGTTCGGGAAGAGTGGAAACCCAAAGTACCAAACCGCCTGTCAGAAAGAAGCAATGAGAGACCAATCAAGATTGGCGAGACACCAGTAACGGAGGAAAGGAAGGAGATCCCGAGAATGGGAGGTACCCAGTGACGGTAACCCTCGCCACGTAAGGTAGCAGTGATAACAGCAGATTGTAAACCATTACTGGAACTTTTCTACTCGTCCCAGTCACAAAAGTAAACAAATAATAAGAGTGAATGAAAGTTATTATTAGATTGCTCATACTCGTCCAAGTCATGAGAGCAAAGCCATAAGAAGAGGGAATACAAATCATTACTGGAATGTTCCTACTCATCAGAGTCACAAGGATAAAGATATAAGCAGAGTGGATGGAAATCATTATTGGGTTCTCCTACTTATCGGTGTCACGAGAATAAATATATCTTAAGAGTAAATGAGACTATTCAATACAGTCAAGAAAGAGAAAACACAACACAAGTAGCAAAAGGAAGTCTGAAAGACAAGTATACTGGAAAGTAGCTAACAGAGTTATCAGTTAGACCAAGAAGGTCCAAAAGGCAGACAATAGCCAATCATACAAGAGAAATGTTAGGAAGGTGCTACAGAAACTTGAGAATGGAAGTTTCAAGGATATTCCTGAGGGGAACAGTAACTGTTAGCGAAGTAGCCAAGGGAAAGAGAGAAGGATCAATCATTATAAGGAAAAGAAGCACATACTATATGAACTGATAAGAGGGACTACAAGAGATTATCTGAAGATCGCTTATTGAAGAGTGATTGAAAGTCAAGTCAGAAAACCTCATGAGAAGGCAAGCCTTCTTTTAAGTTGTTAGAACTAGTGGTAGGGTTAGAGTTTGACAGTTCTTCATTTATAGACATTCACTGACACGCACCTTGCTACTTTTGTTAGGTAGGGAAGCCTTGTAAAATAGGAAGAGACAGGCCTTACCTTATTCTTTAATAAAATAATGAGTGGAATGTCTAATCAGAGTCTGTGTCCTCCTCCTGACCTAATACACAAGGATGCACATTAAAGGTTTATCTGAGATTGTTTATTGTAGGACACAGATGGGCTTGTTCTCCGTCGCAGTTAGGAATAATTTTCGACACAGTTGGGTTTAGAATGGAACATACAACTTGGCACACCTCACAGAGGAGGGTTATTCTCTAGTATTGAAATTAGGACTATTCTTTAACACATGTTGTTCATTATCTGGGATAGGTGGGTTTGCATTCTGGACATCTTATATGAAACAATGATGCCCAAACTCTACAGTAATTTAATACACAATCTCCATGGTCCTAATTAGCCCATGAATAGAATATTGGATCTTTGGACTTTATAAATGTGTTTTCAAAGGATTCTTCTGCAGGCAACTAACTAGATGCACAAGGCAAAATATCTGTCCCATTACAAATGCATATTAAACTCACATTTTCCTTTGTATTAGATCTTATTTGCATCTTTTAACCTTTTCAGAGCCCTTATGGTGCATATATACACCCTAATGTGAGGTGGTGTATATGGGTGAATCCATCAGCAAATCCTATTTTTAGGCCTCTGCCATCATCGGGTGGGGGAGGACAGGGTGCGGGCGTACTTAAATAGTTTATAATGCAATATTGTATATTTTCTAGCATGGGGCTAGAGTGAGACACACAAAATAAGTATAGCATCAATACACATTTTTAGAAAAACATTAAAATAAACAGTGGTGATATTTAGTAAAAATTGCATACAATTTGTTTTCTGAAACACTTATTTTAAACATATAAAGTGTGAAAAAATAAATACCTTCATTATAACCACTGACAATGTCAGGAACAATAAGACTGTAAGCTCATATATCACAAAGGTTGGAAACACATGAAGCCCTAAGGACACAAAAAAAGTATTTTATTGCAAATATAAAACCAAACATTTGAGGCTATACATGTTTCCAAGTCAGCAGCCATGTATTTCTGTAAAACATAAGCTAAACACAATTGTACATATCGTGCAAAGTCTGGACCTTTGTGAGATAAACAAGTGTGTTAATGAGTGGTAAAGGGTGTTTCTGTCTGTTAGTGTTACGTTAAGCATTTTTTATGAAGCGCACCTTTGCCGACAAGGGCATCATCGTGCTGACAGAAAACTGGAGAGAAAAAAGCAGCAGAATCTAAAATAAAGCTTTAGAGCGCGATGAAATGCGAGATGGTCCTGAGTGGCACGGAGAGCAAGAAGAATAGAATTCCAGAGCTGAGCGGCCACAACCGAAAAGGCGTGGACCCCAGTCCTAGAACGTTGAAAACATGGAACCGGAATACAGAGTGAGGAGGCAGAGCGCAAGGGGCGAGAGGAAAGATAGGGACACAACTTAACTTTCAAGTACTCAGGGCCAGTGCGATAAAAGGTGCGGTGCACAATACATAGTGCTTTGAATTAAACGTGCTTTGAAACAGGCAGCCAATGAAAAGAACAAGAATGGTAGAAACAAAAACCGAAAGGGTGCACCAGTGGCAGCTCTAGCTGCAGTGTTCTGTTGGATTTTAAGGCGGTGTAAAAGATATACAGGTTGAGCCAAATACAAAGAATTACCATAATGAAGAGTCCCAGAAACAATAGAACAGAAACAATAGAAGATATCACCAAATTCTCAGGCAAAAAAGTACATTACGCAAAATGGTTAGCTTAAAATAAACCAACTGACAAACGGAGCTCACCTTTAATTTGTAGGTAGGTGTTTGCATCCGAATGAGACTTTGACAAGTACAGTTGCAGACTTTCATCCGGCATCTGTCAGGGAGTAACTTTAATCTTCTTCCCAATGATGTTGAGCCATTGCAGATGACAATTTACACAAAGAAACTAATCTACAGAGAGATGCCTCTGAGATTTGAAAGCAATTAAGTCATTTACGAGCTGTTGGGGGCCTTCGGGAAATTGTGATAGAAACACTTAAGGTCATTTTTCAGCCTTGTGCACCAAAGAGCATAAATGGCAGAAAATTAACTTCTTGTGTGTGAAATAAATGGCGCATTCAGGAAAAAGGTCATCTACACTGATAAATTCTACGGATACAGCACCTGCAAAGGGTGGGCGGGTCCAACAATACTTGAAGGACGTCATTTTTTTCCTCCACAAAGATTCATGGGGATAGACATCTTGGCAGACCAAGTTATTTGTGGAGCACTGAGCATGGCTACATTAGCTATTCTGCCATATGAATTTCAGCATGCCTGCCTTACGGTTTCTGCATAAAAGGACACAAGGATGTTGTGTGTCTTTTTCCCTGCCTAAGGTTGGTGAGCCTGTGGATGTACTGGGCCTGTGGTTGTAGACTACTAGCAGCATACGCAAAGGATAATTTGGCCACTGATTATGATTTGAGATCAGGCAACCAAAGACCCACCATATTCAATGTCTCCTTAAGTGTGCCCCAGCCTTCCTGCACTTTCTGTGACTCCCAAATAAGCTTCCATCAAGTAGAACAGGTGCATTGGTTCAGTGTAAGTAAAGTAAGGGTAAACGATTCCCACACAGAGGACAGATAAGGAATGTATCTCTGCAGTAGAAGCGCACCATACAAGAGGTGCAACATACGCTTCCACAGTGCCCACACCATTCCTAATATAAAACAAGGCATTCAATGGACGTCAGATCATGCTTTCCTGAACATAGAACAGGAACGTTGTGCTTCTCAATAGTACAGATTCCACTTGAATAGAGAAGGAACTGCATGGGATGGAGTAGTGCAATACCAACACATTGAAGAGGAAAATGAAGGACACTCAGCAATGCACATAGAACATCATTGGCCTCATCAGTCCAAATTCCTGTCACAAACATACTATGATGAAGTCCCCTTCCAGGACTTTCGTCTAGTGGCCATGAGTCAAGAGACTCAGGGAGCTGGGTACCGGGACAAACCAGTAATGGAAAAATACATTTCCCCCAATACCCATCAGAAACAGAAGCAACATTCTGACTGGATCCGAAAAGCAAAATTGGGGGCTAGGGAGACAGTAAACCTGGAAAAACACCCAGTCCTTTCACTTAAGACAGGGAAGACACCAGAAAACCTGTCACACGACCCAAATATCGAAATCAAGCAGTCAAACCACCCTCAGGTACTCCATCTCCTACAATGCCCTCCTCTCCCAACCAGAAAACCTGGAATGGGTCAGGGATGTTAAATTATCCCATCGAGGAACAAGAGGCCATAGCAAAACCTTTCAAGGACACGACGACGCTGGGAGAAACCTAAACAGCCCTACAGAACCCCTAACCCACTTGCCTTCCCAACAGCAGCACAGCATGATGTTGTTCACAGGAGAAGACTTAAGCTTCTCCCTGCACAAAGAGTTTCAAAATGGCCACTAGGATTCCTATAGAGTCAGCCAATCCTCTAAGCCTCAATCAGAGTATCAGGAAGTGAGAGAGCCAAGCCAATCCCAACCCTCACACCCTTTAGGCTCACAGCTGCAGGCTATCAGCCCTTATTCAAATCAGGAGGAGGGGGCATGTTGCTATACAAGCTAAGCAGCCCGGTTTTGAGTGGTGACAGGAGCAGGTGGCTCTTGTTTCGAGAGGGGAAGATTGCTGCAGAGGCGAGGTGCCACATAAACTTTGGAGATGAGAGTGCGCTAGAGAGGGGAGCTGAAGATGGAAAGAGGTGATCTTCACAGAAGAGAAGAAAGTGGTGAGATCTAAAAGGTGGGAGAAAGGAAGGAAAGAGGTAGAAAGCAAAACCAGGTGTAACTTGGAAGTCAGTAGCAGAAATGGAAGACCGGAGGGAGGAAGCAAAATCAGGAATGGAGTTAAAGACAGAAGTAGGAACAATACCAACCGAGGAAGTAAAACCAGGGGTGGATTAGCAGGAAGGGACAAGAGCAGGCAGACCGAGGGAGGAAATAAAACCTGGACTGGAGATGAAGGATGGAGTAATATTAGAAGGCTGGACCAGAGGAAGTAATACCTGGAGTGGATTGGAAGGGGACAAGGTGGTAGTAAGGCGACTTTGATAAATCAGCAGGAGAAGGGGGTAGGCGAAAGTGAGGAGACTAAGAATGATGCATCTTCAGAAGAGTAGAGAAGAAGATTGTCTAAGGGTTGATGAGTATTGGAAGAGAAAGAAGAAAGCAATAGAGAAAGAGATTGAGTTTATTAAGATATTGAAAAGAGAGGCAAGGATCCAGAAATAGGCTAGTCATCTAGATGTAGGAGATTCCAGATGGCCAGGTCAGGCTCTAGGCAGCTCTAACAGTGAGTGCTTAGGGGGTAAGGAGGGGGTGGGGGGTTCCAGCGGGGGTCAGGGAGCATAGTGGTAGTAGAGAGGTGGTGGAAAGAACAATGTTGGGACGTAAGTCTAGTACAGAGTGGTCCTTTTGCCTCTCTCCTCAATGACCCCAAAGCAATCTCTAAGCAACCCCGAAAGTCCTGCCGTACATCAAGGATTGGTTTAGTCTTGGGGCACAGGACCCTGGAACGCCCACAACTAGTCTCAGAGTAGCAGAAGGAGGGTTTACAACATACTGGACAGGGAGTGAGATAACTCTTCTGAGGCTTTGGTACATTAGCTGAGGCTTGAAAGCTTGAACTCTCCTCCTGACAATGGGAAAGCCATTGCAAAAGACACTGGAGGAAGGAGGCAATGATATATTTTTTTTATTTAGTTGGGAAAGATCCTGTTTATATTTAAGTTGGCCCACCCCTGTACATAGACCCTAATAAAATTGTTTACCTTTGAGTATCTGGTCTTGGCGTACTTCTTGGTTCCGAATGTCCACTTTGTGACAATACGAGAATGTACCTCAGTGATCAAGCAGTGGGGGCACCACCCACATAGATTAGGAACAGTTAATTATCTCATCAGTCAAAGCTCTTGACAGATCAAACTAATTGATAGCGACTTATCCAAATATGTATGCCAACTTATCAGAAAAGCTCTGCATAGGAGGAATTCAGTAAACCATAATTAGAAGGAATTCAACCTTAGAACAACAGATTCTATACCAATTAAAGGTGGTTCACTTCCTAAAGCATGTTGCAGAAAGTGATGTTAATATTACAGTAGGTTAGATCATCAATAAGGCTTTCATTATTTGTCTACAGAGGTCTGGGGGTTTGATCAGATCTGTATGTATTTTAATTTTAAAGCCACAAATCCCTGGCCAATTACACAGTAAAGCAAACATGACCTGTGTTGTGTGTTTTGAGGTTTGTTAGCAGAATTGTCTTTTGATGATTAATGAAAGTCCTTTTCTGAGACCAGTACTACTTAGTGGTACACCAATGTTATGGTACAATAGCGCAGAGAAGTAAGGACTCAATGCTAAAATCGATATCTAATCTCATGGTCAAATATTGTCTGGACAGAGTTAGCTTTACAACCTTCAGAGATCTGTAAACTATCAACTGAGATAACAAGAATCACAGTGCTTAGAAGTTGGAGGAACCATGCAAGAAGCACAACATACAAAAGTTAAATACCTATCTGGACTACCACTACAGGGGCATGTTTTGCAGGGTTTCTATATGCAACCATTTCAGTTTTGTTTGTTTAGGAACAGCGCTTGCACTGGCTGGAAAGTCAGGTTCTGAATGTTTTAATTGTGGTCTTGAAGATGTGAAAGAGGCTGTGACTCCTGTGATTGGTGTAATGGCAATCGCCCTTGAGCAAGGGTCTGACCATTTACCACATTGACTAAAAGTTTAAGGTTTAATGGATATTTAAACTAGATGTTGTATACAAGAACATGTCTGGCACAAATCTGTTTTCCTCGGCTCAAGGCAACATTGTCAATTCTGATGAGAACAGACTGTCAAAATCACCTGTGTTGTAAAGAATTGGTCAGGACAATTGTAGAGATATAGACTCAATTGACGTATTTAATACCTCCAACTCTCTTCACAATGAAGTGATCGCACTATCAGCCACATGTAAAGCACTACTTGCACTTTGTAAAAAAATTGCCACTGACCAAAATTTTACTGTTTGTTACTGTTAAGATTGTTGAAATTATGTTCAATAGTGGCATGAATTCAGAAGGGGAATTAATCAGTATTTTACATACCCCCAAACCTAATGTACAGAACGATCTAGATGGATGCACAATAAAACCTCTGCCTAATTTGAATGTGGATGCTTTATTGGTTCCTAATTCTAATATTGAAACTGTCCAATTATCGACAAAAACTAAATTGAAAAAGAAAACTATTAGTTCTATGGACCATTGGCTAATTAAAGGCAAGTACTCTTTCCCATTACAAAACAGGGTGATAAACAACCAGATATATGTAATCCTTGTTTTGATACTATTCAAGATTTATCTGTGTTAGGGAAGTTGAAAAGTTCCAACAAGCTGACTTAAACGATGGCCACTCTGGACAAAGGGTTAAGCAAAATAAATGGGATGTTTCAAAATTAAAAATGCTTGAACCATGTGCAACAAACCTTTGTTCCTGCATAATTAGATCACATGTTCTTGAGATTAGGCAAAATGTCCATCAGCTGGCAGTTATTTCGACTAGGGATATTATTTCTGATCAGCTTCCTGATTTAGAAACTGACAACTGGGCTATTTTTCAAATATTTGTGGACTATATTATTACAAGCCAAATTACTTAAAATCAATGGCTATGAAGTCATGTCAATACAAACAATTAAGACTCACCTCATAGCTGATTCTGCTTGGCAATTAAATAATGTGATTAATTGGGAAATTGTTCAAACCGATCTCGGTAAGAGTATTCTACAATTGGAATCCGAATTAGAGGCCTTTAAACTTGCTCTACATCAGGAGGCTCAAAAGGGATCCTTGTTTAATATGAATTGAAGTCTAACGTAAACTGGTGTGTGGCTTTAGGAGACATACAAATGTTGTCCTGGAACTCAAGGGGTTATAGATTTTTCTAATACGATAAAGGATATAACTTCTTGTTGAGTTCTGATATATTTTGCCTGCAGTAGACATGGCTTATTGATACTTGCCATGTAGATGAATTTGCACTTTCACAGAGACTTGCCGTAAAAGAAAATCTGTTGGCAGGCCCTGTGGTGGTTTGATTACGGGAGTAAGAGCCCATCTTATTTCAACTGAGTACCTACCTCAATGGCAAAATAAGAATCCAAAATCAACATTTATTACTGACCTGGCTCAGGATAAGCAGATACAGTTGCAGGTGGTCAACATATATGATCCTCCAGGAGGTGATATTATTGGGGCGATACAAACATATATACATTTGATCCTATCTCACTGGACTAATGACGATAAATGACAGTTTATGTGTTGGGAGATTTCAATGTGGTTTGTTTTAATAATCCCTCTGTAACCCTTGATATATCCTGTACCACGAAAAATGGAGCCATGTCATGGTCCATGTTCATGAATAATAGGAACATGTCTTTTATTAATCTTAATGAATACACGGATTGTCATAAGATTTGTAATTACTACTCTTGGCATAGAGGTGATAATGCCAGGATTATATATATGGGATACATTACTCACTGTAATCGTATTTCTGATGCTTGTATCTGCTTAGATTCACATGCTATGCATAGGCCGACATCTAGTGGAAGTTGCAGAGTATTCCAGTTGTTTTCGAAACTCGAAAAGGGATGTCGACAGGGCGTGCCAGTAATACTATCCCTAGTGTGACGTCCACTGTACCCATGGTCCTTCACGCGTCGAGGTCCCTCAGATTGTTTTGTTTCTGACATGAGGTAGTATGAAGTGTATCGCCAGTACAGGTGTATCCAAGCAGATAAATATCAGAGAAGTTCATATTACATCTATGCACCTTCGCCCAGGGAACGAAGGGTGGGCGCATGTGAATCTAAGCAGATAGAAGCATCAGAAATATGATTACGGTGAGTAATGTATCCCTTCTGAGTCTTGTGGAATCTGCTTAGATCACATGCTATACATAGATTAGCGAGCAGTGTTAGGAGAAGACGGTGGGTTGTGAAAAGGAGCAGCGGCAAGTAGATGTTTTAGAACCTCTTGTCTCGCCTGTGTATCTGCTTTGGAATGGGTGTCTATGCAGTAGTGCGGAGTGAAAGTGTGTACTGAGTTCTATGTAGCTGCTTTGTAAGTGCTGTCTAAGGGGACATTTGCGATGAAGGCCAGAGTAAATCCTGTGCCCCTTGTGGAGTGAGCTCTTGGTGTGAAAGGCAGTGTTTTGTTTGATAATGAATAGCATAGTTGTATGCATCTAACTATCCATCTGGAGATGGCATTTTTGGAAATGGGGTCTCCTTCTCTGCCTGGTGCTACGGAGACAAACAGTTGGTCTGTTTTTCTAATCGGTCTGGTCTTGTTTGCATAGAAAAGGACCGCCCTCCTCATATCGAGTGTGGAGTTTTACCTCAGCTGAGCTAGTTGGATTCTGAAAGAAAGCCGGTAGCTCAATGGATTGGTTCATGTAGAATTTGGAAATTAATTTAGGAGAGAACCTCGGATGTGCACATAAGACCAATTTGTCTTCATGAATAATAAAGAAAGGGTCCTGCACTGCCAATGCTTGCAATTCACTAACTTGTTTTATGGAAGTAATAGCCAATAAGAAGGCAGTCTTGTATGTCAGGTGTTTAAGATTTGACTACAACATTGAGATCCCAGCTTGGCGGTGGGTTAAAAATTGGAGGGTGGAGTCTCTTTACCCCCTCCATGAATGCCTTAATGACTGGAATTTTCCACCAAGATAGATTACTCTGAGAGGTGGTGTATGCTGATAAAGCCGCCAGGTGGACCTTTATGGATTTGAATACTAACCCTGAGCCTAACAAGTGGAGCATATAAGTTATAATGTGTGATGGAGTACATTCTATGGGGTTTATTTGTTAGACTGGCACCAAATTACAAATCTCGTCCACTTGTCAAAATAGCAGTGTCTGGTGTTTGGTTTGTGGCTGTGGCAGATTAAGGTGTCCAACCTCTATGACCTCAAGAGCCAAGCTGCCAGGTTCATGGAGTGTGGTTAAGGGTGTACTGTTATTCCCCCGTGTTGGGTCAATAAGTTTGACACATGAGTTTGATGGGAAAGCACTTCGCCAATTTGCGCAGATGTGGATACCATGGCTGTCTTGCCCACCTGGGAGCAACTAGGTTGAGCGTCATCTGCTCCCTGTGAATTTTGTTCACTACCCTGCTCATTAGGGGAGTAGGGGGGAAAAGCGTAATCAAATTTCCCTGACCTGGACGCGAAGTCTGGGCACCGCTTGTTTTCTCCTGTAGCGAACAAGTCCAGCGTGGGATAACCCCACTAAGAGAACATGTGGTCTACGATGCTTGAGTCTAGTTGTTACTCGTGTTTCTCTGGTACGGGACCTCTGCTTAGAGAGTCTGCTAAAGTGTTGAATACCGCTGCAACGCGTTGGGAGGATAGGAAAATGCCCCGTTTGAGTACCCAGATCCATATTTTCTGTGCCAGCTGTTAGGCAGAAACCTGTGCAGTTCCCTTAGGGACCACTGCAAAAAGTTTAAGACCACAGGAGTAAGCAGTAAACCCAATTGGTAGCAGTCTGCACCACCCAGATTTACCTGTAGCTGTGGCTGAGCAGTCAGACTTCTCTCAAGAAGAGTTAGGCAGTATATAGAGTATACACAATGGGGCTAAAAAACAGTAGCACAAGCAAACACTGACCAGAGCTTTGGTATAAAAGTATATCATTATTTATTTAAAAACACACTTGTAAAAATACACTGGCACTAATATGTCAAGCAAGTTCAAACACAGTCACTATAAGTATATACACCTCCCTAGTTAATTATTCGACAAGTCTAGGTTAAGACACCACTTATTTAGCAAAACAGAGGTGAGCGCGTAACCGTAGATGGCACTCCAATAATTTGTTTAAAAAGGGAGAGGAAAGGCAAATTAGGAAAATAACACAGTCCCAACACTTAAGAAACCACAGCAAGTCAAGAAAGGCAGGGTCTACTGTATAGCAAAAAGTTCATAGCTCAGGCCCACTCTTGGAGTGGACTGCCAGGGAAGAAACCAGCTGCAGAGTTTCTCCACTCTTGGAGAGAGCAAGGCGGAATGTGCCCAAGATCACACAGTGGAAATGCACTCAAAGTCTTTGCATAAAAGTCAAAAAAAGGTTGGATCAGTTCAGAAAGGTAAAGTTAGCAGGTCCGAGGTCACCCCAGGATAGAGAGTCAAGGATTTACGGGACACCTTGGACAATCTGTTGCAAGGGAGACCAGCGGGACACAGTACCTGAAATGGTGAGAAAGCTCCAGTGGGGGCAGTAGTTCCTGGCAGCTGGTGCAAGTCGGGGCTTCGTCCAGGGGAAGAGAAGATCTCGACGTGGAGGAAAGCTGGGGGTCGTTGAACTGCCAGGGAAGAAAACAGCCGCAGAGTTTCCCGGTTAAAAGGTACGACCCTTTTCTTCGCGGTAGTGGTGACGCGTGGCTATCCGGCCGCCGGGGTGCTTGGCACGGACGATTCGACCACGAGACGATCCAGGAAGGCGAAAAAGGCGAACTGGTTGGTCCCACGAGCTCAAAGGGAAGAAGACTCTCAGGGAAGAAGATTTCCTCTGTCGTCGGGGAAGTGGTGAGTTCATACAGCAGGGCTCCACCGGTGGTGTCGTCATTGTAGATGGCTCAGCTTCTCCCCTCTTCAGTTTCTTTAGGTCCTGTGGCGACTTCTGAAGTTCCAGTCCCCAAAGCCCTGCTTTTATGCAGCAAAACCCCCATTCATCAGCCTAGCTGTCACTCAAACGTGCTAAGTGGTGAGCCGGGCGGCTCACCACTTGGCCAATCACACAAGAGTGCGACTTGAGTTGCCAAGGCAACTCAGTCCAGGGTGCCTAATCCCCCCTCCCACACATCCTGTTGACCCTAGACAGATTGGCACCATTTGGAGGGCTTCTGTGAACAAGCCCGCCAAAAAGTGGAACAAAGAGATCGACTTTGGTTAGAGTTTCAGAGGTGAACACAAACGCAATTTTAAAACTGCATCCTGGCAAAAAGACCCAACCGGGAAATAAATATTAAATAAATAACCCGTCGGTATCTTTAAAATTGCACCAAAAATTGGTGTGTTTAAAATGAATGGTAAAATCCCATAGGAAATATTCCGGTGGAATATTTTGCGTGGTATCCACTGCCACCAGCCAGAAACTCGACAAGGGGGGCTGGACAGTGCCCCCTTGGAAAACAGACCCAGGGGCAATCGAATTACCCCTACCAGTACTTCCACAATATGATGGTTTGTACTGGTTCTGTTCACAATTTGAGACTAGTAAAGCCAATGGTGACTTTACATGCCCTGGGAGACAGTAGTCAGTCCCAGCGTATGGAGTCTATGTTTGGGAGTCACTATGACACCCCTTTGTTACTGCACTGAGGGTGCTGTGTAACACACATACCAAAAACACATGAAGCCCATGGGATAAAAGACCCCATAGCCCATAAAACACATTACATAGTCAAAGGACATTCTCAAATCATGCCTAAGAGTGGGAGAAAGAGTCTCACTCTTAGTAGGAGAAAAAAAGAAACCCCAAAAATCCAGCAAAGCTGCTGGGTGTCTCACTAGGTTTGGGAAATTAGCCTTACCAGAGAATTCTCCCCAACACCAGCTTGGATAGATTTGGGGAGTGTGTGCCCCCTTGTTTGTTTACATAGAATATTGCAGTGGTATTGTCTGTCAGGATTTGAACCGTTTTGTTCGTCAACTGCGCTTCGAATGCTTGAAGCGCTTTGAATACTGCCAGGAGTTCCAGTATGTTGATGCGGTTCTGTGCAGTGATGAGAATCCACAGACCATGTACTGTGTGGTGAAGGTAATGTGCCCCCCACCCAGAGAGTGATGCGTCTGTTACGAAAACTTGCGCTTCCGGGTCGTAGAAGGGTATTCCCTTTAACAGGTTTTCCTTTGTCCACCAGCGCAGATGTTGTACTAGAGTTGGCGAAACCACCATTATATGCTCCCACTGACCGCTTGCCTGAGACCATTGTTTCGCCAACCACTCCGGCATGGGTCGCATGCGCAGGCGTGTATGCGGGACCAGGTATATGCACGACACCATCACCGACCTGTTTGATACTAGGGTATTTGCCGTAGAAAGTTTTGTACTCTTTCCATGGATGGAAAGGCCAAGCCTGCTTCTGTGTCTAAGACAACTCCTAGGAACTGTTTTGTTGTGTTTGGCACAAATCTCGACTTTTTCTCATTTATTGAGAAACCAAATTGGAAGAGTAGGTTTATGGTTCTTTGCGCGTTTTGTTTGCAAAGATGATGTGCTTCCCCCGTTATCAGCCAGTCATCCAGGTAGGGGTACACTAGGATTGCCTCTCGGCGTAGGTGCGCTGCCACTACTGCCACTACCGTGGTGAATACCCTTGGAGCCGACGCTATTCCGAATGTTAGCACTTTGAATTGGTAGTGCTGGGTTGCCATCTTGAAACACAAGAGTTTTCTGTGCGCTGGGAACACTGAAATATGAAAACAGGCACCTTTCATATCCAGTGTTGCCATGTAGTCTCCCCGCTTTAGCAGGGGGATTACCTCTTGTAACGTTGTCCTGCAGAATTTTTGTGGCTTTACATAAGTGTTTGCAGGGTGTAAGTCTAACACTGGGCACACAGATTTTTTTTTTGGCACAAGGAAGTAGGTTGAATAAATACCCGTTTACCTCGTTGGACGGCACGATCTCTATGGCGTCCTTGAGAAGTAGTGCGTTGACCTCTTGGAGAAGGATGAGTTCTTCCTTTGTTGACATTTTCTGGCGCGGGGGATGGTTTGATGGTTTCTAGATGAGTGCCACACAATAACCTCCGGCTACTGTCGATAGCATCCACTTGTCCGTGTTGATTCCCTCCCATGCGTGGGTGAAGTGTGAAATGGGGGGGACCTGTAACAGGCTGTCATTGCTTGGGGGGGGGGGTGTACCTACACCTCTAGATGTGGAAGATCTCCCCCAGTCGGGGGACTGGCGCTGCCCTCTTTGGCATCCCTGTGAGGCTGGCCCCTGGTTGTTCCGTAACCAGAGCCTTTCTGGGAATTTTTGGCCACAAAAACGGCAAAAATTGCTCCCGCCCCTTTGGCCTGGTGGATTGTCTGTCAACTACCCCCGCGACTTTAGGATGTCATATTCCTCCTTGGCGGACTTTAGGGCATCCTCCACGGCTTTGCTGAATAAGACTGTTGGTTCCACTGGTATGTTAAGTAGCGTAGCCTGGGTCTCAAGCTTAAAGCCAGACTGGCGTAGCCAAGCGTGACACTCGATTATGGTCCCCTCAGCAATAATCCTGCCCGCATTATCTGTGACATTGAGGTTATTTTTACGAATGCAGCTGGAAGTTGCTTTGCTGTCAGCTGCTACCAGGGCTAATCGTGACTTTAACGGTTCGGAAGCAGAAGCTATAAGGGTAGTTATTTCGTCCCATTTATGGCAATTATAGCTTGCCAAGAGTGTTGAATTGTTGGCGATTCTAGTATGAAAAGCTGCCTTCCTCCCCATGGTATAGAGCTTTTCACTCTCCTTATCTGAGGGTGCCTCTGAAGAGGCTAGTGGTGTTCCTGCCCTTTTATGGGTTGTTGTAACCATGAGCGAATCCGGCTTGAGCTGGCCCCTGATATAGAGCGGTTCAGACGGCGCTGGGTGAAAGTGTTTCTCTGCCCGCGGCTTTACTGCCCATATCTAGTTAGGTGTCTCCAGGGATGGTTGAATCCTTTTCTGGACAGATTGTAAAATCATAATGAATTGGGTGGCTGCCTTCTTGTCACCCAAAATATCCTCCACAAAGTCTTTGTCCAGCTGAGTTTCTTGTGTCTGGATACTAAAGTGTTCAGCTGCCTTGATTAACATGTCGCTATGGAGAGGCTGATTATCCACTGGCGAATCTGCCACTGTTGAGTCCTGATGAATTGGTGAGGCCTGGGTATACACCTCTGCCGCCTCATCATCATAATAATGATCAGATTGCTGGCAGTCTTCATTATCACCTTCAGTGTCTGTATGGAAGTAATACAGATCACCTAGTACTGGTTGAGCTGTACTGAACACGGGTAGTGACTCAGGACGAGCTCTTTTAGCTGGGGCTGGGAGCTGGGAGCTAGAAGCCTCAGTAGTAAGAGGTGTAACCGGAAAGTTTTAGTAAGCCTGTGTTTTTTTTTCCAAAGAAATTGGCCATAAAGTTAATTCTAGTCATGACTATATGTCTTCTGCAGTCCACTGGGCTGAACTGGGAATGACACTGGGGTACTGAGGGCCAGACACTTAACCTAGGGGTGTAGGATGGCCCTGGGGTGTGGATTGGCCCTTTTTCTGTAAGACATCAGCCAAAGAACCTTCCTCCTGTGGGACAGAGTGGGTCTCCCTAGAAGTAGACTTGACCTTATGAAACTTATCTTTATGACTGGGGCTCTTGGAGGAGTGTTTCTTGGAATGCTTAGACTTCAGCAGGCTCTCAGTGACATGCTTTTTGACTAGGAGGGATAAACCACTGTTTTTAGACCCCACACCCAATTTCGACGTGTGATGTCGACTTTCGGTAATGGAGCGGACCGCCGCCTCGTCTGCCGACTTTCGGTCGATGTTGTTTTAGGGACAGCGTCTTCTTTGCCCTTAAGACTTACGGGGCCTGTCATGGGGCGATCGGGACCTCGAGTGCCCAGAGGACAGGGATTCTGTAGACCTCCCCTTTGATGCCGTACTTGGGCATTTGGTTGACTACATCGACTCCTTGCCCCCGGATGTGTGTTTGGTGGCGGGGGTAGTGGTAGTCCTTTCACGGCCAGGTGTCGTCCCTGTAACATAGCCGCTGGCCTGTCTCTTGGGGTCAGGGGCCTGCACTTGTGAACCTGCCTGTTCCCCGTTGCCCTCGCTGTCTGAACAGACGGCGACGCTGCCATCACTGGAAGCTGCCTCCACGTAAATAGCGGCCTCGGCCTACATTGAGTGATGGCCCAGCGCTTGAGTCTTCGGTCTTTAAGAGTCTTTGTTTTGAAGAGCTTGCAGGCTCGACAATGCCCCTCGTCATGGTCGCGGGCTAGACAAGTTACACACTCTGTGTTTATCTATCCACAGGAATTTTTTATTGCACGTGGGGCAACATTTAAATGGTGTTCCGTCCATGTTTAAGGGGAATGGCAGCCAGACAAAAATGGGAAGGGAGGGGAAAATGCATTATACAATGATCACCCCCCACTATTCTTACTTTAAGGGCCTAGGCCCGGTGGACCTTCCAAGGCCGAAAACGTCAGTTGAGTCTTGACTTCGGTAAGGAAAAGGAAAGAAAAAGGATACTATTTTTTAATTTGTCATAAGCAAATGGCATTAGCCAAAATGAGACTCCGCAATATGCGTCCGCTTACGATGATGGGAAAAAACAATCTGAGGGACCTCGACGCATGAAGGACCGTGGATACAGTGGACAGCACACTAGGGATAGTATTATTGGCACGTGCTGTCGACATCCCTTTTCGAGTTTCGAAAACAACAACTGAAATACTCTGCAGCTTCCACTAGATGTCGGCCTATGCATAGCATGTGGGTCTAAGCAGATTCCACAAGCCTCAGAAATGTATATATGTATATATGTATCCATGTACCCTACCCATTAGTTGACATTGTCACCGATTACTGTTATGACCAACAGAACCGATCACGGTTGTGTATAGGTATTTGGAATACTTTGTCCCTGAACTTGAAAAGCATAAGTCAAAGGATGGTGATTGGATATGGGCAATTTCACATTGTATATATCTATCAAAGACCCATATTACTAATAATACCAGGGTTAACCCAGTCGTTAAGGTATATAACACCAACTTTGATGTTAATATTGCTGAGAGAAAGAAATTGTACAGATCTTCACTTAGAAAAATTAAGAAAGATATGCATATTGCAAGGCATAAATTCGTTTTCAAAAACTGATTAGCAGAATTTACTAATGAAAATTGTTTTGATTAGCAAATTAACTTATTATTTGATTAGCAATTTTGTTACTAATATTTAATGTCACCAGAATTAGTTGTACCCCAAGACGTAGAATTAGCAAGAATGCAGAAATGATTACTATGTACCTCTCAAATATAACATTAGTGCAATCAGGATAAAATGCAAATTTCTGTTCTTGCCAGCACGGGTGTGGTTGGGCCAAATGATTTGCCCAGGATCACATGCTTTTGTTAAGCAGTGAAGCCAGAATTGCCAGCAATTTAACTTACCTGCCACAAACTTCCAAGCTCTACACATTTGTGTTGGGTTTCAAGAGCCACAATGGTCTTGTTTATTTGCAAAGTACACCCAAAGCACCATCCTTGGAGTATTTGCACCACCTGAACTGAAGACTACACATCTCAGAATGCAAAACCATGTTTGATCTCATGGATGAACTCAGCTTTAAAAAGAAATAGCTTTGAGTCACTTTCTGTGCAAATGTGGTGTATTTGTTTTCAATGTAACATTTTATTGGCATTTATAAACAGAGGCTTCATTATTCTTTGTGACATACTTTTGAGTGAAACATAATAAACAAGAAAAAGAAAACATGCCTCAACTGAGGTAAAAAGAACAAAGTCAAAACGAAAGGGGGGAAAAGAATGGGGGGGGTGTTCCGGAATGGTCTGAGGAGGGGTCGCGTCAGTCTCAGATCGAAGTTACAGGGTATGGGTGCTGTGGTTGCGATGGGGTCAGCCGCCATGTGTGCCGGTCCAGGGGGCCGCTAGGATGTTAGTCCATTTTAGTTAGCCAGCGGAGTTCTGGAGGTTGTCTGGCCACTCCCGGGAATCTTTCCACAAAGTCCAGGAATGGGCCCCAGGTGCTGTGGAACTTGTTTTGGTTGCCCAGGCGGATGGTGGTAATTTTCTCCGCTGCAGCGATGTCCCAGCATTTGACACACCACACAGGGATTGCTGGGCCTTCCTGAAGTTTCCACAGGTTGGCGATTGAAATCTTGCCTGCGGTCAGTAGGTGTGTGCAGAGGTCCGCCAGGTTGCCAGTCATCGGGAACTGTCCTTCTCCCGTGTCTCCCAGTAGGACAGTCCCGGGGTCCCACGGTATTGATAGGCTTGTGATCTGTCGGATTTGTTCCAGGACCTCCCTTGAGAACTTCTCTTCCATCAGGCATTCCCAGAGGAGGTGGAACAACATCCCTGTGTCCGTGCAGCCCCTCCAACAGTGTAGCGGGATAGCGGGGTCGCATTTGTGAAGGATTTCTGGTGTCATGTACCACCTATAACAGACCTTAATGGCTCCCTCTTTGTTCGCTACACATTTAGAGGTCCAGATGCGCTCCCAGCTGGTCCTGTCTACTTCTCGGCCTAGGTCTCTCCTACCGTGTCATGTAGGACTCCTTAGAGTCGGGGTCTGCCCTGTCCAGCATCCTGTACAGGGTGGAAAATTTTCCCCCTGGGTGGGGTTGTCATTTACATGAGCTCCAGTGCTGACAGTTCTCTGTGCCCATGTATTCTCATCGAGTCATGTGACAACCATTGACGGAGCTGGGTGTAGTGAAACTTCTCCGTTTCCGGTACATGGAATTTTCTCTTGCAATCCTCGAAGGTGAGTAGAGAGTCACCTTCGTAGCAAATGTGGTGTTTAAGGCATCTAACTTATTTACACATTGTGGGACTCTTGACAGTTAGCTTAAATGCTAAATTGTCTTGAACTCTCGGGTCTTCCGTTTCCTCTTGCTTCCAAGCACCATTCTGATTAAAGTGCCAACATTCCATGATCACAAATCTATTATTGCAAGTCGTAGTTGCTGCTGACAAGTTTACTCCAATAATCGCTGGGCCTTTGTTATCTGTGCAGCAGCAACATGAAAGAAATGATTTACCCTTCTGCTGGCTTTGTTATCAGTGCAGAGCTGCGTGCTAGCAAAGGGCTCTGGGACAATATTTTGCCCACACAATGCACACAGCCCTGCAATTTTAACACAGCCTGCTAGCAGAAAGCATTCCAATATTCTTTAAATTGTGATTGAAAGAATATTTAGAAGGCTTTCTGCCAGCACCGGCAGTGCTTTTAGTGTGGGGCTGAGCGCAAACAAGTGGCTAGTATACATATTTCTCCCACTCGAATGGGCAGGAGAAAATGTATTCCCAGAGCGGCCACCTGCACCAATAAACACATCCTGCTTGCAGAAGGCCTTTGAATAGTCTACAATTAAAAAGATATTTTTAGAATTAAAAAGTTGGGCTACGCTTTGCTTACTTCTCAGGCCCATTGTTATCAAGTCACAGTGGGAAGGTCTTCTCTGCCTAATCTTCCTCTACACTGTAGACACATCCCTACAAAATAAGCAAAAAGCAACTCAGTACCCACAACAATGCACACTCACTCAGGGGTAGGAGGCTGCTCATGGAGTGAAAATAATATTTCTCCCACCCGAACGGGCGGGAGAAATAAATGCCAGTGCAGCCACTTGCTAACACCCAGCCCAGCAATCGGGGGACAGCGTTGGGGCCTTTCGCCTTTATAAACAAAAGAGGCCTCTAGCCTCTGGGGGCAGGGGGTCCAGCAACGGCCCCCAATGTTTCCAGTATGCAGTCACTTAAGTACAGCAAAAGTCTCAATTTTCGTTCTGGGACAAAATATGCACTTTGCAGTGCTCGCATTAAAGCTGTGGCCAGTCAGTGTAATGCTGCCTGCTGGCTGGCTGCCTCGTAATATTTGGCAGCTATTAACCCCCATGCACCTCATAGGTGCCTTGCACTATTTTCGCTCTCAGTGGGAGCACCGGGGGACACAAATCTTCAGCCGGGCCTGTTGGTACATAACAGCCTGCTTGCAGAAGCCCTTTTGAAAGGCCTTCTGCAAGCACCAGACTGTGTTGTTACTGCTGGGCTTGGGTGTTAGAAAGTGGCTGGAAATAATATTCCTCCCACCCAGCCACTTGCTAACACCCAGCCCTGCATTCAGGGACTGTGTCAGGGCCTTTCTAAACTTACAAACAAAAGAGGACTCAAGCCTTTGGGGGGAGAGGGCCCAGCAAATGCCCCCATGTTTTCAGTCCGCAAAGCCCAGCAAGAAAGTCACAACTTTCGTTCTGGGGCTTTTAATATGCGCTTTGCAGTGCTCACATTAAAGTTATGGCCAGTGTAAAGCTTCCTACTGGCACTGGCTGCCTACCTCATGATAAATTCGGCAGCTAACCTCCATGCACCACTGCAGGCTCGGACTGGTCTATAGGGCATAGGCCAATGGTTTATCCAAAAACGCTAAATTCTTGTGTGGGCCCGTTTTTTGGGTCAAAGTGGCCCACCTTTTTGCCAATGTGGGCCAGTTTTATGAGTTACTGGACTAATGTGGCTAATAGTTTTGACCAGTGTTGCTGAATAGATATGCTCTAAAATGTACAATTTGCATCACATTTTATCAGAAACCTCCCCCTTGGGTTATTCAAACAGCGTCACAAAAGGAATTAATTCCAATTTGCAACTGTGGAGCACTTTTTCGTTGGTGCCCGAGACAATTGTATGCCCCAGTCTGACTCTGCACCACTTTTTCACCCTCCGCAGTGGCCCGGGGGGGGGGGGGGGTCAGAGGAGGCACGCATCTTCTGCCGGGCCTGTTGCTGCTCACAGAAGCCTTTTTCAAAGGCCTTCTGGAAGCAGGCTGCGTTATTACGGCATGTGCTGGGTGTTATCAAGTGGCTGGCAATAATATTTCTCCCATCCGAACAGGCCGGATAAATATTATTCTCAACCACTTGCCAACACCCAGCACCTGCAGTAATAACACAGCCTGCTCGCAGAAGGCTTTAAATATTCTTTCATTCTCGTGAGAAAATCTGCACTTGTCACAAGAATTAAAGAATATTTTAAAGCCTTCTACGAGCATGCTGTGTTACTTAGGGGCTTGGTAATAGCAGGTATGGCTGGAATTAATATTTCTCCCACCCGAACGGGCAGGAGAAATCTTTCTTCCCAGGATGGCCACTTGCCAAATACCCAGGACCCCATGAAACACATTTACTGCAAAAGGGCCCGGCACCCCCACCCAAACCTCCCCTAAGCACTCCCTCCACCTTACCTCAAAAAAGCCAGAGCCGAGTGTGAGAGGGGGGCTGAGATCCTCCTCTCACGTGATGATGCTGCATTCGGGCTGGGCTGGGCTCATAACATTGATACAATATTTTTAGCCCAGCCCAGGTGCTTCTGCTTCGCCTGCAGTGCATGCTGTGCACAGACTGAGAGGCAGAGTAGAGGCAGAGTTTAGGCACAATCTTTTTTTTAATGAGCTGATTTGTAGTATAGAAATCATATCGCAGTTGGTGCGACATGAATGGTTCATTAAATATATACCAAAACAGCAGTATTGTATCGCAAATTGTGATGCGATGCTGCTTATTTTATGCCTCGATATTGAACCTTTAAGTAAAATTAGAGCATTTCGAATCAAAAAACTAAGTATAAAAACTGGGTTAGGTCCCATGAACATTCTCAACACAATGTTTATTTGAAGATTATGTACGAGGCCTTGCAACCTACGAATAATAAAGTGCTTTGGTCCCTTGTTAATAGGCATATGGCAAATAATGTTATTGAGTCTAATCCCATATCAGATGGCATTTGGATTAAGTTTATACTTTAAAGGCGATCTGCTAAATGTCAAAATGTTTACTGAAAGGTTGGCTCCCAGTAAAGATAGGTGCTATGATTGTAACTGGTTTTTGTTTCATTATGATGATATCCTGAGAATGATAGATAGATAGATCGATCGATCGATTAAAATCTTCGAGCCCCCGGGCCTGATGGGCTACTGAATATCATAATCAAGGAGCAACCCGAAATATGGCTGGATAATTTGTGCAGGATTTTTAAGGACATAGCTTAAATGGGTACTATACCTTGTTCTTGGAAAAAGACTCCACTGGTTCCCATTTTTAAAAAAGGTTCTCAAATTAACCCTAACAACTACAGGCTTCTAGCCCTATCATACAGGAGCTCAAAATCTTTGCTGCTTGCTTATTAGAAAGAGTAAATGGATGGGTCACGGATGCTGATATTTTACCTTGCCAACAAACAGGTTTTAGAAACGGGATGGGGCTATTGTTCAATAGGTTTATTCTTCTTTATTTGATTCAATCCTGTTTGGCAAAAAACGATTGCAAACTAGATGTCTGTTTTATTGATTTTACGAAAGTCTCTGACACTATCTCACATAGCCTATTATGGAAAGAAATTATTAGATTGTGTTGCGATAGATCTATTTTATATAAGGTGAGACATCTTTATCAAGATACGACTGACTGTGTGAGATTGGATCATGGTGGGGCCATCTCTTCTGATATTAGAACTGACAGTGGGGTAAAGCAGGGGTGTGCTTTGCCACCCCTGCTTTACAACCTACTTGTGGCAGATATGCCCCTTTTTTTTTTAAGCAATGTCACATTTTTCCACCTTCTATCAACCAAAGCCCTCTTGGATGGCTTGCTTACGCCGATGATACAGTGCTTGTGGGTAGCACCGCTATCGGATTACTAAGAAGCATAGCAGCCTTAGAGAAAATTCATAGTGAACAGTCCCCTTTCCTCCATCCTTGTGGGCGTCCCCTAACATGGGGATGGTACCGGAACTTTTGGCAGCAGAAAGTTTAGCTTTGCCATTAAATCTAGTATAGCGCGTGGGGGTGCGGCCTCGGGCGTGGGAACACCCCGCAGAGGCCCCGCCCTCCGGCACCTCACCTCATTCCCGTTTGAACACATTGGACGCTTAGATACCTGGCTACACCTATACATATTAGCCCTTGGCATCCTAGCAGGGGGAAGGTGGGTGGGACGTATGGAGGAAAGGGGACTCTAGTCACTACAGTGAGTAACTTTAGTTACTCCTACGTCCCGTCCCCTATTCTCCTTCCTTGTGGGTGATTCCACAGAACATAGGGTGGAGCTGTAACAACCTGCCTCATAACTAGGATGAAGCGAAATGGTTCTTTAGAACAGCCTGACCAAACTCTGCATCGCGCCAGGACCTGGTGTCCAGAGAATAGTGATTACAGAAGGCCAACAAAGTGGCCCAAGTAGCTACCTTGCTGATGACATCCCAAGAGGCACGTCTCTCAAACACGACAGCCGTGGCCTTAGCTCTGACCGCATGGGCATGAATCCTCTCAGGAACAGGTTTGCCCATGGCCGTGTAGGACTCCGAAATGGCCTGGACAATCCAATGGGTGATGGAAGGCTTGGAAGTCAAAGCCGGGAGAGATAAAACCTGAGAACCCTCTTGAGGTCCAAGGAATGTAGGACGCTTTCTGCCTACGACTGTGGGTTCGGGAAGCACACCGGCAGGCAGATTTCTGGATTCAGATGGGAGGACAGACCACCTTGGGCAAGAAGTTTGGGTGAGTGCGCAAGATGACCCTGTCGTCGTAAGACGTGGTGAAGGGCTTGCACGAAGACAACGTCTACAGCTCACTAACCCTGTGCGCAGAGACGAGAGCCACCAATAAAACCGTCTTCAGCATCAACAAGCAGATGTCCACAGAGGCCATTGGCTCAAAAGGCTTGCTTTGCAAATCTGCAAGAACTACATTGAGGTCCCATACCGGATGCGGCTTCTGCACCGGAGGAAAAAGCCTAGACAACCCCTTAAGGTGGGCCTTAACCGCCGAGTTGGCTGCAGAAAACAAATGCTGAGGAGAATTCTTTTAAGCCCCAATGACTGCCAAATATATGCGGCAAGTATCCACCTGAACTCCAGAACGAGCCAGGTGAATTGAAAAGGCCAGTACGTCATCCAGAGGACAGGTGACAGGATCCAGACCCTTGCTGCGAGCCCAATGGCAGAAACTAGTCAATTTTCTCTTATACTGGGACCGAGTCGAGGGCCTCCTTGACTGCTGAATGATGTCCCAAGTTGTCATCTGAAAATTGAGCTCACTGAATCATCAGCTGATCAGAAACCAGGCCTCAAGGACCAGTTTGTCCAGGTCTGGATGTTCCACTACCCCAGTAAGCCCCTGCTGGGCCTCGTAAAATGAACAGGACCCTGGGAGCACAACTGCAGCAGATCCGAAAACCAGGGTCTCGAAGGCCAGTCGGGGGGGAAGGTGGGGGCAACCAGAATGAGGCTGCAACCCATGGAGGCACGGATCTTGCAGAGGGTCATTTGGAGGGGTGGGCAGGAACGCATAACTCCTGCAGCTGTGCCAACAGATCTGGAAGGTGTCTCCCAGTGACCCCTGACCTGCCCATGAAGCAAACTAGGGGCACTTGGCATCCCAGGGAGAGGTAAACAAATTTGTGTCCCTTCCATTCTGTGTCCCCTACCGTCCGTTCCACCAGTAGAGGGATCCCCCGGGCCTCCCCAGATCAGTACTCCTCTGGCAAACGCCATTTAGATTCCAACTTTTTCAAATCTGTCACCCTGTAGATGGCTTTTCTGCAAGAGTGCCAACTGCACGGCGTATTTCTTCAGATACTGTCCTACCCGTAGTCACTTTCCGCTGTAGTGGACTATGAGAGGAATGGAAGGGAGTGGAATGTAATTTGATTCCAGAGGAAAAGGTCAGCCACTGGGAGAGCACATTGTGACATTAAGCACGGATGAGGGTGCGGTTGGACACCATTCAGCAACAGGGGAAGGTGGGAGAAGAGGGTTATGGGTTCAGGGGGATAGGGAGGTAGAGAGGAGAAGATTGGGTGGGGGAAGAGACTGTTGGGGGTTTCAAGTTACCTGATCATGGAATGTTGTACTTTATGAAAACATAATAAAAAATAATGTGTTTAAAAAAACAAATACCAAATGATTACACAGATCGTTACATCAGATCTTGGCAGAGTATTAGGCCTCATCAAGAATGTATCTGTTCCTTTAAGAAGCCTTTTAAAGGACCCTTTTGATCCACAGAATGTCATTCTCAGTATTGTAAAACAGAGCAGGGCAACATACAATTGAAATGCAAGCTAGTTAATAGTTTAAAAAAACAATTAATAAATGTACATTCACAGTGGCCAATGTGGGAAAATCATTTTAGTTTTAACTTCAGACCCCCTTTGTCATTTGATATGAAAAACAAATATAGATTCGTATTCAGCACAAAAAGGAGAATCATATGCATGTAAACGTGATATATTAAAACAAATGATGTATTAATAAAATACATATTTTAATAACTCTTATGCATGCATGCACAAAAACATGAAAGGATTCAGAATATTCTTGCAAGTTTGAATATATCATTTGCGTCAGTAAATTAAAAGAAAAATAAAATTTCCAGTCCAAAGTTGTGTCCCCATTTTTGAGCGGACAGCTAGCTCATAGCCGAAATAACACCTTAAAACACTGAAAATACACAGGGCCAGTAGAATGGTGCCAGCTAGTAAGGAAGCCATCACTTGCTCTTTCCAATTCAAAATGCTGTGTCAAATGATGCTGGATGTTTGGAGTTTGCTGGGTACTTAAACTCAAACAAGTATAAAAGAAAGGCGGCAGAACAACAAGAGAGACTGTCCAACAGGAGAAAGCAGATTGTGATTCCTGGAAGTAGCAGATAAGAAATCCTAAGTAGGCCTTTTTCTAGATGGGAATAATGCAGAGTCCTTTCCCTAGACAGAAACAGACTATCATACAGAGAGTTTGTGAGTAGGTGGACAGACTGAAAGAGATTATCTGCCAGTGCTGTGTGAAGCCAGATGTTGCCCCTATGCGTCTTCGGTCTTTGAAAGACTAATCAAAAGTGAGTACAATGATCCCAGAGCAGTTCAACAAATATCCCAAGAATTCAATTAAATCCCAGATAGCAATTCAAAATATTTTGGAAGATCCCTGTTGGACAGTTAGCAATAACGCTTTTTGAGGAAATCTGGCATCTCTGGAGGCCTTGGACACCCCCAATTGAAATGTGGAATGCAAAGCCATTGTGAGTGGTGTTGACTATAGTAATCAAAGCAACTGAAATCATTACTTTAATGTCTCATGAAACTGGGGTGATGTGAGGGTGAATCTTATCCCTGGGGAATGGCATGAGTTAGCCGCTGCTATACGCAAATTTCAAAACAAAAAAGATTACTAGAGCTCAAACCATTAAAATGATATGAAATCTATTCAACACTACTAACATATCCAATAATAACCTACAGTTTGTCACAGATGGTGTCCAATATTTTAGAGAGAAATGTGCCCCAAAATCAGAGAACCATATGTTAGAGCAAAAATGTTTCTCTGATGCAAACACTTGTCAATGGTGAACTGTTTTTGTTTAAAGTTTTATTCAGAGAACTTTTTTACCTTTTGCAATTGAACAACCAATGTCAATTTACGTGTTTACATTTTGGAGTATTTTCTTCTATAGCAGTAATTCATATTTGGTGTTCTATGTAAAGATGTTTGTGTGAATTGAATGAATTGTGTGAATTGAATGAAAACATTAGTGAGACCACAGAAGGCAGGTTGCATTTTCTTTTTTGCAGGCAAGCTGCCTGTATTCATTTAGAGATTGTTGTCGACTTCCAGTGCATTGAAAGTTAGGGGACCACCTTTAATTCCTTGATTTATAATTTTAAATAAAACAAAATATTCACATAAAACACAGTGTTAATTTTCGATGATTGTGGGGTGGGATTGTTGCATCTGGGGGAGTATTAAATTACTGTCATTGTAATGGGTCTACATGGACATTTCTAGACAGACCGGTTACAGTAGGGGAGTGGTTACAGGTCCCACTGGGTAAACTTCCCAGAAGGATTAGGGAAACTGGTATTTTGGGTGTGCTGTCGGATATTTGGAGACAGCACCCCAGGATGAATGAGTTGCAACATGGCCATCTCCTTTGAGTCATCACTGGGTGGCCCCGTTGAGGGATGAGATGCCATACCTGCTGACATTTCAGGAATGGTACAAGGCAGGGGTGAGAGGGTGGGTCTTCTTTGGGTAAAGGGGAAGTATATTTCAATACAGGAGCTGAAGTCCGCCCTGGGTATTGGTAAGCTCCCTGTTAAGTGGTGAAGGTGGTGGAAAAGTGGAGGTTCAAAACACAGCAGGAGCTGATGCATAAAGTATCCTGGATACGTGTCGGGGGGACAGGGGATTGATCTCGGCCCTCTGTGGGGCTTTGCTGGGGTGGAAGTCCTGTGTATATGTTAAGGCCAAATGGGAACAGGACATGGGGCAATAGGTGAGGACCTGTGGGGACCTGTGGGGAGCAATGTGTAAGGCAGCGTTCAAGACATCCATAGCGTGCCAGTATAAAATGCACAGGATAAAGCTCCTGCACAGGTGGCAGTATGACCCAGTGCATCTGTCCAGAATGTTTCCTGTGGTTGATCCGATGTATTGGCAGGGCTGTGGGCTTAGAGCCTCTTATCGGCACATGTGGTGGTCCTGTAGTAAGGTGCAGGTCTTTTAAAAAGGAAGCGTTAGGGTGGATCAGAGGATTGGAAGGGATTGAGTGGCAAATGGATCCAATGCAGGTGTTGTTCGGGTTGGTTCAATACAATTGAAGTCGCAATGGGTTTCGGATTCTGTCTCCTCCCCCACATTTAACACATCATGAGCAGAATCAATTATGTCAAATTTGGAATATTTAAACCTATCGATTCAGTCCCAACAATTAATTAAAAGTCCCTATAAAGAGAATCTCTCTGTCCCTTGGAGTCCTTGTCCCTAGTAGGGCACTGGTGCATCGCCTGTCTAGGTGAGGGGACAGTAGAGAAAGCTCGCCGTAACCTAACTCACTAATTTCCCAATTCTATAAAATTTGCACTGTTTGGCAGTCAACAATCATATTTACTAGCGTTGTTGTCCCTCAGTGTGATTTATCCTAAAATTTCAAAGACGGTCCACCATTCGGTGGTCCCATTTCCACTATGTTTGAAAAAAATGTCCTATAGTCAAGCTCACTTTCAAATTTTCGTGAGACAAGTAGGTCAGACCAACAACCTGTTCGGGTTGGAACATGAAGGGACGTGGAGGCTGCTTCCACACATGGTCCACTTGTTGTTGGCCGCTAAGGCCTGTTTGGTGATTGGATGGAAAAGGGAAAATCTGCCGTCCAAGAGGGAATGGGTGATTAAGGCTAAGGAAATATATATATGATGGAGAATATTACGGCTACACTACATAATGTTCGGTCTTCCAGAGAAGGGGAATGGTTGAATTTTTTGCACAAGTATAAAGATAGAAGAGATTAGGGTGCGAAAGGCGGGTCATCGCTGGCATTCTGGGTCGGACTAGGGGTTTGAAGTGAGGGTTATTTCTCCTCCATTCCATATTCGCAAGCATGATCGTGGTTGGTGAATAGTTGGTGACAAGTTCCTAAAGAGATTATACATGTGAGGATTGCATAATTTTATTGTAACATATGGCACGAGCACTATGGGTGGGTTGGAGGGTGGGGATTGTTACAATCACTGATATTTTTCAAGTTTTGAGAGAGTAAATGTCATTGCATCGTAATTTGAAAAATGATGAACAGAAAAAATGTGTGTCATTCTTTAGCAAAAAGAAACCATAGAAAAACAAATATCTTCCATAGATCGATTTCATTACATTCCTGACTTCTGTGGGTTAAGTCAGCTAAATTAAAACTGCGATGGCTACACAAGACATCTGCGTGTATTGCCCAACTACCTCCTCACTCACTGAAGGGTCATGCAAAATGAATGGAAAGGTCAGAAGGTGAGAAAGAAGCAGAGTGGGTGTGAACATGGTTAGGGAGCGCACCCCAAGCTGGAGAAGAGGAAGATGCAATGCGAGAGCAAACTGCTACAACCAACACAATCAAGAAGGTAGAAAACAATCAAGAATCCAAAGCCTACCTGGATCCTGGGACCCAAACAGATAGATGATCTATTCAGAACAACTCTCCAGAAATCAAGAGTCCATAAAACAGACACCCATGCAACGGCACAAGGTGTGACAAATCAATGCCTGTTGGAGCCTTTCCTGACGGTACCAGGACGCACTAGCAGGAAGGAGTCAAAACAATCCTTTCCAAGAGGGTGGAAATTGGTCCAACACAATCTGATGGTCCAAAAAAGGCAGCAGGAGAGAAACACAAAGCACAAGTCCTTAATGGGTACACAGACCCGAAGCGCCAATACAGGGGAAGTTCTAAGTGAGTGAAATTCACAGGCAGGGTGTGTTACACATAAGATCCAGCAAATGGAAAACAAAGCACAAAACCCTTAATGGAGTCCGCAGACCCCCATGGGTCAGTATAAGGAGAGTCCAAGAAGGGTCGATATATCGCAGGTAGGATTCAGTACACAGGAGATCCAGATGGAACATGACATGTACACCTGTAAGTCCAGAAGGAAGAGAAAGAGAGGAACACAACGAACAGAAGTCCAGACACAAGGCAGTGGTCAGTGGCACAACAGAAGACTGACAGGGAAAAACACATACAAACAGGTACAGCTGAGAAATGGACACAAACTCAATGGAAATCATTTTAGAGCGCTGTGTGACCTCTGCACAATTTTGACTTGGCTTCCGGTGCTTCCGTGTCACGTGGCCAACGCGCTGTGGTTTATTACCCCGAAAAGCAGGCACAGACTGCTGGGAACTGTAGCTTCCCCAAGTCCTTCAGTCGCCATGAAACCTGCCAGGACCTTGCCACAGAAGAATTTGGCTGTGTGTGATGGCGTAACAAGACATCAACATGTTTGGTATAGCAAAGAACCTCAATAAGCCATATTAACCTTATTTTATGTACTTTCTAGCTCTGAAGGCAAAAGTGTAAGTGTAAAGCCAGTTACAAAACAGAAGATTTGTCGCTTTGGTTTCGGATTCTTAGCATTTATGGCATTAATGTCACCCTCTGGTAGTATGCATGTTGACAAATAAAAAAAATTCAGAAAGCACTTAAACAATGGACATTGATAACATCTTGTTTATCTGTTGGGCCAAAGTCAAGTTAACTCTTCTCAAAAGAACAGGGGCACAGAGTGCTTGTGAAAGAAATATAACAGTGTGTAAATTAGAATGCCATCATCTGAAGAAAAATAAGTTCCAAAATGGCATAGTCTGAAAACAAATAGGCCAACAAATGAATTCTGGCATTTTCAGGACACCATGATTACATGTTTGTTTCACTTATAATAGGCAATCTATATTCAATGAAAACGCTTTGCTATAAAGGAGTCACAATTTGCACAAGGATAATTATTTCCTAGTTTTCAAATAACAAAAAGGGTATCTTACCAATAGAGGCAAAGAAAATGATGGCAAGAAAATCACGTATTGGTTCGATACAAGACATAATTTCTTCAGTAACCATGTGACCCTGGGAAGAGATAAGTGCGCCAGCTAGGAAACATCCCAATTCCATTGAAACATCAAGAAGCTCTGTGATCTGTAAAATATGGATGGAGAGTGATATTTTAAGATGGTGTGCAAAAACATGAAATACAAAAATCCTGCAATGTGAAGAAGAGCATAGCTTTCACAGACCTGTACAACAGTTGGTGCAAAGATCACTGCTTCCGAAAATCTATTAACAATACGAAAAACATGAGTTGCCTCACTGACCATAAATTAGTGTTCAAAAGTGCCATGTGCTCACTGTTTAAGGAATGCTAAATTGTACTCGTACTGAGAAAAATGTTGAGCTCAAAAATGCATAGGATACCTAGGAACTTGAACAACAGAGAACATTCCAAAGAAAACTTAACAAGCACCATTAACAATCTCAGACAGAACTACTAATACATGCTGAACCACACAAATGAGAGCTGGCGGCACTTGTGCTGCACCTTTTGTCTAAAAATGTGAGACTGGCCAGATGACTTTTCGGTGATGCACAAAATATGTATCATCACCTATTGTGAGGTCCCTGCAATGTGGCATCTGTCACGCTTTGTTTCAGGAGACAGATTGATTTGCACATTTGTGAAGTGCATTTATTATGTTACATAAAATTCACTGATAAATACAATTCATGCTTATAAAAATAAAAATGTATTGCATTTGCACAACTGAGTAGTAACTGCAGCTTTCCGAGGGATATCATCTGAGTAAGCCAACAAGCACAAGCTAGATCAAAATATTGGGGATATATTTCAAAAACAGATCAAAGAACAAGTTACTTTCTTACCTGGTAACGTTCTTTCGATGGGATGGTCCGACGACGTATTCCATATCTATGACAGTAATCACCACAGCTGTGCTGCTTCGGAAACTTTTTCGGCGTCTGCGTCCTGCGTCGATGACGTCGATGCGCCGCCGTCGAGGACCTCCTCCGACGTCCGACGTCATCCGATGTGATAAGTAGGACGCACGACGCCAGTAGCCTCAGTTGTAGTTTTTTCCCCCAGAACGTGTGACAAGAGTCAACTGCCAGTCCGACACAAAGCCTTGCGGAACGTAAGCTGCAAACGCAACAGAAATTCTGCAGCGGGGAAGGCAGGGCGGGAGCGATATGGAATACGTCGTCGGACCATCCCATCGAAAGAACGTTACCAGGTAAGAAAGTAACTTGTTCTTCGAGGGGATTGGGTCCTCCGACGTATTCCATATCTATGACAGACTCCCAAAGCAGTACCAAATCAAGGAGGAGGGAAAGAATTTAGAAACAAAATTTAGAATAGCCAATCAAATAGCAGAGCAAAGGACCGCCTTGCCAAAGGCCAGATCCTGCCCTCTGATGGAATCGAGGGAATAATGCCGCACAAATGTATGCACTGAAGCCCAGGTGGCAGCATCACAGATGTTGCGAATAGGAACACCCCTCTGCAGGGCAGTAGATGCAGCCAAGCCCCTGGTAGAATGGGCCCGCAAGCCAGCCGGAGGGACCTTGCCCGCCAAGCGGTAACACTCCGAGATGGCCAAAATAATCCAGCGGGACAAAGTCTGTTTCGTCACAGCTTGCCCCAAGCGCTTACCAGCGTAACCAATAAAGAGTTGATCGTCCACTCTGACCCGGGACATGCGAGAAACATAAAAGCTCAAAGCTCTCCTAGGATCAAGCCTATGGAGCCTCTCCTCTTCCTTACCAGGATGCGGAGGAGGATAGAATGCCGGAAGAACAATCTTCTGGGCCAAATGAAATTCCGTCACTACCTTCGGAAGAAAAGAAGGACGAACTCGAAGGACAACCCTGTCCTTGTGAAATACAGTGAAGGGCGGCTTAACAGAAAGTGCCTGTAACTCACTCACTCTGCGAGCGGAAGTAACCGCAACTAAAAACACAGTTTTCAAAGTCAACAGCCTCAAAGGGCAAGAATGTAACGGCTCAAACGGAGCACCCATAAGAAACCTAAGAACAAGGTTCAAATCCCAACCGGGCACCAGGAAAGGCGACGGAGGGAACACATTAGTGAGCCCTTTCAGAAACTGTGAAATTAAAGGGATTTTAAAGTAAGAACATTCTTCAGATGAGCGCTTAAAGATGGACAGCGCCGCCAGGTAACCCTTAACGGTACCCACTTGCAAGCCCCTGTGGGCCAAAGAAAGCAAAAAGGACAGAACCATGGGGATGTCACATGCAAAAGGATCCACATTCTGAACTCTGCACCAGTCGCAGAACTTACGCCAACGGCAACGGTACAGAGACTTAGTTGCGGGCCTTCGGGCCGAAAGCAACACCTCCATCACGTCTTCAGGGAGGTCCCAATCCTTATACCTCAACCTTTCAGAAGCCAAGCGTGAAGGTTGAGGGATCCGACCTCTGGATGGAGAACCTGACCTCCCTCCCGTGAGAGCAGATCGTCTCGGTAGGGAAGACGACGTGGAGGGCAGATGGACAAGTCGAGAAGGTCCGGGTACCACGTCCTCCGAGCCCACGCCGGAGCAATGAGGATCATCCGGGAACCGAACTTCCGTAACCTCCGCAGCACTTGCGGGATGACGGGGACCGGAGGAAACGCGTACAGCAGCGGGAACGACCACTCCACCACGAACGCGTCTCCTAAGGCTCCTCTTGGAGGAAATTCCCGCGAGCAAAACCTTTCGCACTTCCGGTTGACACTGGAGGCAAAGAGATCCACTTGAGGGGTCCCCCAAAGGGCGAAGATCTCCAGGAGAATCTCCAGAGCCAACTCCCACTCGTGAGAGATCGTGCTCTGCCTGCTCAGAGCGTCCGCCGTCACGTTCTCGACTCCGGCCAGATGAACTGCCGAGATCGAAACTTCCTGCTGGATGGCCCAGAACTCGAGCTGCATCGCCTCCCTGCACAGAGGAAGTGACCCTGCCCCCCCCTTTTTGTTGAGGTAGTGCATGGCCACTGTGTTGTCCGTCAGGATCAGGACATTCTTCCCTCGCACAGTCGGCAGAAAAGCCCTCAGGGCTAGCCTGACGGCCCTCAGCTCCAACAGATTGATATGGAGTCTGGACTCCGACGGAGACCAACGACCGCTGACTGTCAGCCCGTTGGCATGAGCTCCCCATCCCGTGAGGGATGCATCCGACACGATCGTCACCTCCGGCCAGGGAAGCCAAAACGGAGCCCCCTTCATCAAGTTGCCTTCGACGGCCCACCACAGAAGGTCCCGGGCGACCGAGGGCGGCACCTGAATCGGGTCCGACATCCTGCCGGAGGACTGCGACCATTGCATCTTGAGTGCCCACTGCAAAGATCTCATTCGCAGGCGAGCCTCTGGCACCAGAAGAATGCAGGATGCCATGAGGCCGAGCAACCTCAAGAACTCGAACGCAGGGAGCGTCTGGGCATGCTGAAACTTGCGCACCATCTGCTGAATGTGAAGAGCCCTCACCTGGGGAGGAAAACACTGCCCCAGGGAAGTGTCGAGCACTGCTCCGATGTACTGGAGCCTCTGCGTTGGCGTCAAATGGGACTTCTTTAAATTGAGGGAGAAGCCCAGCCTGTGAAGGGAGTGGCAGGCGACGGACAGATGATCCAGGACCCGCTCGGGAGAGCTCCCCCTGATCAACCAATCGTCCAGGTAGGGGTAGACGTGAATCCCCCCTTGCCTGAGATGCGCTGCCACCACCACCATGAGCTTGGTGAAAACCCTCGGGGCGGAGGTCAAACCGAACGGCAGGACCCGAAACTGAAAGTGCGAGTCGCCAACCGCGAACCTCAGGTACTTCTTGTGCTTGGGATGGATCGGCACATGGAAGTAAGCATCCTTGAGGTCGAGTGACACCAACCAGTCCTGAAGCTGAAGGGCCTGGAGGACTTGAGAGAGAGTAACCATCTTGAACTTGTCCTTCCTGAGGAGTTTGTTCAAACCGCGCAAATCCATGATGGGTCTCAATCCCCCGTCTTTCTTGGAAATCAAAAAATAAGGGGAATACCATCCCTTGTTCCTCTCCGCTACAGGCACCAGTTCTATGGCGCCTTTCTCCAGCAGGGCTTGAATTTCCTGCGCAAGGAGCGGATCCGGACACTTCAAAGAGAGGTTCCCCGGTGGATTGTCGCGAGGCCTGTGCCGAAAGGGAAGACAGTAGCCGTGGGTTATGATCTCCAGAACCCACACATCCGAAGTAATGGCACGCCACTCTACAAGATGCTGCGCCAGCCTTCCCCCAACCGGCGAACCATGGGACAAGGCCTCATGACTGAGTAGGAGCGGCTGCGGCGTTACCTGAGGGCAAAGAGGCAACTGCCCGAGCGGCCTTGGCACCACGGGTACCCTGTCGTCCACCTCTGGTACCCCTGCGTTGGCCCCTTTGACTGCCAGCTCCTCTCGCTCTACCAAAGGACGAGTAATAGCGAAAGGAGCCACCCCTCCACTGCTGTCCCCTAGGACGAAAAGGCGGAGGTTGGCGAACTGCAGCGCCCAACGACTTCGCTGCAGCTTTTGAGGTCTGCAACCTCTCAAGGCTCTCGTCAGCCTTGCTGCCAAAAAGATGTTCACCATCAAAGGGCATGTTGAGGAGCCGGGACTGCACATCAGGAGCAAACCCCGACTTCCGCAACCACGCAAACCTGCGTATCACGGTGCTCGCCGCCATGGACCTACTGACGCATTCAGCTAAGTCCAAACCCGACTGAACGGACTCACACATGGCATCCTTACCATCCTGGACCAAAGCAAGGAAACCAACCCGTTCGTCCCCTTCGGGAATATGTTCAGCCGCTAACGCAACACAGTTCCACAGAGTGTGCGTGAAACGCGACAAGGCACAAATGGAGTTGGCCGCCTGAAGCGCCATACCACCAGAAGAAAACACCTTCTTCGCCCAGCCATCAAAACGTTTGTCGTCCCTATCAGGAGGGATGGTAGGGTACGACGCCTGCTTCGCCGGGGCCGTGGCCGCCTGCACCACCAAACTTTCCGGAGTGGGGTGCCTGGTCAAGTAGCAGGGGTCGCCACTGGCTGGACGGTATTTCCGCGACAAGGATCTGCCCACTGCCGGGAGACTCTCCGGAGCAGTCCAAGCCGCCGCCACCCTACGCTGTAAAGCCATATGGAATGGCAGAACCGGGTCAGAAGGGGGACCAACATCAAGGATGTCCGTCAGATCATCCTGCACAAACTCCCCTGGGGGAGCAGACCATCCCAGATACTCAGACACCCTAGCCATAAGGCGCCGGTATGAGGAATCGGCATGGGAGCCAGGCTCAGGCCGACCAAATTCCACCTCCGGAGAGGTGTCCAGACCACTAGCATCATGCAGTGACTGCCTCAAATCGTCAAATTGACTATGGCCCGAGACAATGTCATCCGGCACCTGATCAGGAACCAGGCCAACCGAATCCTCATCCGCCTCCGAAATATAATCCAAGGGGTGGAAAGGCACCTGAGAGTGCCTGCTCTTGGCCAGAGCCTTCCTAGGGGGTACACCCGAGACACGGGGCACCTCCGACACGAAAGGCGTCGATGGCGTCGAGCGAATCGGCGCCGCCGTCGAGAAAACCGGCAACGGCGCCGAGAGGATCGGCGTCGACGTCGAGGAAATCGGCGTCGACGTCAGATGCAGCGCCTCCAATATCGGCGGCGTCGACACAGCCCTCGAAGCCGGAGCCCCGAGCGTGTCTCTCGACGACCTGAACGTCGACGGCCTCGACGACTTCCTCGGAGCCGGAGCTTCGAGAAAGCCTGTCGACGCCCTCGACGCCTCAGACGTCGATGTCTTCCTCGAAGACATCACAGGTGCACACGGTCTCGATCGCGTCGAGGACCGGGACCTGGAACGGGTACGGCGAGAACGAGCCTCCTTGTCCGAACGGGACCTCTCCCGTGACTCGTGCCGACCACTCTTGCGAGCGGCGTCTCTCGACCTCACACGGCCGACCCCACTCGGGGGCGCGGACGGTTGAGTACCCTGCGACTCAAGAATCGCCAACATTTTCTTCCCAAAGGAAGCCCATTCCTCCGGCGTCGCACGGCTGGTGGGATAACCGACGTGCCGGGCAGAGTCCTCGGAAGAGGACCTGGAAGGCGACCGGTGACGGCGCTTCCGAGAACGCCTCGAAGAGGCAGAGGAGTGGCGAGACCGACTCCTAGAAGAAGACCGACGAGACCTCCGACGATGACGCGGAGAGTCACCCCTCGAATCATCCGTCGAAAGCCCCGCCGACTTCGACTTCCGGGGCTTGGACACCCGACCTACCGACAATTTCTTCTTACGTTCGCGTAAGGCCTTGGAAGTGAGCGACAGGCAGTCGACACAGTCATCCGTGTCGTGGGCCTCCCCGAGGCACCAGAGGCAGGCGTCGTGCGAGTCAGTCACCGACATCTTGGACCCACACACCCCGCACTTCTTGAAGCCCGGACGCGGGGTTGAAGACGAAGTGGAAGACATCGCCGTTAAGGTAATATCGAACAGGCTCGAAGAACCAGAAAGAACAGAACTCCAAAGAGTCGAGGCTAGAACCGAGAAACACGAAGCAACACGTTCGCGGAAAAAACGGAACTGAGGCTACTGGCGTCGTGCGTCCTACTTATCACATCGGATGACGTCGGACGTCGGAGGAGGTCCTCGACGGCGGCGCATCGACGTCATCGACGCAGGACGCAGACGCCGAAAAAGTTTCCGAAGCAGCACAGCTGTGGTGATTACTGTCATAGATATGGAATACGTCGGAGGACCCAATCCCCTCGAACTTTTCTTACGACTTTCAAATCCAAGAAATAGGTAAGGACAAAGGCAGATGTGCAAAACTGTGTCAAACAAACGTCTAGGTCACGTGCAACCAAGTCGAGTGATCTCTGCTCTAGGAGTTTCAAAAAGTAATATTATACAGTAAAATTCCCTCAGCATGAACACACATTAACTTTTACTAGCACGTTGTGATTGTTACTGACCTCCACTCAGGCAGAGTGCATAGACAGCAGTCAATAACTACCAGTATTGACCGCATTGCAAACATTCCGTCTTCAGAAACAGACAGGGAAACTATGCAATTTCCTGGCAAGATTCTTTTTCAACAAGACACCTCTCCCCTGAAGGACATTGTTTTTGCTGCAGCATGCTATTTAACACACAAAAAGCGAAAGCTAAAACATTAAAAAAATCTTTCACTTTCTCATAGAGAAACAGTTTACTTTTACATGAGACCTAATGCATGCTCATATTAAACGTATTCCAGTTCAATCAATTTGCACTTAAAATGCTTCACTTGTGAAGAAAACCACGTTTCATAAATAGTACCACCCAATACCTCATTTAATTTACTAACTCAGTTTGAGTTTGTCTATTTACTTTACTCACTCTTAAAGTAACATTGTTTACTTCACCACCAAAACTACAAAGCATGTATTGCTACTACAACCATACGTTAACAGCCTTATAAACCTCGGTAGGGGTAATTCTTGCTTGGGATTAATGACCTTTGCCCAATTTATGAACTTGGTGCTGGGCAATTATCTCACAATAATGACCCCACTCAGTCTATAAGGCTATATTAGTACCCGGCGAGGGTCAACCAGAATGTAACAAACATTCTAATTGTCCCTTGCCGGGGCTTTACCCGACCGGGCATCCCTCAGCCGGGATTCCTTGCCACGGTTCGCGGCGGGGGCGTGGCAGCCCCTTAGCCAATGAGGAGGCTCAAAACGGGGCCATCCCCACTCAAGCCTCCACACAGCTGAAGGCTGCCATCTTCCCCTGCTGGGGATTCAGGTAAGTGTTTTTTTTTCCTTCCGACCTCCCCTGCAAAGAATTCCCTCCCTGCCCTCCCAACCCCACTTACCTTCTTATTTCTCCTTTTTCGGGCGCAAACGCGCTGGGAACACTTCTGTTCCCAGCGAGCCCGCTCCCGATGGCTGCCATGGAAAGGTCCCAGCGCCCATTTTCTTTGACTTTTTTCTTTTTTTCTGCTCGTTTCGGAACAGAAAAATGCTATTAATACCCCGGTCTTGCAGGTCAGGGTACTAATAGCAATAAGCCCCTTCCCGCGGGGGCATTACCGAGTCAGGTAATGGCCCAGGGCCTTCGTTAAGATCCTCGCTTCGCTCAGGTCTATAACTATGGGCCACGGGGTATTACCTGATTCGGTAATGCCCCAGCGGGAAGGGGCTTATTGCTATTAGTACCCCGACCTGCAAGACCGGGGTATTAATAGCATTTTACTGTTCCGAAACGAGCAGAAAAAAAGAAAAAAGTCAAAGAAAATGGCCGATGTGTTATTTTCGCAATAGGACAGCCCACGGCAGGGGTCGGAACCAGTGTCTATTCCCGTGAATCAGAGAGCACCCTACGTAGAAATGAGAGTCGGGAATAAGGAGCACCGTTTCCTTGTAGATACAGGGGCACAGAAGTTTTCGATAGACCACCACTTGGTTCCGGAGAACCCACTGTTGGGGCAAAAGAATGTTTCTGTAGGGTTTGCAGGTACACCAGTAATTAACCCCATGTCCGAAGCTGTCCCAATTACAATAGGACCATTTACGGAACAGTGTCCATTTCTTCTGACAGAAAATTGTGGGGAGAACTTGCTAGGATTAAACTGGTGACGGAATTTATGTCAAAAGCGTTACCAGAAGAGCTAAGTAGAGTACCAACCTGTCTATGGGCAATGCATGATAACGATGTAGGATGCTTGAAAATAGAGCCAGCAAAAATAACTTTGAAAGAAGGTGTTACATTACCACGAATTCCCCAGTATAAAATTTCTGTTGAAGGTGAGAAGGGATTAAAGAGTATTGTTACTGACCTGGTGAGATTGGGGGTGGTTGAAGAAATTGCAGGTAGCACGTGCAACAGCCGGATTCTTCCAGTTTACAAGAAAGGAGGCAATGAAGTACCATATTGTTTCATAATTGATCTGCGTGCATTAAACAAAGTGGTAGACCCGCAATTCCCTTTGGTCCCAGATGTCACAACAATACTGACAATGATACCGGCCACTGCAGAATACTTTAGTGTAGTTGATTTGAAGAACGCGTTCTTTGGCATTCCAGTGGATAAAAGCAGTAGATATCTGTTCGCGTTCACTTTAGGTCGTCGATCATTCACATTCACACGCATTCCACAAGGATACACAGAAAGCCCGAGTATTTACAGCAGAGAGCTAAAAGAGCAGCTAGACATGCTAGAATTACCTGAAGGTTGCATACTCTTGCAGTACATAGATGACTTGTTACTAGCTGCTGACACAAGAGATCTGCAAAGAAAGTACTATATTACTATTGACTCACCTAGCGACCCATGGTCACAAGGCAAGTTTGAAGAAATTCCAGTATAATCAAAAGGAGGTGTCCTATTTGGGTTACCTACTTTCGAAAGAAGGGAGAAGATTAACACCAGAACGCATAGAAAGTATTTCTAGTATGCTTATTCCAAAAACTCAAAAAGGAGTAAGAGCTGTAATAGGCATGGCCTCTTATTGTCGGCAGTGGATCCGTAATTTTGTGTTGATTGTGAAGCCGATGATTAAATTTACTAAAAAGGATGCAGTGATGCCTTTACAGTGGGATGAAGAATGTCAGAAAGCGTTTGAGCAATTGAGAGCTGCATTGTGTGCTGAGCCAGTTTTAGGCACTCCTAACTATAAAAAAGATCTTTAGACTATTTGTGAGCGAGAGTGAAGGATGTGCATTGGCGGTTTTGACACAGGAACAAGGTGGAAGAAATAGGCTGTGCGGCTATTATTCCTCCACGCTGGACCCTGTAGCGCGCGCACTACCACGATGTTTGCAATCTGTTGCAGTGGCTGCTGCGTCAGTGAGACAAACGGAAGGAATTGTATTGGGACATACTTTAATTCTGATGGTGCCACATGCCATAGACGTTCTATTAAACAGAACACTGACGCAACACCTCACCTCTGCTAGACTAACAAGATATGAGGTCATCTTGTTTGCACCCCACATCCAAATTATGAGGTGTAGCACATTGGATCCTGCAGAATTAATGCCACTGCCCATAGCAGAAATTGGTGACAACGAATCACCACCCCATGATTGTTTAATGGTCACTGAAGAAGAAACAAAGGGAAGAGTTGACTTGAGCGACATCCCACAGAAAGAGCCAGATGGGGAGTTGTTTTGTGACGGCTCTTGTTTTAAATTACCTGATGGCATATCAACGGCCGCATATCCAATTACTACCCTAGAGAGTGTTGTAGAAAGCAGAAGAATCCCCTACAATTCGGCACAAGCCGCAGAAATAATAGCACTGACCCGAGCATGTGAACTCTCTGAGAATTTGAACGTGAATATTTATACTGACAGCCAGTACGCCTTTGGCATGGTTCATAACTTTGGCCGACTCTGGGCTGAGAGGGGCTTCTTGACATCACATGGGTCCTGGATTCAGCATGGCCCTTTGATTGTACGATTGTTGTCTGCACTCACGTTTCCAAAGCGCCTAGCTATAGTGAAATGTGAGGCGCATAAAAAAGTAACATGTAAAGTGGGAGAGGGAAACGCATTTGCAGACAGGATTGCGAAACAAACAGCCACTGATTTAGGAAATAAAATGATGACAGTACAAACAGAGGAAGTACCTTGTATGATAGAGAATGGAGTTGCCACAGTCAAAGAAATGCAGGCTGAGGCCACGACCGAAGAGATTCAGGGGTGGGCTGAGGGCTCTGCTGAGTTAGATTTGGAAGGATGTTGGGTGGACAAAGAGACCAAGAACTGGATGTTGCCAAATTGTTACGTAACCGCAATGGTTACAATGGCGCATAGCCCTACCCACATTTGCGCGAAGAAAATGGTACAGCATTTATCCACAGTATGGAAAAATGAGCACATAAAAAAGAATGCAGAAAGGCTAGTACAGAATTGTATTACGTGCCTGCAACACAATGTAGGGAAGGGAACCGTGACTCCAGTAGGTAGTTTTGGCCCACCCTCCATGCCATTCGAGGTGATCCATTTTGATTTCATAGAAAAGTAAAGGTGCCAGAACTACAAATATGTGTTAGTGGTGATTTGTGCATTTAGCAAGTTGGTGGAGGCATATCCTTTAAAAGACTGTACTGCCATGTCAACAGCAAAGGTAATGTTGAAGGAGTATTTCTCCCGGTTCGGGCTGCCCCGTGTCCTGTGGTCAGATAACGGCCTACACTTTGTGGGCACAGTGGTATTACAGATCTGTGCAGGTCTACAGATAGAGAAACTATTCCACAGTTCCAGGCATCCCAGTTCTGCCGGACTTGTTGAGAGACATAACGGTATCTTAAAGTCAAAGATAGCTAAAATCTGTGTTGGGAGCAAGTTGAGTTGGGTGGATGCATTACCCCTAGCGCTATTGTGCATGCGCACATCTGTACAGGCAAAAACTGGGCTCTCCCCCTATGAAATTATAATGGGGAGACCGGCAAATGTATGGTGTGCACCGCAGCCCAAAAGATTATGTGGGGTCAAGCATACTGTGTTAAGCACGTACTGTGGCCTTTTAATGCAGAAGTTGCGTTTGATTCATCAGCAGGTGCAGGAGGCGTTACCAGTGCGATACACTGGACCGGGGCACGCGCTGGAGCCTGGAAGCTGGGTCCTGATTAAAAACTTTCAACGGGAGACGTCATTAGCACCCAGGTGGCGTGGCCCCTACCAAGTACTTTTGGCGACACAGACGGCCATTCGAGTGGACGGTCGCAAGGCATGGATCCATGCGACACATGCCAAAAGATTCCCAGGACTGCTGACAACTTCTGACAACCGGAGAAAGGAAACGGTCTCGGAAACTAAAGAAACTGTTGCCAGTCCACTGCCACAGCATCAGCCCGAGCGAGAAGTGAAAATTGAAAGAAAGCCTAAGCGAGAAGTGAAACTCGAAACAAAGCCTGAGGAGGCTGCCAGGAAGGGGAAAGGGTGAAAAGTGCCCCAATGTTGCTCAGCAGAAACAACATCACTGCCGAGCGACACAAACACTGCATTGCAAACACGAGCAGAAACAACGCGTGTACCCCTTTGGCGCCCACCAGATTCTGCAAACGCACCAAGGCCAGAGAAAGAAACTACATCATTGCCACGGCACTCATCGCTACCCATCATTGTGCCGCAGGCTGACACTGAGCCTGATACTGGGAGTGCAACGGCAGTATCCACGGATCATACAATACCAGGAGTGAAACGGTATAATTTGCGGCCTCGACAGGCAAAGTGATCCACAGATCTTTGGTGCTTTTCTTTTGCCTTTGGTTCCACTCACAGACGGAGTAGGAACCAGGGGCGTAGAGTAGAGAAGTGTGAGAGTTGTGCAAGTCGGACAATTCAAGGCTCACGGCTCCACGGTGCGCTTATAATAAAGTACATGTGTCAGGAGCCAGAGCAGGACAAACTGGACACACATAGGTCCTAAGGCTGATAGAGTACATGTGTCCTAAGCCAGAGCGGGACAAGCTGGATGCACATAGTATTCTGTCAATAAAGAACTGTTCAGAAATCGTCTGAGCAGTGGGAGAAAGAACACCTAATCTTGCTCGGAGGGGATAAGTGATCTAGGTGTGAAAGGGTTGGCAGAATTGAACTGTGACATTTTCATTGAACTTTTGGCATCAAGAACGAGAGATTTTTGCGACGAACTTTGCCAGCAAGAAGAAGGACGATGAAGAACAAATCAAGACCGGTTTCAACCTCCTCCTGCACCCCTGCTGAAAAGATGATAGTTTTAGAGACTGTAAATTTAGGGAAAAAGCATGGTAAAAGGAATAAGGTACTGATTTGGACATTGGCCCTGTGTTCTCCAAGTATGGTAGTACCAACAATAATAGCTATTACACTATGGTTCCTGGAGTCCGCGCACCCATTAGAAACACTTTTGCCAGAAGCAGCTACTGAAAGCCCGGTTCATGTAATCACTGGTAATTTGTCCCCAATGGAAGAAAGACAGAGAAGGATATGGCAACAATACATTGTTGCTCATCATGAACATGACCCATGCGGTTCTAAAGAAAAAAGATTGCTGGGTTTGTGCCCATTTACCACAGCACGGTGGGAAAGGGATAGGCTGGTATGTACAACCGCTATCATTGGTTTATTCATGTGAACTATCATTGAGTGCAATGTTCTTTCGGAAATGGAACAAGAGTAATACGGGTCAGCTAGATGAGACCAATATGAATGAATTTGAGGAAGTGATCATGAAACCTGTGGGTTGTTCCATACTCCACAAAGCTTGCATGTTTTCACCAGATCCCATGAGGGAAAATACACGAAAGACAAGACTAGATAGATTATATAGGAAGAATAGACCGACCCCGCCAGCAGAAGAAACAGCAGTAATGACATTTCGAATAAGGGATGAATGGAATAAAGATGCTGTGCCCCCTGCCTATACAGTGGATTACAGCCCAAAAAACTGCTCCCCTATGTTTAAAGAAAAAAGGTTCCTATAAAGTAGGAACGTTTAGCAGCTGCCTGAACACAGTAGTTTTAAAGCAAGAAATAGAACCCGTGTACGTAGGGGACCCTGTTTACTTTATATGTGGGGAAAAAGCATATCCATGGTTACCTAGGAACTGGGGAGGTACATGCTACCTAGGTCTACTGTTTCCAGGACTGTTCCTCTTGGAAACTGCAGAAGTAGTGAGGCGGTTTAGAGGTAGAACATGAAGGAGTAGTGAAGATGGAATGATAGCAATGGATGTAGCCAAATCGTTTATACCATTCTTGGCCCGAATAGAAAACTCCTATAACATAAGGAAACTGTTCAGAATACTAAAAAATACAATAGATATCTTATACAACATGACATTGGAAGAAAAAGAAATTAGGCTAATGGCACTACAAAACAGAATGGCTCTTGATATCATATTAGTTGATCGTGGGGGAGTTTGCAAACTCGTAAAAACTGCATGCTGTGTGTTTATAGATGATTATTCCCCTACGATATTTAAAGCAATCCGGAAATTACATGTCCTAAGTTCCACACTCTCTACTGAAGAAGGGGGTTGGGGGATAGGATCCTGGTTTTGGGGACTATTGCGGTCCTGGGGATGGAAGCTAATTTCGATACTAATGGTGGTACTTGGTATATTCATAACATGTTGCTGTTGCATACAATGCCTACCAATAGTTTGCACTGAGATAACTGAGGGATGTACTAAGGGATGTATGCACATAGTGTCGAGAGGAAAACACACGCATGGCCGTAATAACAGAGACACTGATGAAACAAAAACAGTAAAACAATTCATGGCTATAGACATTTATGATGAAGATGATGCTTATGATGGCATGAAAGGTTTAGACATAGATACCTCAGACTTATCCTCATCAGAGGAGGATACAATGAATGAATAAGACGTTTGGCATACGGCCAAAAGGAGGGTTTGTCAATCTGGAAAAATGAATACCCTTCATTTGGATGATAGACGTATCTTGATGGCCGAAGGCCAACCGTCTTATGAACAGACCTATAGAAATACAGACTGCTATGCTTGACCAACAAGCGGCCATTTTAAACGTAGCAAGAATCGCCATTTTGCTTGTTAACCATTGCCCATTGCTTCTTGTCTAAACTGCTTTGCGGCTTGCAATTCTTGCGAATTCAGCTTACTCTGCTCAACTGTTAACATTGTTGTCTGAATATGAAAGGGCAAGGCCGCGGGACTGAGGAGTTTGTTGAAACTCCTCATGAGCAGCCCAGAAAGGAATGCCTACGCTCCCTCTCTGTAGCCTTGAGGGAGAGCTGCAGGGCATTTAATCATTTCACAGCTGCCAGACAGTCTCGTACTGTGGTAGAATATGTTAGAATAAAGCAGCTAAAGGCTTGAATTATGCTCTTCTTACGGCCCCCCCTTCACAAAACCCTTTAGAGCGTGTCGGCTCCCAGGACACGAATAGCACCTCATAGATAGCAAAGCTTGGAATGTGACTCTTCCCCCGTGTGCAGCTTGCTTCCAAGAACAGAAGCACCGTGTTCTGTTCAACAACTAGAAGATACCTCCGCACTATCTAAATTGCACATTGTTACTAGAATAGACATCGAAAGTGTCATAATTGTCAAACTCGTCAGAAATGTCCATCATCATCTCAAGTTCAAAGAAACTCAATAAAAGGGGGGTGTTAAACATGACATAGCTGATTGTATGATATGCATTTTGTATATATGTAACTGATGTACGTAATTCGCTCTCTTGCATCCCTCGAGGTCTAGAGCATACACGTCGCGGGGCGTGAGACCACAGTTGGCCAATTGGGACTATTTTGCTTGCAATAAACCCTAGCATTGGGAATTTGAACCTTGTGTCTGGCGCATCCTTTCATGTATGATTATTGCCTTGTTTCCATATCACGAGGGACCCCTAAGGGCCCCTTTCACAGCAACTTTCAGATTAGCGAAGGACAGCAGCAGCAGTTCTTCTTCCAGTGGGCTTCAAAGTTAAGTGTCAGTTTCAATGTCAGTTTCTACTTGAGCTTCTGAACAATTTCTAGCAGTGAGAAGCCCCAAGATATACTGTTGATCTCCCATTCACTCTGCTGGGTCACACTCAGGCAACCGATCATTCAGGCAGTAAATCAGGTGCACCGTGCATTCAGGTCATTCTTCTCCATCCAGCCACTCACAACACAGAATGTGGATTCGGACAAGCACTCTGCCATTCAGCACTACACACTGCATTCATACCAGTGTCGGGCAGGGCTGTCTCAGTCATTGTGTCAGATACTAGACACCCATAACACAGAATGCATATTCGTAATACACTCCATTCATCCAGGTTGCACCCCACTGGCGTACCCACATCATTCAGTCATTGGGATGGTTCCAGCCAGTCTGGCCTGGACTCCCACCCCCACCCCCCCACAACAACAAAATGGAACTTCCACCTAACAGCCAGTCAGGGGAAGGGACAGAGTCACGGCTTCCCGGGATTTCAGGAAAAGTAAGATAACGGGCGATAGAAAGCAAGAGGCCACAGGGGCCATCTTGTTTCCTATCAGGAATCCATGGATTCCAATGACAGGGCCTGGGCATCCCAAAATGGAGGATGCGCAGGGCACCTGTCAATTCAGCACGGAGCTGCCACCAGCCCGTACCCTGCTCTGTGGGCCACACACAGGTGCCCAAAAACATACACTAGGAGTACAGGGTCGTACTACCACCCATGTGTGCAATAAGGGTATCCCAAAGGTCTGTTCACCAAACCAAATACAAGAAGAGCCGCACAGCCAGGAGTCCCACATGAACTCCTGCGCGGAAAACAAGACAGAACATACATTATAAGGCAATAAAGGACAAGGATTCAGAGGCCCTGTCCCTCTGATGCATTTCCAGCATCATAGTCAAAGTACTGAAGCTGTGGTGGTGTATTTGGTTGTCAGTAGATGCAAGACTTCAGTAGAGCAAATTAATTGCTGAGTTGGAAGTAAAAGGGCTGTGAAGTCATCCTGACAAAGATACCTACTGTGACTCCTAACCTTGTAGAGAGAGACATAACTTAACCAAGAACTGTGTTTCATTAACATTTACAGAAGTTTGGTTTCCTTTGAATTGTGATAATTGCTCTTGGACAACTAAAAGGAGTATCGCTCTCTTGGCAATCATGCAAGTGGCGAAGCATCGTGGCTGGGAATTACATTGATGCCATTTTGAGGAAACGCAACGTCTTATCAACAAGAGGAGAAGCTTTTCTGTTATTGTAACTTTGGTTAAGAAAACCTTACTTTGACATTGAAGACATCAAGAACTGATTTGAGACCGTTACATACATGGATTTCCTTGTTTCTTTTTGTTGAACATTGGACCTGAGTTTACCTTAAATTCCTGGGTCAGAGGAGGTCACCCAGGTTACTAAGGTTACCAAAAGACTGTAAACATCATTGTTGATGTTATTGGAATTACCGTATATTTTCTTTATGTATTTGATGTTTAAGTGTGAGGGCCAGACATCCTGTGTTAGAGTATTTCCCTTTAGTTTTGATAGGCAGGGAAATCCTCGATAGTGAGGTGCTTGATAACTTTTACGATTTAATAAAATGACACATTTTTTTTAACTTTTATTTAATTTGGCAATTTACATGTACATCAGGGAGTAAAGTATAGCATAAACAGCGATAACAGGCATCAACAACTTCAGCATCTTTGCAATTTACATTACACAGCATAAAGGGTCTGGTGATTGCGATCAACTGTGAGGTGGGGGAACGAAACGTTAGTACTTTCACTCTCTCACTTCCTTACTGGCCAGGTATGTGCAGAAATCCCCCCGGATGTCTCAGGGTCTGGCAACTGTTGGGAGTATTTGGGCATAATGTTCCTCGTTCTCTTGAGCCCAAGTCAGCGCTTTCAGCCATTCACTCTCAGAGGGGGGATTTTATTTTTATCCAGTGAAGGAGTATCGCTCTCTTGGCAATCATGCATCCGATACTGACAAAGGACCTACTCATTTTACTCAGTGTATTGAACCATCTTCCAAATAGTGCACCTATAGGGTGTTTCTCCCGGGGGGGTGCCCATCACCTCCGACAGCACATCAATGACGTATCTTGTATAATAGCATCATATATAATGTGGATAACATGTGCCTGCTGTCGCCTGAATTAGCTATGTAGGCCAATATAGGTGTTTTGGGTGGTTCGCTAGGGTAGCCAGGCCAACTAGCCACCACCGCTGAGCAGATTTGATAGTATTGAAGCAGTTCACTCCCGCTGGGCCTGGTTTCCAGGTCTCCCGTGTGACGAATTTCCCGTCTGGAAATAGATCAGCTAGGGCTCTGTATCCCAGTGCTTCCCACCAAACTTGGGTTGCCTTGTCCCGTAGTGGTAGTAGCCCAAGGAAGTTCCAGATTGGGAGCCAATGATAGAATGGGTGTTCGGCCCTCATGTGGAGAAGAGAAGATCAAGCGCCATGCTCTCATCATGAGGCGAAAAGGGTCTAGCGGGGAATCGTCTTTGTACCAACGATCTAAAATGAGGGTTTTAAGGTTGGTAAATCCAGCAGCTAGTGACTCGAGATTGACATGCAGGGGAGGGTGCTCCACTATGTACCAGTATGAGGTGAATTGCGCTTGGGATGCCATCCAGTATAGTTCAGTGTGCAGAGCTGCGAAACCCCCTTTCTCATAAGGGGCCGTTAATTCGGCCCATTTCTTACAAACTGCCTCGGAGTGCTAGAGAAATTGGGCAAAGAGTCAGTGCAGGTTTGTGAAGTAAGATTTCCCGGGCCAAATTGGTACATTAGAGAAGACCTAGATCAATTTAGGAAGCAATATCATTTTAATTAGAGAGAGCTTGGCTGGTGCGGACAATGGGAGGGCGCGCCACCTATTCATTTTATTTTTCGCTATTGTGGCAGCTATGTCGTAATTGTCCTTCAACAGAGTGGGGCGTGTCCTAGATATCCAGACCCCCAGGTACTTGATATAGTCGGGAGCCCAGCATAGAGGGAAGGGACCCAGGTGCTCAGGGGTGCCATCCGTGAGTGGGAATACTTCAGACTTGGTGAGGTTGATTGTAAACCTGGAGAACTGCCCAATTTGAACAATGTCTTGTAGCATGGGGTCTAAATGAATGTGTGGGTCACCGACATATAGCAGAACGTCATCAGCATACAGAGACACTACAGAGACACTATCTCTGGCTGACCAAGTAGGCGAATCCCCTGTTGTCCATGGCGTTCCCTGATGAAGTCCACCATGGGGTCCAGAGCAAACAGAATGTGTGAGAAGGGGCTGGAACTGCTCAGATAAACAGGAGTTAACCACCACCCTAGCAACTGGTTGTGTATACAGCAATTGAATATAGTGTATCATGTTTTGGCCTATCCCCATATTCTCTAGGGCCACCCATAAGTATTCTTTGGACACCATGCCAAAAGCTTTTTGCGCATTGATGGTTACCATCACCCCGCCTAAGCCCCGCCCACCTGGTGCCTTCCTGCCTGCTGCTCTTTTTCACCACTTAGCAAGCCCCGCCCACCTGGTGCCTTCCTGCTTCCCGCTCTTTTTCACCACTTAGTAAGCCACGCCCACCTGGTTCCTTCCTGCTTGGCGCTCTTTTTCACCACTTAGCAAGCCACACCCACCTGGTGCCTTCCTGCTTGCCGCTCTGTTTCCCTACTTAAGGAGCCCTCCAGCTTCCTTTCCTTTGCAGATGGGGAGCAGGTGCAAGTGGATCTAGGCCACCTGGCCTAAGCCCCGCCCACCTGGTGCCTTCCTGCCTGCCGCTCTTTTTCACCACTTAGCTAGCCCCGCACACCTGGTGCCTTCCTGCTTGGCGCTCTTTTCCACCACTTAGCAAGCCCCGCCCACCTGGTGCCTTCCTGCTTGGCGCTCTGTTTCCCTACATAAGGAGCCCTCCAGCCTCTTTTCCTTTGCAGATGGGGAGCAGGTGCAAGTGGATCTAGGTCACCTGGCCTAAGCCCCACCCACCTGGTGCCTTCCTGCCTGCTGCTCTTTTTCACCACTTAGCAAGCCCCGCCCACCTGGTGCCTTCCTGCTTGCCGCTCTTTTTCACCACTTAGCAAGCCCCGCCAACCTGGTGCCTTCCTTCACCATCACTGTCTTGTGGCCAATGCTGAATTTGACTTTTATGGACTTCATTCATTCACGGTACGTCACTCTTTCTCAACTCTCATGCTGGACTTCCTTTGCATCTTGTACTCATGGTGGCCCTGAATCATGCTGTTCCCATCTTCATCTTGTATCCTGGCTTGCAACATTATGTGTTACTACTGACTTCTGCAATTGTATTTGCTCTCCACTCTTGCTTCTCCACTCTTTTTGACTGCTTACTCTCTTTTCTCTCCTCCTTTCCCTTCTCCCTTTTCCCCATCTCCTCCCCTTACTTTCTTATATGCACTTACTCTATCAGAATTGTCCCTGGACCCAATATGATAGCAACCTCGTCTGTTTCCTCCATCCTCCCATTACTGTTTTCTTCCTCCCCACCACCCCTTCAGCACTATCTGAAATGTCGTCAGGCCGAGTATGATAGTCGCTTGTTTTGTTCCTCCCCTCCCTTTCGGGTCCCCTCTCCCTCACCTTTTGTTTTTCTCTGGCTCTACCAGAAATGTCGTCGGGCCTAGTACGGTAGTCACCTGTCTGTTTCCATTTCCGTCCCACTCTCCCCCTCCCTTCCTTATCTATGTCTTAGCTCTTGCACTATCTGAAATGTCGTCAGGCCGAGTACGATAGTTAATTTCACATCCTTACTGTTCATGGCCTGTAAGAATGTGGGTGTATTTTCCCTTGTTCCCTCCCTTGCCTTGAAGCGCTTTGAAACACATTGTGTATAGGCGCTATATAAATAAACGATTATATCATACCACCACTGCCCGTGCGTGGGGGTCTAATCTAGCCATGGCATTGAACAGTCTCCTGATATTAAGCGAAGTAGACCTCCCAGGAATGAACCCGGCTTGGTCGAGATGAGACAAGTGGGGCATTAGGGGGCGAGTACTTTGGCGAAGATTTTTGTGTCACAATTCATGAGCGATCGTGGTCTGTAGGAGCCACATTGGTCGCTTGGTTTATCCTGTTTGAGGAGAATCGTAACCGCAGCCTCACTTAGCGAGGAATGGAGCAGTCCCAACCACTTGTATCAGTCTGGTTAGAGTCCTCCCCGGTCTATCTCCTTCCCTGTATTTCCTGGCTGTCATAGGGCGGGCGAAGTAGTGGATCTCGCGATTGCCGTCTGTTACAAAAGGCATCTAGTTCCGCTTTCGTTTGCAACAGTAATTGGGGGTTGAGGGGAGGGCATATTCTGTCTCAAGCTTTTTGAGGGAATTTTCGGCTTTATACAGATCACTACGAATGCATTTGAGTACCCCGGCTTCCCTAGATATAGCCATCCCTCTAATGAACACCTTAAAGGCCTGCCATCTAGTGCCATGGGATGTATCGCCCATAACATTGTTAACAAAATAATTATCTATGCCAGCTTTGACGTGTGCACGGAAGTCTATGTCGTCTAGTGCCGCCGACTTGAACCTCCAGGAACAGCTTTTATGGTTGCCTTCCATCCGCAACGTCAAGGATATCGGGCAATGGTCAGATAGCGTGCGGGGTCTAATATCTGTGTCCATAACCTTTCCCATCATTGAGCCAGAGATCAAGAACATGTAGATTCGGGAAGACGTATCGTGCACAGAGGAGTAGAAGGTAAAGTCCCTCGCGTGTGGGTGCATAGTGTGTCAAGGGTCGCATAGCTCTAGTGATTTCATGAGAGAGTGAAGCTGGCAGGCAGCTCTTGGTTGCGGTCCAGGGGTGGGGTTAGTTCTATCAAGTTTGTGCTTCAATATCAAATTCATGTCTACTCCCCTGATAACTGGTACCCCAACATATGCAGCTAGTAGCCTCTCCAAAGCGTCAAAGAACTCTGGGGAGTCCACATTTGGGCAATACGTGTTGACTAGGATCATTTCCATACCTTCTAACATACAATGGAGTACCACGTGTCTCCCTTCGGGTTTATGTGTGATTTTTATTCCATGAATCTGAGGTTTTCGTGTACCAGGGTTATAATGCCCTAGGAATGGGAGGAGAAGGAGGTGAAGTATCTATTTGCGTCCCAGCTAGGGGCCATGCTCTGACAAGTCCCCTCTCTGGCGTACGTTTCCTGATGGAGCAACACATTTGCTTTGTGCCACAGGGCGTATGACATGACCATGCACATCTTAAAGTTGCTCAAACCCCGGACGTTCCAGCTCAGTAACTTGCTGTGCCATATTCTATGTGACCTGTCAACCTGTGCAAGCAGAGATGGCCTAGCACTGTGTGTTTTGTGGAGTGGGGACCACTCCCTTGAGTACCTAGTTGCCGACCGGTTTAGAGTTATCTCCTTTGAACTTCCCGCGGCAGCGCCGGGGGCGCCCCCAACACTGCCAGGCCGACGCCTGGTATTGCCGCAACAGCTCCTCCCTCCCTCACCCCCACTGCCAACCCCAACACAGCAGTGACACAGCCCAACAATCCCCCCCCTTTCCCCGGAGGTCCAACCGGGACCTGTAAACAACTGAAGATGTAGAACAAACACTGCAACTGCAAGGCGGTACGCTATTGTCACACGGCTATGAACATTCGTACTGGGGTTAACACCCGTATTTGTAGCGTGGAAAGGCGGCTGTTACTTCAGTATGCCACTATCGGCTAATTAGTACAGTGATTGAAGAGCTCAACCTAGACAATGTGAGCCAGAGGTTTTCAACCAGGCTGGTCGTCTGCCATCGAGTCGTCAGCAGGATTGTTCACTGGAATATGTGCTTCTCTAAATTTCACAGCCTCACTTGGGACCGTAAAGAAATAGAGTTTGCCACGAAAGTTAAGTTTAAGGCGCGCCGGGAACAGGATGGCATACTGAATATTTCTCTCCCTAAGCATTTTGTTCACCCTGACAAATTGGCGCCTTTCTTGCTGTACTCTTAAAAAGTCAGGAAGAGCCTGATGGTCTGTGATCCCATCCATGATTCTTTTTTTCCCGGGCCCGCTGGAGAATATGATCTCTATCACGGAAGCTTAGTATTTTTGCAGTTATGGGCATGGGGAAGTCCCCGAGCTTGGGGCACGGGGCCAGCGCCCGGTGGGCTTGCTCAACGGCAAAAAAGGGGGGAGAAGTCAGGGTTTCCCCAAGAGGTCCTTAAATAGGTTCTCGTTAGCCAGTTCCATTTTGCCTGTAAGTGCATCCTCAGGAACCCCAACTATCCAGATGTTATTTCTTTGTGGGCGGGACTCAAGGTCATCACACTTGTTTTTAACAAACTTCATGTCTCGGTTAAGGGTAGACATGGTGGTCCAGGAGGGCATGCAGACTGTCTGCATTAGCCCCAATTCTGGTCTCGGCCTCAGTCATTCGTGTGCCCTGGTGTGCCAGCTGGGACCTCAGTGACGCCAGATTTGCATTAATATCATCAACTTTTTCATGAATGGGCACAAAGTTTTTGGCCATGGTCTCCATGCTGGTAAGATCCGGAGTAGGAGCTAGGGATGATACGGAGTGCTGAGGATCCTTGTTCTGGCCTTGGTGTTGATTTAGCAAATTTGTCTATAGCTCTGTGTTTCCCCCCCTCCCCCGGCGCCTCTGGTCATGATAAGTACCCGGGTCTCCTCCCTCTACCTCCTGCCCAGGGCCGCTGTCGAAGCTAGGCCCAGTGCGAAGTGTGGAGGGTACAGCCGCAGGAGTAGTAGGATTGTATCACCAGGGGCAGGGCAAGTCCGGCCTGTTCTACCGCACTGTCGGCATGTGCCACAGTAGAGGCTCTTCTCGTGGATAGAGGAACATGTCACTCCCCCCTCTCCCACAGGCTGTGGGGTGTATAGTACAACATGTAGTGGCTCCAGTCAGGGATCCACTACTTCACCCGGATCAGCCGCTCCCAGTAGCTGCTGGAGTTGAATTTACAATGCCCTGCAGGACAGGCCCTCAGGTGACCAGAGCAGAATGCGCACCTAAAGGCAGTGGCGAGTTGAAGCATCCCGTTGTGGGGCGTCCCACACTGGTGGTTATCCAAGGTGTGAATGTCTGGTGGAAGGGGCCGGGCTAGGTGAAGTGGGCTACTCCCGGGTCAGGCCAAGTAGGTTGGAGCCAAGCATCTTCCAATCGAGTACAGGGGCACTTGAGACTGCCCCTCTCTCTTATAGTGGGGATGAGGTGCTACTCGCAGTTTGAGTCACTGTTGTAGCTGGAGTGGAGGGAACAGATCTCCGGTGGTGAGGTTGGGGCCCAAGCAGAGAGCAGCGTGCGCCGTTGACGGTGAAATTGGCAGTGTTCCAGCATGAATGGTCCTGGCCTGGGCGAGCGGAGCAACGCTGCAGGGTGAAATTGGCCTGCTCGGTGGGGGCACACAGGCTAGCTGGGGCCCGGATGATTCTTACGGGCAGTGGAGTGTCCCGCACAGCAGGTCTGGGAGGGAGGGAGGGGGGGGGGAAGATAGCCGTCCCCTACCTTCAGCGACTGGTATGGTGTGTCGCATGCCACCTCCCTGGGGCTACGTAGCAGGGATGGCGGGTGTTCGGGGCCTCACTCGTCCAGAAACACAGGCACCCGCTCAGGAGGCGGCGATGGGATGAGGAGTCTCCATAGACGTAGGGCAGTGCAGCTGCTCGGAATTACTCCAGTGCGGGAGACCCGCCTCGAGCAGTCCGCTGTGTCCGAGGATCTAGGCGCCACGCAGCACTCGCCAGCATGCTGGGCTGGGAGGGTGGCAATGTCGTTGGTCACAGGTATACAGGTGTTAGGTCCTGCACTCCGGTGTAGCTGCAGGCTTCTGGGCTAGATTGCAACGCCGGCTCCGGTGGTGGTAGGTATGAGCTGCGCGCTGTCTCAGCAAAGTGAGACCGCACCCGGTCCCTGCGTCGGTCGTATCTACGGACCCATAGCAGACAGTAATCCGATCTTTGGATATAATATGTCTTGAGGTGTCCGGTGAATTGAGAAGTCACAGCTTCCAGGAGGGATGTTTCGCCGCCTTCCCACGTAGAAATATTTCCTGTGTTGTGGAACTCACGGCTAAGCAGCCATTGCAGTTGGCTGCTCAACAGCGCCCCCAAAAATTGCATATTTTAAACAGTCATCCAAAAGTTGTCCGCCTCGCATTGCTGACCCCGCACAACATAGACGGCTTGGAGGAGGTGAATTCCAAAGTGGCAGCAACAAAGAAAAAAATCGAAGAAAACAAAACTGAAAAAAATCAGTTAAAACCACTGCTACTACAGCCGCCTCGGCTGAACAGTCTTCTGAGGTATTGGAAGAAGAAAACCAACTGACCCCTGTGAACTTGATCTGTGGGGCCACCACGATCAAGGAAGTGGCTCGGCTGGTCTCAGCTCAATTAAACATCCCTCAAGCAGATACCGTCGGTGCAACTATAATCTCATAGGAACAGGGCCAAGACAGGGAACCAATAGATAGTGGCAATCGTAATTGTCCAACCAACACAACTTTGAGTAGTCCATTTTTGAATAATAAGGTTATAAATTCAATGGCTCCTTTCAAGGAGATACCTAGCGGTTTTGAAAACATAAGAACATTAAATGATAAAGTTTTATTTAACCATTCAGTCTTACTGCAGATTTTTACCTCAATTCCTGCACCAAGACTGATAGTTTCGAGGGACATAAACTGGGTGGATATCCATCCGAGATAATGGGTGTGATCGTATAGTTGTCCATTTGTATTTTAATATTGTGGCCTGACTGGTTTGGAGCCATCAAGATGACTTGAGGTCTATGGGTTTGCATGCTTTGTGTTTTCATAAACCTGAGGCCCTAAAACAATTCTTGGAAGTCCCAACGGTGGAGTCCCAAAAGAATTGGTCCACCCCGACAACACCACTTAAGCATGGCCAACTGCCATTGGATATACCAGCCGGAAAAGGGGAGGACTGGATGTGGCTCATGAAAGCCTTAGTCGAGAAATTAGGATAATCTCATCCAGATCCATGTCTTTAGCCTCCATAAATTGAAATTGTTCTCTTGGAACTGCTGTATCTGCTCTAATATTTTGAACGTATTCAATAATGGTTTTGATTTTAATGTGACATGATTCTGTAGCAGGGGACTATGCTAAATGACCTGTTTGAATTGGAGGGTTTAAAATCATTTTATGTTGTGGCCTCAAGTGGTCAGTCAGGGTGCCCCTGGGGTGGCGTAGCTGTTTCAATCAACTTGAAACTCCAACTAGGTTATTTTTTTTGTGATTTCATATGCTAATTGCTTGCTGGCGGTATGTATAACTATCGGTAATAAGAGAGAGCGGATGGAATTATTTATTATGAATGTCTACTTTTATCCTCCATAAACAAATGGCAGAGATATTGGAGTAATGGCCAGGATAACATCCTAATTATGGGTGAGTTTAATAACCGATGTGGGAATTATGTGATGGTGGACATAAGGGTCCCCCCTCTATACCAGAAGAATGATTAGCTCTTGCGTTAATAATGCCCTATTATGGAATCAATTTCTGGATTTCATGGGGATTTTGTTATTTCCTTCTTCTCAAGTGTAATCTGTAGGAGTGACCTCTTGGAGAAGGGGAGGTCTCTCTTCCTGGGTTGACCATATATTCGTCCCCTGCTCTTTGTTAACCAAATGCACAAATTACAACATACATTTTATGAGAGATTTAGAGATCATGCAGTCTTGGGGTTTCAGTTAGCCACTCCTGGGCTATCGGGAAACTGTCATACTCAAGAATTGCTATTAGCGTTTATATCTACCAATACCTGTGAGACCGCAGTAAAATGGTATCCCATGCTGATTGAACAGTTTACTGTGATCATTGTATCTATGACAAAAGAAAGTGTTTACTTTCAGAGATCGTCTGGGTTCTCGAATCATGGATATCCAAATCTGGCAAATCGTGCCCTGGTTGCTATTTCGAGAAAGGAAAAAATAAAGGTAGACTCTCGTCCAAGACCCGCTTATAATCAGAAAATTGCAAGAGGTAAAAGAGAGAAACGCTCCCTGATTAGATACCTAGCGAATGCACATAACCAGTCCTCAGAAGATTATTGGAAGAAAAAAGTCTACAATCATATAAAAAAGATTTAAAATGTTTAAGAGCAGAGATTTACCAGACAGATGGCCTAAAAATGCTAGACACATTAGGCTCTAATAACTCAAGTAAGTTATGGGATTTGAGAGCTTCTAACATCAAACTAGCAAATGTCCAAATGAATGTGATAACGGAAGAGACTTGGATCTGTTATTATTCTGAAATCTTTAACCCCTTAAGTACTAAGGACGAGGTATCTCTTCCTCCGCACGTTTGCAGTGCAGAGGACGAGATACCTCATCCTCTTAAGGACATGGGTTTGTGCGAGTGCTGCAGTGCAGCGATCACGCAAACCCGAAATCCAAATGCCAGGCTATGCGAGGAGCCCAGGGGTTGGATTTCCTTCAGTTTCACGTCAGCATGCGCAATGCGTGCTGACGTGAGACTGAATGTAAATTTCACTGCTGCAGCCATTTCCGGCTGCAGCAGTGAAATGGAAGGTACATACCGCCCTCAAGGGAGGATTCGTTGGAAAGGGGAGATCTCATCCAGCAACACCACTAGACCAGCAGGGATCTATTTTTGAAGTGGGGGGGGGGCTACTTAGTATATAAGCGGCCCTCTCCTCCTCCAGCCCCCAATGTATGGGCAGTACAGTTTGCCCACCCTGGGGGCAGACAGGCACACTAATCTGCCCCTAGGAAAGGGGCAAACCCAAAACATTTTTTACAAACAAATGTTCAAGGGTTACTGCGGGGTGGGGGTTACATTATTAGACCACCAGGGATTTATTGTATTTGAAAGGGGGGTGGCTCTCTCACACTCCTACCCTAAATGGTTGGGGGGTATGCGGTGTGGTTCTCCCTGGGGGCATATTGCTGGTGTAATCTGGCAATCTGCCCCTAGGAAGGGGTAAGTGTGTTTACTGAGGGTGTGGTGGTCACTAGGCCACCAGGGATGGCTTGAAAGGGGGGGGCATGATAGGAGCATGATAGGATAATTTGTTTTTGCTGGGCTGACACAGATAATGAATGATTTTTGTTTCGTTTACAGGTTTATTACGCTAGAAGCATCTGCTTTGTTATGCAAGTAGTTTATCTTTATTGTCCGGTGAGGGCCCATTGTCAGTCAGGGGGAGGGGGGCGACTGGGGCTGGATTGTTGGTGGTTTGGGTGGGAGTGGGCGTTCTGGGAAGGTATTTCGGTGGGCTGGGACACAATAGCAGGGTCAAGCCACAAATTGCCCCCCATGCCAGCAGAACATTGCTCTATCCATGGGAGGGCAATGTGGAGGTTTGGGCCACTATTTTAATAACCCCGGGAGGCAGCAATGGCCACTAGCCCATCTGGAAAATTGTGTTCTGGGTGGTGGGGGTTTCCATATGGCCACTGCCCTCATCCGCATTTCCCATGAGTTTGCAGTTTCCCTTCCTTGGTGGCAGATCAATGGTAGGGAAAGGTTTGCAGATAACTGGGCTGCATTACAGCTTTTTCCTCCAGGGATGTATGGGGAACCTGCCGGGGATCCCTGGCACTGCTGCTGCACTTATGGACGGTCCACCCACATGGAAGACAGGCGCCAAAGGAGAGGTACATGACCCCCAACCATGCTGTAGCTCTGGCTGGTCTGCGTTACAGCTTCTCACTTCGCGAAAGAACAGGGACCCTGCTGGGCCTCCCTGGAACCTCTGCTGGGCTTGGGGGCGTACAACCCACATGGGAGAAAGCGCCCAAGACCAGAGACATCACCCCTGACCAAGGGACTGGGACCCTGCGCTGCACTTGGGGATTTTCGAACCACCTGAAAGACAGCCGCTCAAGGCCATGGACATCACTCCCGACCATCCTGGTGCTCTGGCTGGCAGCGGTTCCCCGTTTTCCTTGGTGGCTGCGACATCCCAGGCCCAAATCTGTGGGCTGTCTAGACGGCCAAAACCGGCATTCCCCAGGGCGTCTGATGTACTAGTGGTTTAGCCTATTCCCTTTCCGCCCCTGTCAGTGCACCGACAAATGTGAGGGACCGTTTTGGTCGGGACAACTGTGGGGACGTGGCAAGATAGGACATTTGTTGTTTTTTCTTTGTTTTAGAACATTTCAACACATTTCGTACTGCACTTTGTTACACAGCCCTTTCATTTCCCAAATGTGACCTACATTTAGAAGCTTTTCTAGGCACACTCCGCTTTTGTAACCTGCACAAATCACCTACCCGTCAAAAGGTCTGCCTGTGTTCTTCCAAAACATGTATGCTTGCCACTCTTCACCACAATCGTATTCCTTATTTTCCAATGCTAAGTACATCTGTTTAGTCCGTCAGCATAAAAATCCTGTGTACCATGGCTCAGTTTTTTGCTTGTGCTTTTGCTTGTTTTGTTAAACATTACCAAAAATGTGTGATTTCTCAACTAGAGGAGTCAGGGGGAAATGGAGCCGTAGATTGCTTTTCTCAATATTGACAGAAGCCATTACATTACCAGTCCAAACAATGTCCAGCACATACTTTTTTTCCAGACACTTTTCCAATTTTTTCCCAAATTATAGAAATGTAAGGGACCTGCGCAAATCATCCCTTCCTGAACTTAGAATTTTGTCTACTTTTCAGAAATGTATGCCTTTCTGGGTTCCCATCGAGCTTTCCCACCCTTCCAAGCAGGGACTATTAAAAAAAAGGGGGGAAAAAAAAGTGCCTACCTTGCACAAAACCGATGGTAACCACTCAACCTATTCTTCAAAGCTTGGAAAATGGCGAATTCAGAACTGTAAACCATTTGTTCCAAGCTCTTACAAGAAAATAACCACAGGCTTCTGTGTTCATCATTTTATTGGCATTTTCCGAAAAAACAGAATTTGCTCTGCTTTTTGTTATTTTCTCTCGCCCCCCTACATCAAACTAGGATTCCTTGGTGGCGTTATGGACGCCTACACGTGGGAACAAAAGGGGCCAAAGGTAACAAAAAGGTTACAAGGTATTGAATGTGACATAGCGAAATCTCCAAAATAGGGCTCAGCAGTGGGAGGGAAAACACTCAGCAGTTAAGAGGTTAAACATCCCCTGCTGAAAAATCAGGAGTCTATTCCGGATATATGTAGTCAAACTTGGGGAGCTTTTTGTGACCTCACTCTTGGACCTCTGCGACTTAAAGTAGAATAACAGCTTTTCCGTGTCGCAAGGATGCGTGCAGGGAACGAAGACAGAGTTCCCCCACTTCGTTTGTCAAAAATGAAGTAAGAGGAGTTCTGCACACATCAGTTACTGCGCCACAAAAGTATTTAAGTACCAAGCAAAACTGTTTCTCATTTTTGCATATATTTAATGGTGGCCCATAACGATAACGTGTTTCGGCACTCTTAGTGTGCCTTTTTCAAATCTGGGCAATATGGATTGTACAAAATACTATCATCGGGGTTCGAATACGCTCTCTAATGTCGTGTTTAAACAAATGAAATGAAGTGAAGTGAGAGTCCCATCAGACTCCTGGTATATGCCTGCCATTAATTGGGTGGAGTTATTTTCATCTCACTACATATTAATGCTATTTCAAAATTGAACCCTTTCAGGGCTTCTGGGCGGATACGATGGCTCTGGTTACCTTGAAGACCAATCCTTTTTTTTTGTTTAAAACACTATTTTATTAGTTTCACAATTATTGAACAACTCCAACCAGACATAAGTTCACCTCACAATGTCAAAAGGAAAAAGAAAATTAGAACACTCCCATAGATGACCCTTTCTCCTTCCTACTGACTAGTCCAACTCCTCTTGGTGGGACTCAGAACAAAACATGAATTGTCATTGGTAAGATAAGAAAGAAAAGGTCTCTTGACAGCGTGGCTTAACCATCTCCAACTTTCAGTTGGTATCGCTCTGCAGTGGTGGTCATTTATGATCTCTTTAAGAATTGCCTCCCCCACCCCTTCCCCACAGAACAGTAAAAAACTGGATACGCATTACCCCTCCTTATCGATGTTAGTTCCTCCCAACAGTTATTAGGTCATTACATAGGGGTCATCTTCATGGTCAGCTTTGATACATAGTCACTGTTTACCTCACCGGATGAGTCTACGGTATAAGCATCAGATATTAATCTTACTTTATCATTTGGGTACCCTCTCTGATTCTTTCTGCTGCGCCTACTTTTAGGCTGTCTTATGCTCAGCAAAGTATTCCAGAAAGGGAAGCCAAATCATGTCAATCTGGGAGTGGGTTTCCAAGAGGGCTGCCGTCATACTCTCCATTTGGTATATAGAGAGCACCTTCACTAACCACTCTCCTCTCGTTGGTAGTAATACATTTCCATTTAACAGTCAAACATACTCTTGCTGCCAACAACACATTTCTAGGCATATGCAAAAGAACGTACTGGGATCCCTCTGAGTCAGACTCGATTCCAAACAAAACCAGTAATGGGGACAGTTGCCTTTGGATACCATCAATTTCCTGTATCAAATTTAGCGTCTCCTGCTAGTATGTCTGCACATTTACACAACTCCACCATTGATGCCAGTAAATACTCAGTTTCCCACACCCTCTCCAACAGTATGGTGTGATCCCTGTGAACATTCTTGACAATCGCAAAGGTGTAAGGTGTCATCTCATCAACAGCCGACCATTATGCATCTTATACTGCATGGATATAGAAGTACTCCATACTGCCCTATATATTACCATCTATGCATCCTCCTGGCCCTGCAGCTCCAACTCTTCCTTCCCACTTAGTTTGGGTACTTGGTTTTGTCAGATGACCTCTGGAAAGCAGCGCACTATTTACTCGAGCCATCAACCCTTTTGTGCCTTGGCGGTCACTTAATACACGCTCAAAAGCTGTGAGTGGCCTCCCGAGTGAGTGCCCCCAGCGTGGATCACGCAGTACGCTCCTTAGCTATAAATAGTGGAGCAGAGCTATCTTTGTGCTCTGCACTACTGCCTCCAAGTCTTCTTTTGACTTGTAAGAACCCTCCTTCTACATCTGCCCCGCCCTTACTAGACCTTATAGCCGCTGAAAGAGGTGCATGTTTAATAAGTGATCTGGTATGGGGCGCATATATAACGGAGGGGGGATGGCCAGGATGTTAATCCGTTCATAGTTCTCATAGGGCGCCAGAGGGACCATAATACCACTAAGACAGGGTGTTTGCGGATCCCACACAGCATAGTTCAACATGGTACCCATAGCCATTTGCCTAAGGTCACTGGTGTAAACAGATCGTTTTTAAGGCTGCCCCATTGTTTCTCTACATTTTCCCAGAGATGATCTGCAAGGATGCGAAGTTGTGAGGCCCTGTAATATTCAATGAAATCAGGAAAACCCATGCCCCCCTCCAATGTCTTTCCGTGTGATCAAAGTTGAGTACGAAATGCAAGGTCTCGAGTCAGCCCACAGATATGCTAGGAGGGATTGCCTGGAATGTGTCAGGGATAATCACTGGGAGGTTCTGGAAGGGAAATAGAAATCTAGGGAGACTAGTCATCTTAATTGAGGTGAAGCTTGCTGTTCAGGATAAGCTGTCCAGTATAACGCCAATTTAGACCACCTTTCTAGATCTATTTTAATGTAGCCCCGTCTGCTGCCTCTCGTTAGGTTGAAGGATTCTGATGCGACGCCGTTCATTACAACCTTGGCCCCAGCGTTCCTATATAATGCTGATACAACACCCCCCCCCGCCCCCTCGAGATCCAGTGGTGACACAATCCTGCCCACCTCATAACCCTGTGCAAGAATGGCCATCCAACTCTGTCGAATGCCTTCTGAGCATCCACAGACATCAACGTGGGGCAATCCTCTCCTTCATCTATGGCCGGAAATAAGTTTGAGCTTTTTACGAACATTGTCTGCTCCCCGTTTCCCCCTTACATAGCCTACCTGGTCAGGGAGGACTAATTGCGGTAGGATTTGGGCTAATCGGCTTGCCAGATGCTCGCATAAATCTTTGCGTCTACATTTATAAGTGATATGGGGCAATATGACGCATATTCTGTGGCATCTTTACCTTCTTTTGGGATCACTATGATGCGGGACTCAGTGAATGACTGTGGGGCCTGACTGGTTTCCATAATAGAGTTGAACAAGTTACTTACCCATGGTACAGTCATCGACACGCAGCGCCATCTACTGAAAAAAAAAATTCTGAAGCAGCAAGCTGGATATGGAAATATTAAAAATAAGGAATATGTGGGAGGAACATCCAGTCGAAATAACGCTAACATAGGTAAGTAACTTGTTCTTCAAATGGATTGTGTCCTCCCACGTATTCCTTATCTTTGATAGACTCCGAAAGCAGTAAAGTATAAAGGAGGAGGGAGTAAAATTTGTATTCCTTAAGCATGCACAGAATCCAATACTGCCTTTCCAAATTTAGTTTCCTGGCTAGTGGCTGAATCCAAGCTATAGAATCTAGTAAAGGTGTGTGCAGACGACCATGTGGCAGCTGCACAAATGTCTTTCACCTGAACTCCCCTTTGAAGAGCTCAGGAATTTGCTATTCCTGGTAGAATGAGCCCTCAGATGTTCTGGAGGGTCCTTACCTGCCAATGTGTAACATTCTATAATAGTTAAAATAATCCACCTTGAAATTGTCCGTTTGGTGATGGCTACACCTAGCTTGTGACCTGTGTATCCCACAAATAATTGGTCTGTTTGTCTTAACTTTGCCAGTATGCTAATATAGAAGCTCAATGCACGCTTTTGGTCAAGTCTGTGCAGCCTTTCTTCCTCTTTCCCCGGATGAGGAGGGTTAAAAAGAAGGCAATGTTATTTTTATGAGTAATATGAAATTCCGACCCAACCTTTGGGAGGAAATTTGGCTTCACCTGTAGAAGAACTTTATCTTTATGAAAGATAGTGTGAGGGGATTTGCAGGATAAAGCTTGTAACTTCCTCACCAGCCGTACAGAAGTTATTGCCACTAGAAAGACAGTTTTGAAGGTAAGGAATCTAAGAGCATGAATTAAGTTGTTCGAGAGGCGTACCCATTAGAAATGTTAAGAATAAATTTAGGTCCCACAGAGGGACTTGAAAACGAGTTGAGGGGTAAACATTGGTCAACCCTTTCAAAAATGGAATAACGAAAGGTATTTCAAAGTATGAGGATTCCTCAACCGTGCTTTTAAAAATGGACAGCGCTGCTAGCTAACCCTTAACTGTGCCGATCTGGAGTCCTAAATTTGCTAGGTGTAAAAGGAAAGATAACACCGGTGTATTTCATGAAAAAGGGTCAACATTTTTATCTCTATCCCAGCTGCAGAACTTATTCCAACAGAAGCGGTACAGTAATTTGGTCGCTGGTCTTTTGGCCGATAGCAACACCTCCAGTTTGTCGTCCAGGAGGTCCCAAACCCTTATACCTCAGCCTTTCAGAAACCATCCGTGAAGGCTGAGAGTTCTGATATCCGGATGGAGAACCTGACCTTCCTCTCGCGAGAGAAGATACTTTCTTTGTGGAAGATGAATCGGAGGGTAGATGGACATGTCTAGAAGGTCCGGCTACCACGTTCTCCTGGCCCAATCCGAGGCAATTAGGACCATGGTTCTCCTGAACCTCCTCAGCCTCCTTATTACATGAGGAATGACAGGGACTGGAGGAAATGCATAGAGGAGTCGATATTCCCAGTCCACCATGAACGCAACCCCTAGAGCTCCTCTCAGGAGATATTCCCTGGAGCAGTACAGCTCACACTTCTTGTTGATGTTTGTTGCAAACAGATCCACTTGAGGGGTTCCCCAAAGGGCGAAGATCTCTTGAAGGACTTCCTGAGCTAGTTCTCACTCGTGGGAGACTGTTCTCTGCCTGCTCAGAGCATCCGCCACTGTGTTCTTCTCTCCAGCTAGGTGAACTGCTGACAGATAAATTCCTTCTTGTATTGAACAAAACCAGAGCTGCCTTGCCTCTCTGCACAGTGGTAGTGACCCTACATCTCCACTTTTGTTGAGGTAGTACATGGCTACTGTGTTGTCAGTCATCAGGATATTATTTCCCCGTACAGAGGGCAGAAAGGCCTTCAGCGCAAGTCTGATTGCCCTCATCTCTAAAAGGTTGATATGTAGTTTGAACTCCGATGGAGACCAACAACCGCTGATGGTCAAGTCGTTGGTGTGGGCTCCGCACCCCGTGAGTGAGGCGTCCATCACTGCTGTTATATCCGCCCATGGTTGCCAAAAAGGTTCTCATTTCAAGATGTTTTCCAGACTATACCACCACACAAGGTCCAGTGAGATTCTGTCTGGGATTTGTAGGAGATCCGACATCCTTCCTGAGAATTGTGATCAATGGGTCCTGAGAGCCCATTGAAGAGATCTCATTCTCTGGCGAGCCTGTGGCACCAGAAAAATGCTGGATGCCATCAGGCTGAGCAACCTCAGAAAGTCGAAGGCTGGAAGATGATGGGGATTCTGGAATTGTGTCACCATCTGTAGAATGTCTTGAGCCCTCACCTCTGGTGGCGAGGCTTTTCCCAGGGATGCATCCAGGACTGCTCCGATAAACTGGAGTCTTTGTGATGGTATCATATGGGTCTTCTTGAAGTTGAGGGAGAAGCCCAGCCTGTGGAGGGAGTGGAAGGTATGGTTTAGAGGTTCCAGGGCTTGTTCTCGGGAACCGGCTCTGATCAACCAATCGTCCAGGTAGTGTAGACGTGAATCCCCCCCTCTCCCGAGACTCGCTGCCACCACCGCCATTAGCTTGGTGAAGACCCTCTGGGCGCAGGTTAGCCCAGATGGCAGAACCCGAAATTAAACCTCAGGTACTTCCTGGGCTTGAGATGGATTGGCACATGAAAGTAAGCATCCTGAAGGTCCAGAGACATCAACCAATCCTGAAGCTGGAGGGCCTGAAGGATTTCAGAAAGGGTAACCATCTTGAACTTGTCCTTCCTGAGGAATTTGTTCAATTCTCGTAAGTCCAAGATGGGTCTGATTCCTCTGTCCTTTTTCGGAATTAGAAAATAAGGGGAGTACCAACCTTTGTTCCACTCCGCTACAGGAACTGGTTCTATGGCACCTTTCTCTAGCAGGTCTAGAATCTCCTGCATAAGGAACGGGTTTGGAAACTCCAAAGATTTGTTCCCCGGTGGATGACTCTGAGGTGTGCGTAGAAAAGGCAGGCAGTAACCCTGGGCAATTGTCTCCAGTGCCGAAGCATCTGAGGTAGTAGCCTGCCATTCTGTCAGATGTTGAGGTAACTTGCCTCCTACTGCTGTCTAGTGAGACTTGTATCCTGAGAGAGGTTTTGAGGCGGCTGACGTAGAGGCTGAGGGGTAAGGCAGCGCCTGCTGCTACGGCTTTAGTACCTTTGGCCCGTCCACCATGGGTAAATCGTCTCTGGCCCTTTTGAGCTGGTTGTCCTCTGCCTTTTCCGAATGCAGAATAATAGCAAAAGGACCGGCCCCTCCAGGGCGCACCTGTAGGGCAATTTGGAGTTTGTCTTATTGCAACTCCAAGGGATTTGGTCGCGGCCTTGGAAGTTTGCAATTTCTCCAAACTATCATCAGCTTTTTTATCAAATAGATGGGTGCCCTCAAAGGGCATATTCAGAAGCCTGGACTGTACATCAGGAGCAAAGCCAGACTTTCGCAATCACGCGAATCTGCGGATTGTGCGTTACACTTCGGGCTTCCTCACGGGCCTCCTTGCAGGGTACGACTTCTTTACAAGCTCCTCTATGGACCAGATACAGGCTACCATGGCATCTGTACAAACTTCGACGGACTCCGGGTCAGCTGACTCTTGTACGTGGAAGACGTACGGCAAGACACGACCCTCTTACGACTATAAAACTACCGTCTTCCAAGGGGCTTGTTGCTGCTAATTAGCTTTACAAGCTACACGCGGTTTTGTCCGTTTCCTCTTCGTGTCTTCCTACACGATTCCTCATCTGAACTCCTGGTTTTGACCTTTGCCTGACTACTGGATTGCCTCGTCTCCTCCTTTATTCCTGTCGTGCTCGTCTGGTTGTTTGACTTGGAACGTTACTGGATCGGCTCCCTTCTGCGGTATTTCATTCCTGGTTGCCGCCTCTGCACTCGGAACCAAATTGCTGTCTATTATCCGGATCTTATCTACAGCTACTCGGGATACATGTGTGCTCAGGTACATACTTAATTGGCTATCCCCATCTCTGCAACTGTTTATCTCCACAACTTGTCTGGATATTTGTCTTCTGTTGGATTCTGGGACATTGAGTGACTTTCATGTGAGATTGTCCTTAAGTGCATATAAACGCTCTCCTGAAACTGCACAAACCCGGCACTAGTGCGACCCTCGTGCCGTCCGGGGCTACTTCCCTATACTAACATCCCTGTTTGTTATTTTCTCCTGTCGTTGTCTTCTGATTCCTGGATTCCTTTCCTCAATATATCCTTATTCAGGTTAGTTGTTATCGATTCTATATATAGTTGCGACCGATACTGAATTAGACCATTACCACTCTTTTTGTGTTATTCCTTCTAGATCCACCCCGGGGAAGCTCCACTCCAATATCTATCTAGGTAGTTGCCCATTTAATTCAACTGTTCTAATCATTTGCATTAACCTCAACACTGTCTAATATCTTTGTATTCCTTTGCAGCATTGGTATTGGCGGTGTGTGTTCTCCCCGCTCTTTTATTCAATTGACACCTCTGTCTGTCCCAACTGAAACAGCAGGGAGGTACATTGTGGAAAAAAGCCCCTCTTTGAGGAAGCCTGAGTCTTGTACTCGGGGGAGCTGGGATGGAAGGCTGAATATCGATTCTTGAACCACCATCATCTCCAAGGTCACTTCTCTGCATCTTTGGCCTATTTCAGAGTGGTGAGTAACATTGTGGTACTAGCCGTCATAGCTCGGCTAATGCTGTCAACAGGGTCGAGACCAGTCTGGAGGGATTCACACATCGCATCATTCCCGTCCTGTATGATACTCAAGAAACCATATTGTTCCTCCCCTTCTGGGAGCTGGCCAGCCACCACTGAAGCACACTCCCAAAGGGAATCTTGTCAGCGTGCAAGTTGTGTTTGCAGACTTTAGGGCCATGCTGCATGCCGAGAAAACTTTCTTGGCCATGGTGCAACCTTTTCATCGTCGCGATCCTGCGGGATTGTGGGATATGCAGTTGGCTTCCCGACGAGGTTGGAGCTTGAACAACCAAGCTTTCTGGGGTTGGATGTTTAGATAAGTATGGAGGGTCTGCAGATGAAGCTCTATATTTTGCTGACAGTTTCTTGCTGACTGCTGGAATAACCTCTGGCGTTTCCCAATTGCTAGACACTTTATTCTATAAAGCCTTGGGAAAGGGTACGACAAGATCTTCTTGTGGTCCTCTATCAAGTATGTCCATGAGTTAATCTTGTTCATATTCGGGTACAGGCCTAGACCACCCCATATATTCCATAACCCTTGTTCATAAGTGAACTATAAGTATTCTCAGCATGTTCCCCTGTTTCAGGCTTACTAAAATCTTTCTCTGGGGACGTATATATTATGCTTGCTTCTTGCAACGAATCCTGCAGATCTTTCAATCTGACCTCTTCTGAAATTAGTTCTTCTGGAATGTGAGGTCTAATCCATTCTAGACCAAAGGGTCTTTCTGTATCTGAATCCTCTCCCTCCTCATAAATAGAGAATACAACTCTGGAGTAATCAGAGCGTGGTAGAGATGCGTAGCTCTCTTCCAATGAGGGAGGAGCAATAGCAGTCATTATAGGATGAGTTAAACTTGTCACTGTCGATGTAGAGGTCACTGGCCTCGATGGATTTGCGATTGGCCTCGAGGACATCGATAGAATCGACAACGGTTTAGACGTTTTTGACGCAATTGTCGAAGGGATTGAAGTGATCGCCGTCAACAGAGACGATGTTCGAGGCATCTAAGATGTTTCTTTCAACTGAGGCGCCGAAGGCATGGATGACACAGTTTTCGGCGTTGACTTGCAAGTCGACAGTGTCGACGCTTTGTGAGTCGAAGAGGCTTTGACTCGACTCAAGGATTTGTCGCGCTCTCGAGGAGTATGTTTTGCCAAGGTCAATGACTCACGGCTTTTGTCTCTACCAGGGTTTTCTGCTGGGGTATTGCCTCTAGGTGTCTCCGAGGGAGGCAAGACCACGTTCTCTAACACCATCATTTTTTTACGAAATTCCTCCCACTGAGCCGGGGAGCTGTTTTTGGTAGGGCATGCTACTCTCTCTGGTGAACTGGAGGATGTTGTCGAAGGTGATCTGTGACACCTGTTTTTACTGTGCTTTGAATTGGATGAGTGATGCGATCCGCTCCGAGATCTGGATCGGGAGTGTTTATTTTTTATTTATTTATTAAATCGAGGAGACGGCGGTCTTGACTCGTCGGAGGTAAATTTGGTAGGGGTATTGGATTTTTAGGCCTACTTCTCTCCAGCTTCCCTCTGCACTCCCTTAAGGCTTTCGCTGTCATTGATAGGCACTCTTCGCACTCCGAAAAGGGATACTCTGTCCCGAGGCACCATAGGCAGACCCTGTGGGGATCTGTCAGGGACATCTTTGCCGCACAATCTCAGCACTTTTTGAAGCCGGATCGGGGCGTAGATGGAGCCGACTAAGAGGCCATCATGTACCGAGAAATCGAAGGTTTTCTTGACAAAAACTCGAAGAATTTGTTCTCTTCAAAGAACCGAGCATCACATTCCCGAAGCTCATGAGGCACGGAAAAAATGGAACTGAGCAACGGACGCTGCATGTGACTATTTATACCACTGATGATGTCGACATCTAGACGGAGGCCTTCGAGGGACATCGACTCGACAGTCGACGTGCATCGCCCTCTACTGAAAAAAAAATCCTAAGCAGCATATGGAAATATCAAAGATAAGAAATACGTGGGAGGACACAATCCATTTGAAATCAAGTTTTACCAAAAAAGGGGTCAGCTGTGTGCTATAAGCTTTATAAAAGGCTGTAGTGAACCCATCTTGTCCTGGAGCTTTGCCTGCCTTCATTTTAGAGATTGCCGCTTGTATTTCCTCAGCTAAAATCGTTGCATTGAACATTTCCTGATTAACCTGTGGTATCGGGACACAGGGGAATTTTGATAAATACCTCTTGATTCTGTCTTCCGAGCCCTCCCCTTCTGCCGTGTATAGAGTAAACTAGAATCTGGAAAAGCGCTTCATTATTTTGCTGGGCTCTAGCTGCTCTTCACCTACTTCATCTTTGATTTTGGGGAACGCCCTTTTCGCCTTTTGATTTATTTCGAAGGAGTGTTGCTAACATAGTGTGCGCTTTGTTGCCATTTTCCGTAACATTTTTGCTTAAGGGATCTCAGTTGCATCAGCACTTTATCCTGCCAGATGTCCCTCAATTCCTTTCGAAGCGTTCCTACTTCTGCAGAGATTTATTCTGCGTCCGCCGGGCGGGTGTGAAGTTCTAGTTCTGTGGATGTCACTTTAGCCTTCAGATATAATTCTATTTCTACCCTTATTCTATTTTTACTGGCCCCTTCTGAAATCAAAACATCTCGAATTGTGGCTTTCGCATCCTCCCACCTCATGTCCACGGATACCTCTCCTGTGTCGTTTTCGGTAAAGTGATTCCTAATTGCTTCAGATATGGCCTCTCTAAATATTGGGTCTTTGTAGAAGGTATTATTGCATATCCATCTGCGTTGTATACATGGAGGGGGACCCCAGTGCAATTCCAGCCCACAGATTGTGATCTGACCATGCTACTATTTCTATTGCCATAGTTATTATCATACTTTCTTTCTCAGCCTCAATCAGTAGGTAATCTATCCACGAATATGTTAGATGGGGGGGGATAAAAATTGAAGGCCTTCTCATTTGGATGCAATGTATGCCAAGTACCAATCAGATAATGTGTCTTTAGTAAATCTGGAAGGCTTCCCTTGACAGGACCCCATGGAGGAATTGATCCCTGCCTCATGGCATCCCAATCCATCCCTGGGTCCGATATACAATTTAGATCCCCGCCACAGATCAAAATTCCTTCTTTTCAACCGGTGAGGAATTCTAAAAAGCACTTCACTAAAGCGGCACTGGTTTTGATTGGGCGCATAAGCCAAACAGAGTAACCTCCCACGTTTTTATTTTCCCTTTCAATGCAAGATACCTCCAACCTTCTTCCCTATATATTTTCTTTATATGTAGGCCCAGCAACGTCTTATAAATGATTCCCAATCTGCCCTTTTTGGAATCTGCCAAGGCCCATACAACGCCTCCTATCCCTCTCTACCGGTTACCTTGAATTCCTTCCCTTGGGCGAATTTTGTTTCCTGAACAAACAACATGTCCAATTTTGACAATTTAAATTCCCTTGCTAGCATGGAAAACTTCTGGGGCGAGTTCAAACCCTTAACGTTGAAGCACCCAAACATTACCCCTTCAAGTGATGCCATATCTGTTTTCCCACTGTGGCCCTCCGATTCTCTCCAGGTGACCTGTCTCAGTAATCGATGTTGAACCCCATTCGAAGCGCTTGAACATCTTCAGCATGGAAGATTGTGCCAGTGCTACTTTCTTGATGTTTAAGGACTCCCCTTTACCTTTCCATTGTGTCCCCCCCTCCAGCTCCCCTCGAACAAAGCCTTCCCTCAGAATTTTCATGGGTCTGAGATGCCCTTGTAAAACAAAGGGCCACGCATCGGGGACCCCATTCCAGGCATTCGTTGACCCCTCAACTTAACTTAACATTATGATGAATACTTCTTAAACTCTACTCAACCATCTCAACATTTGGACTCTCTCTTAATTATCCAATCAGTCTGCACTCCTTGTCTGCAGTTATCAATAACCATCAAACTGGTTCTCCCCCTTAATAACCAATACTCGGCTTTCGCCTCCTTAATCGCTTGCACACACACTTGATGACGATTATTTAAGTTAGTTCCCTGTCTCTAGAGCTAATCCCTCAGGGTGTACTATAGCGTTTGTACTTTCTTGTTCCTGGGGCTCGATCTCATCTCGGCGATGAGGACCCTTCTTTATGTCTCGGGCAGCTTGGTCTTCTAGGATTGGCCCAGTCAGCTCCTTGCACTCCTGGTTGCAGCGTCTCCAGGACTCTGTGGGCTTCTTCTTCTGTCGTGACACGACAGCGCTCTCCTCCATGCTTGAAGCTTAAGGAGAAGGGGCAACCCCAAGATAGCGGATCCACTGCTCCTGAACCCAAGCTGTCAGGGGACGACAACCTCTCCTCTTGTTTAGTGCGGTAGCCGAGAGATCTTGGAAGATCTTAACACTGGATCCTTCAAATTCCACTGCCTCTTTTTCTCTTGCTTACTGTAGTACATCTTGCCTTTGTTTATAGTAATGGCATTTGGCAAGTACAGATCTTGGGCCACTCGGAGGTTCGCCCGCTCTTTGTATCCTCTTTGTCCCTCTTCATTCTGTGGGATCGAAGAGGGACAGCACAAGAGCTTTAACTCGACTTTCCAGGACGGCTGGGGTTTCCCCATGTCTCTCGCTGAGGCCCATGATACAAATGTTAGAGCTTTACTCTCGATTTTTTAGGTCATCGAGCTTCAATTCAATGTCCCTTTACTTTTGCTGCAAGTCCTGGAACCTCGCTTTGCAGCTCATCGCAGCTAAATCGCATGACAACTGATTGTCCTCTACTGCCACAATCTGATCTTCTACTTTCACCATTCTCGCTCGCAGGTTAGTTACTTTTTTGGTAAGGCTGGATTTAATGGATCCAATTTCCCCCAATAATAGGCAAATGTCTGCTTTGGTTGAGCTTTCCCCGTCGTCGCTCGAAATTTCTGGCAAGCCTTGCTCTTGGTCCCCCTCCATTAATCGCCCATAACTGAACCCTTGTAACTTAAGGGCGGTGGTCGGGTCCAGAGTGCCTGGGGGGCGGAGAACTTCTAATTATTCCTTCTATTGGTAGCAGTTTCCGCCTCCTCTCCCTATGTTAGGCCTACCCTACGTTGCTCTGGGTAATTTTTTTATGTCCACATTGAGGTTTTTACTACCTAGGCTCCCCGGCTCCCACAAACAGTGATGCTCCTTCTTGCTATGGGATCCCGTCTCTGTGAGTCGCTTGGCTAGCAAACTGTCACTGCGTTGAGGGCATTTGATGTGTGTGCTTTATTATTGCTGCTGCTCTTGCTTCGCCCACTTTTCTTTACTGAGCAGCAAGTCCTTTCCAGACATAACCTGGGAGCTTGCATGTCTTAGTGCTAATGCAGCACCCTGTGTACACCTAATGTTCCAGCGTCTCCTCATGAGTGGGCAGGGTCTCTCTTCCCTCAGCTGCGCTGTTCCCCCTCCTGACAACTCTTTCATTTGTCAATGGTTTGTGACCTGTATAATATGCCTCAATGTGACTTTATCCTGTGCTACAAGGCCAGCGCTACTGCTGCTCTCTCCATGGAGCACTCTTGTAGTCTCACAGGTGCTTATGTCGAGTGGAGAGCGACTTTTCTAAACATATTTGTGAGCGCGGGCTGCTCCGACAAGTTAAATCTCCCTTTGACACAATTCTGTGCCGCGTCACAAGCACTCTTCCTAATGTCCCCCCAATGCCTTCACGTTATAAGCACCAGCTTTAAATATAGAGGTGGGCGCACCAGTCTAGCTCCCGGGTGCTTGGCGCAGCGTTCTAGTGGCAGGGAAGCACTCCTCGCTTACTGGCAACGTTGTGTGTCACTTGCACCTTTTCCGTTTTCCAGGGTTTAATCTCTCCAGCTGCTCGATGTGCTTCCCTGCTACGGTCAGGCTCCAGCTCACACCGTCTTAGTTGTGGGGGATCTGCACTGCCAGGCGGAGATCTCTTTTGAAGACTTTCAACGACTGCCTCTGGTGTCCGCCATATTGTGGTGCACACTTCGGCCCACGGGAATCGGGCTAATAAATCTGGCTCGTTTTCCTCAATCTGAGGCATGTTTTTTCTTCCGCAGTTGAACGAATCTCGCCCCAGCTGTTCAGGAGGCAAATCGTGCATCCGTTATGTTGAGATGGTCGTTATTCACTCGATGCTTCACCATTTCATCTCGCCTGGAATGGGAGACGATGACTTAGGTGGCCATTCCGTCGGCGCCCCCTGGTGGTCTCCACCAATTCTTGTTTTTGGTATTATTTATTGTAGGAGTTGTTTCTTGAAATAATAGAGAAACATACTCTACCTCAAGCCTGGAAGGAAGCTTGTATAATATCAATCTACAAAAAAGGGGACCATTCGGACCAGAAAAAATTATCACCCTACTGCGATCCTGGGGGCCCCTAGTAAAACATCTATTTTGCTGGACGAATTGATCAAATGGGTTTGAATTTAAGAGTTTTAACTAAGTATCACGTCGGCTTTCATTAGGGACTAGGGACCATTGTAAATGGGATGTTATTATCGCATTTGAAAATACAAACAAAACGCCTGGTATCCCTTCCAACATATATAGCCAGCATTGACTTGTCTAATACTTTTGACAGACTAGACAGGGATAGATTATGGCACAAAATGTGGTCTAGAAGATTGCCTTGCCTGGTCACACCGCTGTAACCACAGACCAGTACAAGTGCGTTTTTCTGTGGAGGGGCAATTAACAAGACCAATTAAAACATCTGTGGCAGTAAGACAGGGCCGTTTACTTGCCCCTCTGCTCTTTAACAGACATCTATCATATATGGAAAAGTTGTGGAATTATCTGGGAGTTTCTCCAGTTAGGCGACGACTTATGAGTCTAAATTGGTTGGTATACGCCGCAGGAATTACAAAAACAATGGCTCTTTTTGGACTATTCTGAGAAAAATCTATTGCTGAATGGATCAAAAACCAGGGTCATGATATTCACTAAGAAGAGGGTGTCAAGGCATCTCTCGTGCACAGTGGCAGTGCAGAGGTGGAGTTTCAAATGTGGTTATTTAGAACGTGCTTAATACCCAGAGGTTTCTAAGCGCGGGCCCGGGGATCGAACCTGTGTTGCTCTGTGTCATCTTTAGTCGAAGGCGAGCATGTTGCTGCTGAGCTATCCTCCCAAGACATCTTTAAAATACCAATGGTTTCATGTGCATCAAACTCCGACCATCACTGTTGTCAAAGCTATGATTACAACCAAGTCTGAGGCCCTGCTCTTGCAGGTTAAGTGGATTTAGAACATATATTAAGTTCAGTGATCAATTTTTCTTCTTAGGAAATGTTACTGAATGAAGAGTGTACCTGTCTTGACGTACAGTCTAGAGATACATATGTATGACCTAGAGGTTTTTCTTAACTCCTTTCAGGGTACAATATGGAAAAGGGTCCTGGGTCTCCATTTGGGAGTGCATAATGTGATTACTATCATTAGGAGGTATAGTTGTATGGAAGAAAACTGAGTTTTTTAGAAGAAATTCTGCAGGAGGCTCATCAGACCCTTTTCACGATATTAAGAATAACGCCTTCCCAGAATATTTCATCTTGAAGGGTTTTGCAGATTCAATGGGGAACATTCCAGCTGGAATTTGTTGGAATACAACTGAATCAATATTATTCCCAGATAAAACCTTTACAAGCGGATTGGTGTAGAACCACTGATGCCCTCTATTCTTACTCTCACTATGCAAAATATGCAAAAATCCAGCGAAAAAGGGGGGTCGCTCCCAAAGCATTTAGTTTGATTTCCATGTCATGAGAAGATATACTCTTATTTAAAACTTCAAATGCATCTCCTCTGTGAGAAACCGCAGGGTATTCTCCCAAGTAGACCCCATTTATCCCTTATTCAGGTGGCCAGGGAAGGGCTGGCGCTCTCAGATCCCGGGTTTACGCTCAGGGAAATACCCCAGGTGAGACGCAGTACCATCACGGGGAAGCAGGTGAGGAGGATGAAGTCCCTGAAGCTTTTATAGGTTATTCCCACTCATCCCTTCTATCCAATGAATCTCCCTTACTGAAAGGAACATCCAACAACCCCTCTACATTTGCCAAACCTATTATGAAAATGAGAAGATAGGTAAAAACAAGAAAGAACACCTCAGGAGTACAAGCAGGGTAATTAAGAGGCATTCCTCCACCAGAACATACCTGTAGCCTTTATCCTGATAAGGATTTGTACGATGTTCCTAAGATTTTTATACCAAACTACAACTCCCATAATCCTCCTATTCATTATAGAAATCAACCAGTGCTCAATCATTTTGCAATCCCACCTTCTAACAGATTGAAATTTTACCCTGAGCCAGGAAACTACCTTTCCCAAAATCCACACCACTTAAACCCAATACCAGTGGCATTGGAAAACATCTCTCAGAAACCATATTCCCTTGTTCACCACCCAAGTACTCCCCTTTCAAAACACACCTATTCTTTTTTTGACAGCAAGTTATATCATTTCCCAAAGATCCGGAAAAACACTACCACTCCCACCATCCTTACAACCCCACTATTATGGTAAGGAAAGGAAGAAGCTGCAAGCATGGGAGCTTCACCTTTTGTGACTGGCCATGGCTCTTCCCCACTAACAAGAGTCAGGCAAGTCAGGCTAACCAAGCCCAGAAACCACACCTGCAGATGGTAAACATTCCCAACCTGGATAAAAGGCAGAGCTCAGAGGCACACTTCAAGTAAGGCGAGCAGATTGGCAGGAGAGAATTCCATTGGAGCAGTGGCGACCCAGGAGGCAGAGCAGGACAGGCCAGCTGGTGAAAGAAAGGCTGTGGCGCTATCCACTGCAAAGGAAAGGTTGCAGCAGAAATGAAAGGAAACTCCTAACGCACAAGGCCAAATCGGCACCTCCTTCGGGTGGAAACAAGCGAGTTAGGAGAACAAGCAGCGCTGTGTTGGAAGCCTCGACTTCAAAAGGGAACAAAGTTGATAAACTGTATCCTACACTACCGGTGAGTGAATCATGATGCGAGAGGCCGGTTAGTTAAAGAGTAAATGATACAGTGGCGTTTAAAGGCTGCGCGTGTGCCACTGGAAACCGCAAGAGGAAACCTGAGACATTGTTGCCAATTATGAACCCGACTGAGAATCTGGCTGAGGGGAATTGTGAGAGCGATCATGAAAGTAAGGGGCAGGGAACCGAAACGTTTGTGAACTATGAACCCGACTGAGGGAAGTTTAAAGTAGATCGTTCCGAGCCCGGCTGAGGGAGACTAATTGAGTGAATGAAAGGGATCCGAGCCCCACTGAGGGGGATCCAGGGTGCAAGTGAACTGTGCTATTTAGAAGGCAAGCGTGACCTCGACTGAGGGATGCCATTGTGATAGACACTGTGCTATTGATTTACAAGGTTTGAGCCCGTCTAAGAGGAAGACATGGAACCGTGAATCAAACTGTGTTTGTTAAAGGAACTTTGAGATACGAGCCAAAGCGGAGGATGCTTCCAACACTGGGAGGCTGGGTTTGCCTGCTTAAGTGTGATCCACTGCCAACGAGCTCTGTCTGCTCCATGCCATCAACGTGGGGAAGAAAGTTACTATTACCACGTCCAGTTATCCTGACACTTCTTTTGAAACACGCTATTTCTTTTGCATTTCCCATTGGAAAACCTGAACACTATTTTCTTTGAGAATACTACTCTCTTTGGTTGAAAGCGTACATATCCCTTGTCACGTTTGTATTAGATTGAGGGCAGGAAATAGGTTTATTTAGTTTGGGCCTTTTTGATTTGACTAGACGGACTAGGACTGTATTTTCCTTTTTTGGTTGATGGTCGAGACGTCTCCCTTCTTACCAGTAGGGCAAGATAGGAGTTCACCAACCCTTTTGAAACTATTGAAAAACACCCTTGAACTTGAACCACTTGCGTTGTATTCTTACTCCTGATAACCATGCCATCCTCACACCTACATGCAGTGGAAATTCTGGGAGCAAGGAGGGGTACTTCGAGAGAAAGCAGATTGTGTAGAGGTTGAAACCAAAGGTCAAGAATTGAAACATTAAAACATTTTGTGATCTATTGCCCTTTGTCTGATAATGCTCAATACCTTCTGTTTAAGTTATATACATGAATTTTGACGGGGTGAGGACAGTGTATGGCATAGATTTTAAGTGGGCACTAGTGTCCCACTGGTTTTATAACTATGTACATTTCTACAAGAGATATTTGCACGTTTGGAGGAATGTCCGATTAGTGAGGCCAGAATTTAATTAAATTGTATTTAATCCATTTCATGTGTTTATTTTGTGAAAGGTTTTACTGTGCATATAAAACATTGCACAATAAAAAGAAAAAGCTTTGAAACTTCTAAAGACTTTGGGCCTCATTACACGGATGGCGGAGAACCATGGCGCTATTAGCGCCATGGTTCATGCCGGTAAAATACTGGCACCGCCTTGGCGGAAAGGGGAATTACCGCCCCATTCCAAGGTTGGCGGGGCGGTTATTCCCCCTTCCACCATTGCCCTTCCCCATTCCCATTTTTGCCCCATAGGGCTCAATGGGAATGGGGAAGGCGCTAATTACTGTACCGCAAATTGCGGTACCGTAATTAGCTCCCTGGGTCCCTTTGCGGGTTGGTTTTTAACGCCTGCAAAAAGCAGGCGTTAAATCCCCCAACCCGCAAAGGGACCTCGTAGTAAAGCGGTAAAAATTTACCGGTACCGGTATTTTACTGGTACCGGTAAATCCTTACCGCCATCCGTGTAATGAGGCCCTTTGTCAGAAAGGCTCCTTAAAGCTAGAACCAGTATTTCAAACATGATATAAGAATTGAGAATCCTTAGGCATCTGGGCGCTGGTAAAATAGTCGACAGGGCGACAAACACCACAGTTATGTAGGTAGTCCTATGGTCGGGTTGCTGGTTACATAGGTGCATACATAGGTGCAGGAACCCTGACCGTGAGTGCCATCATTTATAAACAGAGGAAGCGGATTTGCCAGAATGGCTGGGCATTATGAGGCCTGCAGGTCAATGATCTTGCGTGTATAGCCATGTTTTGAGTCTCGTGCAGAAGGACCAGGGGGAAGGGTCACATCTTAAGGAGAGCGGGAGTGCGGTCAAGTGTTTGGATGCTACCACCGGGAATCTGCGGCCCCCTACTTTTTTTTGCTTGAATCTAGGGACAGAGAGGTGTGAGTAGGCAGCTTGTGTAGGTCTAGTAGATTGTGGCTTGGTGAATTTGCTCAATAGGTAAGGAGGGGCAGTGTTTGCCAGGCATTTATGCCTTAGTGAGAGATTTTTGAACATGATGCGCTTGCGAACTGGCAGCCAGTGGGCATTTCTTCTAGCAGTCCAGATGTGCTCTTTTTTCAGATTTTTTAAGGTTGCTCTTAAGGCACTGTTTTGGATTGCCTGGAGTTTTTGGACATTGTGAGAGGTTGAGCCTGCAAAGAGGGCATTACAGTAGTCTATCCTGGAAAAGATCAGTACTCTGGCTATCATTATACAGCTCTCAGTGGTGAGCAACAGTCTGCAGGCGTTAATGAGTTTGGTTGTGTATGCTGCTGCAGGGGCAATTTGCATTCACTTGTCTTGTTAGAGAGCGCGAGGAGTCTAGGTAGACCCGAAGTGTCTTTATTTCTTTGGCAACTAAGATGGTGTTCCAGTCTATAACAAAGGATTTGTAACTGTCCTTTAACTTATTTATGCGTGTTTGAGCTCCTGCAAGAAGTAGCTCTGTTTTTTCATCATTTAAGAAAGGTTGTGTTGGGCCATCCATGCTTGGATGATGTGGTATATTTTGTTTCGTTCAGTGGAATCAGAGTTCTGGTTACCAGAGATGGGGAGGAGGTTCTGGGTGTCCGAGTAGTTCGTATAGTATAATAGAGCATAATATACAATAGCACAATCTCCAGCAAGTTTGCCATACCATGTTTTGTACAGCAGAATAATCATTCATTTAACATTCATTATTATCAATGGCTTTTAATGACATCTGTGCTATTAAATAATCTTTTTTAGCCTTCTAATACATTTGGCCAAACAGGGCATCCAGTATTTATCATTTTCCGTAAATCACAAAAAATTAAACTTTGAATCGGAACCTAGAGCAAATTTGTAATCATGCCCATACATTTCAAACACCACAAAGAACATGTGGTTGATTTGTTAAGAGACGCCAAGCAATTATGCATGACCTTGCTAAATATACAATATTATGCAATAGATCCTCTTTGCTTTTATTTTACTAGCTAAGAAATGCTGACCAAAGTGGAGTAAAGGCAGAAGCTGCAATTGGAAAAAAACAAACCATTGGCCTCCACAGCTGAACATGTGGAAACTGGAGTGAGACAGAAGCAGATCTAGGCTTAGTAATAGCTCCCACATGAGCTCCCTGTCTAGGGCTAGCAATTGTACCATGATGTATAGAATTAATTTACTTTACATAAGTACCCTAATTGAATCAGCTTGCGGTTAGACCATGAAGTGACATCACATTTAAATCGCCTGCTATATAATGCCTATTCTACTCGCCCACCGACTATCAGATACAGTGAAAATGCATCCACACTGAATATCCTGAAAGTGAAGATAAAGTCAACATAAATACTATAGTTTGAACGATCACACCAACATGTAAAAACCACAATAAAACATCACTCAAATACACAAAACCAATATTGAAAAAAGCACGATATATGGTATGGCATTTATAACGCGTATATACACAAGTGTTTCAAGGCGTGACGAGGCAAGGGGGAACAGAGGGAGGACAGAGACAACAAACTTACTAGGCCAAGTGACATTGAGATCGCACAAGTGCAGGGGAGAGGGAAGGGGAAAAAGTGCCAGAGAAGGGGGAGGGGTGCAGTGCTGTACATGGGATCAAAACCAAAACAAGAAGTGCTGCCAGCAGGTGGCAAGTGCAAGGGTAAGTGCAGATAGCGGGTGTCCAATAAGTGCAGGTAAGGTTCTGTAGGGTTACAGATACAGATTGAAGTGTAAGGGTTGCCAGGAGGCAGCTGGATGTGCAACTGGGCGGGCAGGGAACTGGGCCCGAAATCAGAGGGTAGCCAGGTGACCAGAGCAGTATCAGACAGGGGAGAGGAAGAGAGAAGGCCTAAGCAAAGAGGAAGGTCTTGAGGTGCTTCCGGAACTGGAGATGGCTTTCCTCAGGTTTCAGAGAGGCACAGAGGCTGTTCCAAAGGGAGGCCCCAGCCAAAGAAAGATCTACCACCAACTCATTGCTTGGAGAAGCGACTGACCCTGAGGGAGGTGGAGGGAAAGGTATTTACAAAGAGAATTGGAGGTATCGAGGACCCAAGCCCCAGAAGGCCTTGTGGACAATGCAGAGGGTCTTGAACTTAATCCTTGCAGCCACTGGGAGTTTGACTTCTTCGAGACATCAGAGATTTGAGGAGAAAATGAGAGTGTGGAGTCGAAGATGTCCCAGAGGCTCTTAGCCTCACAGGTGGGAGCAGGAAGAGGGCCAAGGGAGGCCGGCCAAAGAGGGACAGTAAAGCAGGGTGCAGGTGTGCTGATGTGGATAATCTCTGTCTTTTTGGCATTAAGGCACAGATCCTTGGCTGCACACCACTTCTGTAGGCATACTGTGAGGGGTCAGTAATGCGAGGCGGACAACTGTTTGATGATTTATCAAAGTATGCCAATTTATTCTTAAAATAACCAAAGCCAAGGCAACACACTGACACAGGATAACTGGCACTCACACTAAGCAATTAATATTCAGAGAAAATATATGGCAATACCACATGACGAACAATATTCACAGTTTCTAAATTATCTTCTGTCTTGGCTAATTTCCCTTCCCCGGGATTCAAAGTTACTTCTGCAAATGTTCAACCAAAGAAAGAAATGCCTTTAATCAGTTCTTGAAAAGTCAAAGTAAAAGTTAATTAACCAAAGTTCTACTGACAACAAATCTCTTCTCCTGTGTGAAAGAACCACTTCTTACTTCCAGAAAAATAGCACCAATGGTAATCCTGGCCACAATGCTTTGTCGCCTCTTCAAGAAGATCTGCCACAGTTCAAAAGAAAATGCAATATCCACACTGTTAGTAATATATAGTTCTTGGTCAACAAGGAATTCTTTAGTTACAGACTTTAGCATTCATACTGGCATATTTGTCAGGATGAATTCTCAGTGCTGATGCTTCCACTTCAACAACCACCATTCTACCTGACTTACCTTGAGAACAGTAACCTTTTGTCTCACAGTACTCCACCTTGTCTAGACTACTGCAATGTTGCATTTACTGACAACTAGATACACAACCAACACTTCACTACTTGGCTACTACCACAGCATCATTGATTTGGTCATTTAGTCAGGCTTCGACAAGATATACTTTAGAGTACTTCCACATCCTCTGGTAGGCAAGGTACTCTCCTTCTGAACGCCTCCTTTCAAAAGGGGGCAGCCTCATTGCCTCTCTTGTCTCTGCCTTTAAGACTAATTTATCTCAGTCTTCCACAGTCTTTGGCACTACAGGTTGTGTCTACTTCAAAATCGTCTCTACAAACAGTTTTCCTTCCCCTGCTTTACAGGTTCCTTTCTGCCAGCTTTCAGCTAAAGTAATGACCCAAAAGCTTTGGTGCCACTCTTTGCTTCAGGTAATGCTTGCACACTTGTATCTTAGACCAATTAACTGTAAGTAACTTCACAGAAAAGAGATTGCGTTTCAACTTCAAGAAATGCTGGTATTGCTGTTAATATGGGGAGACTCTTGGCTTAGACAATGCTTGTTCTCTGCTTCAGTAATATATGCAATATATACAATTTAACTTCTTATTTGTGAAAGGTATGCCTTGTTAAAGTAAAGAATAAAATGCAGTCTGTTTTCAGAAATCACAATTAGGCACACACGACCACTTCTGGTTGTATTCCGAGTTTAAAGAAAGTAATGTTCGGTAATGACTTGTATTCCCATGTAAAGTGAAGGATAAAGTTCAGTCCTCTTTGGGAATCAGAAATAGGCACACGTGACCATTTCTTGATGTTATATTCATATGTAAATGTTTTCAACAATGGGTTTAACAAGATTAGATATTCGGTAATGATCTTTGAAACTTTCACTTTCCTTTATTGGTGATACGCGACCACACCTTCAAATAGTAACAGTCTTAGAATAGTTAATGGATATAAGCAGTATTTCCTTTCTATGCAAGTAAAAAGACTTCATTTACACGCAACTGCTACATTTCCCATTATTCAAGTAATTCAAGTTCAATGAACAACTTCCACTCGCTTTACTCATACACGAGTGAACGGGGAACTGTATACTGTTGGCGAAAATGCTTGCGTAAGGTATTAGAATGCCGAGATTCACTTACCGGCACTGCTTCTAAGACCTCAACCACACCCTTCTGTTGCTTCTGGCTGCTTAAGGACCCACACCCATCCTCCGTGAAGGTGTCTCTGGTCCAGTCACACGTTTCTGGAGCCCTCTTGCTCCCGAAACCCACAGCTTGGTAACTGCTCCTCACCTCTGTCTCAGAACATTCAGTACGCTGCAACCATGGCAATCAGGCTCACATGGTGAAAGGTTGCTCTCCTGCACACCTTCCGCTGCACAGCGTCTGCACTTCAGAGTTTGGGGGAACAGAACCCTCTCACAAAACGCAGGCGAAAGCTGCTGTTCCCACGTTCCCGCGTTCCTCTTGTTCTTCCACTTCTGCTTGGTTTGCCAGCCTTGTGCATTCTTTCTGCTACTACTGCTACGGCTTGCATTCCAGTCACAGTTCCAGCCCCCTCCTTTCCTTCCAATTGCCTGCACCGGAGGGGGCCTTTTATGCCTCCCAGGTTTCCTTCAGGTGTGTGCTGTTAGGCTCAATTGCCAGACTGCTGCAAAGGCATGCCTCTTCAGCCCTCTTCCTCGTGCCACTACCCATCGGATTATGGGACATTTGGGCCCCTTCAACAAAGTTAGCTTTTATAACATTTGGGTTGATTTTAAAGGCAGATTTATTTCCCTTAAAATTATTAAAGGATGGACTGTTAGAATTAGTTGTTATAGAGGAGGACATTGGTTTTAAGGCGTTTTTTCTAGATCCTTTTCCATTATACCTTTGGGAGTAAGGCAGGTGTTGGTCTTGAGATACTTTGAACAATTTTTCCATTAATAAGACTCGCTCTGATTTAACATAACTTGTACCCTGGGTCACAGATCTTACATGTGGGTCAGGGACATTATTTTAGCAATATGCCATTACCTGTTTTGGCAATCCAGCAAGGCCCTTTCTTTCAGAGAACCGATAATGTGTCTCATCCCATGGGATCTCCACGCCACCCAGGGCCTGCTCACCTCCCAGGTGATCCTCCCGCAGTACACCACCCACAAGGTCCGCATCAGGAAGTGCCTGCCTTTCCCTGGCCACCTAGAAGGAGACTTTTGGAAGGGTTTCAGTGAGGAATGCGCAGGATTCTTCACAATACATACATTCATCCATACATACAAAACAATAATACAGACATAAGAGAACAAATCACCTCCAAGTAGACTAAGCACCGAATGAGCATATTGCACATAGTTCACCCACAGCCCATCCCTACTGACTCCACGTATGCCATCTCAGAACCAGATCCGGCACAGCTCATTAGTCTTTTCACTCAGACATATTTGGGGAATGGAAACTTCCAACATGCCAACTACCATTACCATTGACTACAAGAAAAGAAACAAAAAATACAAAGTTTAAACTCTCAGACTCTTCTTTGAAAGTCTAAGGGATGACACATGTTACAATGTCAGGGAACCCCTCAACATCAGAGACCTTACATTCTATACCACCAACACCTCATCTTGGAAGAGCATCCACAGAGCCAAATTCCCTATGAGATTATCATCAGGCATCCCCGGTGGCAAATGACTTGTCTTAAAGTTACACATCAGCAGTCATCTGTCAGGAAAATGCCAAAGAATACACAGGGAAATATAATCAGCTCCATCATTTCTTTGGGAAGTCCTTAAAAGGAGTGACAGGTACACACTGAGCATGAAAGCTATGCAGGAATGAAGAACTAGGTTTTTCAGAGCTGTAATGAAGGAAACCAACCCTGCAGCCCTGGGTTATGCATCAATAACAATACATGGAATCCACAGTGAACTAGAATGGAATGTAAAGTATGCACCCTCTGAAAGAAAATCACATAAGTCCTTTAGTGCTGGTGTATGATATTAAAGTTACGGGAAAGAATGTTAATAACTTGGAAAGGCTGGGCTGCCATCAGTACAGTCATTTGGATACCACTTAACACAAATACTAAACAATGTGTACGAGGGCAAAGATATCACTACAACAGAGGAAATTGAAACATGTGCACCAACTCAACACTGGATCCTAGAGAACCATTTAACCTCAAGGTTATTGCCATAGACTGCAAGTGCTGATATCTATAAACATATCAGAACACACAGCCTGGCTCCTTACAGATGTCTGAGCACCACAAGACCATGTCAATAGTAGCAATGCCCAGTATATAAACCCAATAACAACTTTCACATCTGCAAACACACCCATATGCACATAGCTTTCTATGCACACACTTCTGTGAACCTGCATGAATGCCTGTATGTGCAAACACTTCTGCGCTTACATTCGGTGCATACATACCTGAAAATACTGTGACAACCCAGGGTGTTCGTCCCCTCTCCGGAAAGGAGGGCCACCTCCTTTGGAACGAGGGAGTTGAGCAGACCAGAGCCTAACAGCGCTTAGGGTACAGGGAACCCCCTAACCCCATTACAGGAGAGGAAATCCCCAGACGGAGATGTTAGTTATACTCCCTTGTATCAAGATGCCAATACCTTTGTTGTCTATATGGGAGTTAAAATATGTTATGACTTGAAGCTACCTGTACGAATGGCTGCTATGGTTTAATAGATAGTCCCATCCCCTGAGAGAGGGAAAGATAAAGAAACAAGCTGAGCTCTGCAAGAGGCAGAGAGAAACTTGCAGAGCTTCCAAGGCCTGAAGTCCTTCTGCTGGGAGATGTGGCAAGGGAGTGGGAGTATACGCCAGTCATGGTGGACCCAGCTTTGGCCGAGCCCATGAAAATGCCCAAAAGCCCTGGTGAGCCAGGATCCAAAAGCACCCAGCCCAGAAGAACATTGAGTGGCGAACTCCACTGAAGGAGTTGCCAACCGGGGTGCTGAAGAGCCTGAGCCTAAGTTCTGCCGAAAGCCAGCGGGAAGAGATCAAAGTTGACAAAAAACATGTCTAAGTCCTCACCTTTGGGATAGGGCTGTAGTACTCCATGAGGAAATAGACATTACCGAGGAAACCCCCATCCTTATCCAGAGTTTCCCTATATCTAGTATTGCCTGCTCTGACTTTCTAACTTTCATCAATTCTCTCGAGGAGAGACTCCAGAGACGGGGTGGGAGATTCTGGGGGTATTGGCCATTTGCAATTCGGAATGCAATGCAAGGGGCCCGAAAGCCTTCCAGAATGTCATTCCTGCCATTTTGTAGCATTCAGAGATTCAACACAATCCATCTGCACAGTTCTGTTTGGAGACAGCCTTCCCTAGCTAAGGACCGGTCTACCAGACCAATAGCTGGTCCTCAATTCTTAACTGGCTGGTTCTGCATAAATAGAAACATAATGCCCTTCTGGGATCAAGTCTATATAACTTCTCCACTTCCTCCACGGATGGTGGAAGGAAGATAGAAATTTGATATTTGTATTTTCTGAGCACGGTAACATTCTTTTTATGTATTGGCATTTGCAATTTTATAAACAAACAGCAACCCCTACCCCATTACCCACCCCTTACCCACAATCCCCTCACCAATCCTCACCCTCAACAGCATTCATATGAAGTCCAACGAGGATCAAAGTCAATGCAAAACCCAAAATACGCTGTTTGTGAGGGCAAAGTGCAACATTATAGTAATCTTGCAGGAATTGCAGTACCAGTGCCCATTCTTTCTTAAAAGCCTGTTGCGCTCCCTGGCTAGTTTAAGTCAACCACTCCAAAGCAACAAAGTTCCAAACGTTCACAAACCAATCGTCAACATGTGGAGGATCTTTGTCTTTCCAATGCTGTACAATCACCACTAAGGCTGCCACCCTTCGAATACTATGTGCCTTTCGTTTATGTTTAGGCCATTTTCTTTCCTCAAAGTGGTGATTCCCAGAAAAATGTCCTTTGTATGAACCTGTAGCCGTTTACCAAATATACTTTGCATACGCCTATTAATAGCTCCCCAATAGATAGTCAATTTAGGACATTCTAACCAAAAATGTTGCCAGTCCACTTTCCCATTACATTCCCTCCAACAGTTATCAGTGCTGTTTAGTTTCATTTTACATAACCTCTGGGGTATAGTGCCATTGTCTAAACAAACAAAGCCTGTTTCCAACATGGAACCCTATTTGCATTCTTGGTGGAAAAAAGTCCTGTACAGTTTTCTTGATGTGGAAAAGAGCCACAACACAAGCATTATTTGTAAAATAAAATATAAAATACTTGAGAAAGAGTAGATGTTCAGGACAAGGCAGTTTAATATAATTGGGGTTATTAGTTCACCCTCAATTCACATCAAAGTTAAGACCTAATGGTTAAACAATTATAGATAGACCATATTCAAATCAATATCTGTTGCCAGTATCGCAATATCTGTTGCCAGTTCAGAATATATTTCAAACTTCCTTCTCAAAACTCCTCTTGTAACAGGCGATACAAATTAGATATAAGGGTTTTCTCTCCTGCATTTCAAATACAAACATTTCTCAAATGCCGTTGTGATCTAAAGGCCGCTGCTTTATTCAGGGGGTTAGCGGTGGCAACAACCAGTTTTGTATCTGAAAATAATGATACCTGTCCGATTTCTTTAACCCAAACTCCTTCTTACATTGTTCGAACAAAACCAATTCCGTGCTCCGAAACATGTCCCTAGTTTTATTGCAATTCTCATCTTTCCATTTAGGAAAGGAACCCTTTTCCAAACCAGGTTTAAATTGCGAATAGTAAAAATAGGAGAGAAGAGGGAGGGGTATGTTGTAATTCTGTACTGATGAACTGCTCTGTCCCAAATTCTTTCTACCAAATTTGTTATTTGGCTGGCATGCATGTTTTTTGGGCGCTATTATTTAGAGAGCCCGAGCAGATCCACGATACGCGGGCCACATATTGCTTTCTCCATTCTGACCCAAGTTTTTTTGGATGATCGAGAAAACCAATCCCTTAACACCCGTAGGTGTGCTGCCTGGTAATATTTTACAAAATTGGGAAGCCCCAGACCCCCACATCTGTCTGCATCATTAGAGTTTTCATTGCTACCCGTGGGGTTTTATTGTTCCATATACATTTTTATATCACACTTTGTATCTCAGTAAAAAAAATGTGCTACAGATAGTGGGAGAGCCGTAAACAAATATAGCACCTTGGGCAATATTGACATTTTCACAGCATCTATCCGCACCAACCAGGAAATCGTTAAAGGGCCCCACCGTGTCAGTAACCATCTGAGTTCTACAAGAATAGGGGGGAAGTTTACCTTGTATATTGATTTTAGCGAATTGGTTAAGTACACTCCTAATAATCTAATTTTATCTTTTGCCCATGCTGTGTTTTTAGACACCTGAGCTACTTGGGGAGGTGCGAGGGATAGATTAAATATTCCGGATTTTGTGATATTTATTTTTAGACCTACAACCATAGCAAATTCTGCCAGTTCTCATGTAACCCCATTCAATGATTCAACTGGTTCTGTAACTGTGACCAGAATATCATCAGCGTATGCCATTATTTTATAATGATCTGACCCAAATGGAATCCCTTTAATTTGGTCTGATCTTCTGACTCTAGCTAAAAAAGGGTTCCAGATGTATTGCGTACAAAAGAGGTGAGAGAGGACATCCCTGCTTCGCTCCGTGGTGTAATGTGATTGGGGTAGATGGCTGACCATTAATGGATAATCTTATCTTGGGATCTATATAGTTAACTTGAATCCTATTTATAAAATTAGAAGCAAATCCCATAGTCTAAGGTTTTGAACAAGAAAGACCACTCCACCCTGTCAAATGCTTTCTCTGCGTCCAATGATAGAAAAAGCGGTGGCTGACGCTTCTTGCTTGTTTTTTCGATCAGATGACAAGCCCTTCTGATGAGGTCATGTGTCTGTTAATCTGTTGGCGAGAGTTTCCGTATAGATTTTTGCGTCAAGGTTCATCAGGGCAATGGGTCGGTATGACCCACATAATGTTGGATCGTTATTCGGTTTTGGAAAAAGGAACATTTTAGCTTCCTCCATAGAGGACGTTATATTTCCGGTTTCTTTAAATGAATTAAATAATTTCACCAATTTTGGGGCCAGTACTGATTGATAAATTTAGTAAAAAATGGCGGAATATCCGTCCGGGTCGGGGTCCCTATTTAAAGGGAGACTTCCGATTACCTGGGATATTGTTACGCTCACCTGGCTCCCACAGAGGCGTCGATCTGAACTGGACAGCTGCGGTCTCCACCAATGTGACGCGTAGGGCCGAGATGACAGACTGGACTGGCCCACCTAACTTCTTTTGCTTGGCCCGTAGGAATATTCTTCTGCAAATGGAGAAAGGGAATTAACCACCCGTGGAGTTGAGCGTAAATCCCCCCCACCCCCGCTGTTCTCCCCACTGATCACCTTTGATGTCCCCTCTTATAGTCTCACCTGATGGTTTGAAAAGATGAGCTCTCCATCCTGCTTGAGCGCAGGGGTGCGTAGATGACCAGTTGCTTCACTGGCTCGAAGGAATTGGTGAGTTCCAGAACAATATTGACTCTGAGATTCCCGGCAAGACGCCATACGTATGTAGTTCATAAGAGTTCAAATGCCTGACTTTCACTCTTGTCCGATTCCTTGCAGGTTGCTGCTTGACCCTAGTGAAGAGTTCCTCGTGGCAACCGGTAATATCCTGGTAAGGATTTGTATTATCCAACACAGTTCGATAAAATAATGTCAATATGTAACATGTTGCTTTCTCCCTTATTCAGGCGCTGAGAGAAAATATGAAGTCCCGGGGAATAATACCTCCGGCGGTAAAATCAGGGAAGTCTATTGTGGTGAGGAGGGTTCCCCTTGTTAGTCCCTTTGTTTCACCTTGCTGTCCTTTTGTTACCCCTCAGGGGCCGGGGTTCGGCGAAGATGCAGTGGAAGCTGCGCCGACCCGTGAAGAGGAATAGTACCCCCGGTGGTAAAATCAGGTAAGTCTATGGGGGGTAACGAATATTCCTCTGTGTATTCCTTTGGCTCACCTTGCTGTTCTCGTCTTCTCCTTAGGTGCCGGAGTGCGGCGGGAACATGCAGGAGGATGCAGTGGAAAGTGAAGATGCTGCGAAGGCCGGTGAGTTCAGCGCGGCACTGCAGCAGGCGAGGCGACGCGCATAAAATAACTTCTTTCTTCCAGCTCGAAGGATCGGGAATTCAGGTAAGGATCAACGGTATTGCTCTTGTTCTAACCTTTTCTCCTTCTTTCTCCCTTTTTCTAGGAGCTCCAAACTCGAGGCGGGCGTGGCAGAAGGCTGGATGCAGACTTGCAGGCACGGTGAGCGTTACGCTGCTGGATGCAGAATAACGCGAAGCGTGTGCTGCTCTTCGGGCGTGGTTTAAATAGCCTTCAAAGTAGCCCCAGGTAACTATTCCTCCCCCAGCCCCACCCGAGTAAAAAAATAGTCCCTAGGTAAAGTAGTCCCTTCAAAGCCTCTTTTGGCTTGGAGCTCTTGCAGCATGGTCTGCATTAGGTAAGTTTTAATCTATGAGCCTGGCGCCTATGGCGCCAGGACTGACTCTCCATATGAGCCTGGCACCATAGGCGTCAGGACTGCACCCACATAGCCCCTAGCAGGGGTTTTTGGGCTTGCTTGGGATAACTTGATGCCTGCTTCCGGGGTTGCTGGACTTGGTCTGGGTCCCCGGGGGTAGGCATCATGACAGATATTTCTTCAACAGTTATTTTTTGTTCCAGACATTCATGTTCCAAGGAAGTAATCATTGGGAGCTTAACGGAAAATAGATATGTATATTGAGCTATACAGTCTGGATAATCTGATTGATACAGTGTGGAGTAAAAGGCCACAAATTGTGTGAGTTCATGTGGGGTAGTTGTAACCAGATCCCTGTGGATATCTTTCACTCCCATAATTGTACGCAATGCTTGATTTTGCCTCAGCTGTCTAGCCAACAAACGGTCGGCTTTATCCGCTTTTTTATATAATACTTTTGTTTTGCATATAAAAGACCCTTTTCTGCTTTTGATGTTTGCATAAGCTGAAATCTCCCCGACATTTCTAAATGCCTTTTTAATGCCAGCCAGCCATCCGTTTCAAATTTCTTCCTTATGTTCTTCAGTTAATTTTCAAGTTCAGACTCAATAGCCATACTTTGTTTATGTCTGTGGGCCCCCTCTGAGATAAGGATCCCACGGAATGTAGCCTTAAATGCATCCCATAGTACATCCTTTGCTATCTCGCCTGATGAGTTTAACTCAAAAAGTTCCACAATCTTGCCTCCTAATGTTTCCCTCAATATTGAGTCTCAAAAGAGTCGATGGGCACATCCACGTCCATAACCCTGGGGCTGGTCTTGGAACAAGAAAATCCAGTTCTAAGGGTGCGTGGTCCGACAGTGCAATTGGAAGCATCTCTATTTTAGTGATACTTCCCATAAGTTTGACAGATGCCCAAATGTAATCAATGCGCGAAAATGATATGTGAACATGGGAATAATGTGTATAACCTTTCGCTGTTCCATGCATTGTGACCAAACATCGGAAATCGCTTTGTTCTACCTTAATACGTAGCCCATGTGAGGGAGTCAAATTGAGTTCTCACACTTCTGTCTCTGCGTGGGTCCCAGGCCAAGTTGAAATCCCTGAATATTAGCCATTCCCAAACGATGAACATTTCTACTTCTGCCAACATCTTCATCAAAAACCTGTCCTGACCAGTATTCGAGGTGTAAATCGATACCAGGGTTATTATTGACTCTAATTCAGCTACAATGAAAAGCTAGTGGCCTTCCCCGTCTGCCTTGATTTTATTTATTTTTTAAATTGTACCCCCTTCCGAATTTCGATTAACATGCTAGCCCTTTTCTTCAGTGCATTAGCTTGTATTATTATGGGATACTGTTGTATATGGAATCTTGCTTTATCCTGTTGTCGGATATGAGTTTCCTGTAAGGCTACTATATCTGGGTGATGGCCTGTTAGAAATCCCTCTAGCTTCTTACGTTTTACTGGGGTATTTAAACCCCGAATATTAAGAAATATGCATTTGAGTGCCATTAAATTTGTAATATCAAATATGTAAACCTACCCATCTCATTGACTTCTATCCGTAGTTTTGTTTCTTCAAACATATGCGGTTTTTCCCAACCCTTCCCCCAAAACTCTGAACCCACCCCCCCTAACGTTAACAACTTTGAACCCCAACCTCCCATCCCTTACCCTCCCCCTGCCCTGGTGTAACTAGAGCACCTTTGACCACTGCATCTCCACCTTGGATCGCCACTTCTTACAAGGATCCCCATAGAGTATCCTAAAACCCTCTTCACCTCCACACTGCAGATTCCAAATTGGAGTAATTCGTCCCGAGCCCATTACTTCATAAAAATCTTGCCACAGTGTTCTAGTAGTTCCCATCCAGGCGTCCAGTCTTTCGATTGATATCACTTTTTAGATGTATATAGAGGGCCTCGAAGGTGTGGACCGCAGCAATCCCATTTTGCACCTTTGCTGTATACACTGCCTGTATCCCAACCCTTCAAATGATTTCACTGAAGTGGGACAAACCGGTTGCAAACGATGGTTCTGAGCAGATTCATTAACATCTTCTTCAATTTTTAATAGTTCCATGCCTTCTTTTCGAGAGGTTATTCTGCGTCTTCTCCCATCCAATGTGAATGATAAACCGAATAGAAATGTCCATCTGTATTTTATCTTTCTAGTTTGCAGCGTTTTCCCCACTATTTGCATTTCTCTGCGCTTCTGAAGTGTTAGTGGGGAAAGATCTTGAAATAGCTGGATATTCGAACCGCTGTATGTAATAGGTTTGATTTGTCTGGCTACCCTCAATATTTGTTCTTTTTGCAGGTAATCCCTGCATGCTGCCAACACATCCCTAGGGTGCATTCCCGGATCTGATCTCTTTGGGCCCACTCTGTGAACTCGATCTAATTGTATCTTCTCTTCATCTTCCGCACCTAGTAGGTCCTTGAAGAAAGATGTTATTGCTTCTTTTAAGTCAGGGTCGCCAACTGATTATGGCAGGTTTCTGACTCTGATATTTGACCTTCGAGACCTATTCTCTAAATCTTCGCATTGTAACTCCAAGTTAAGGGTTGATCTAGCAAGGTATTCCATCAGTTCCTCTGATTGCCTGCTATCCAAGGTCAATTCTTGTATAGCACGTTTGTTTGCCTCTGTGCGTTCTTCCAGATCTGTCAAGTCTTTCCTGAAATCTGTAAGCACTTGTTTAATCTCTGATGTAAAATCTGTAAACTGTGTTTGATATGTCACTGTTAATGAACTTTGAAAGTCCTGAAAACTCTTTGTAAAATCTTCCTTACCTCCTGCTATTTCTGCTGAAACAGCACTAGTGTGATTTGGAGTATCTGATTGCTGGGGCCTGGAGGTTCTGGACCAACTATCTTGTAATGGACTTTCTTTAGTTGCTTGAGACATTGATCGGCCTGCCAAAACCACTTTCCTCCTTGCTCCTGGCATAGGATGTTTACCGATTGCAGGCCCCCCCACTGCCCCCCGGTCGGTCTAGATGCAGGTAGGCAACAGAACCAGGCGCAGATAGATGTTCCAAATACACTGTATAGTAAAGAGTCATAGGCCTTACTTCAAAGTTGATCCTATTTTTGAATCTGACAATATTTTACTGCCCCTCCAGGATACCGCTACTGCCGATTTTATAAGATTAAGTTGAGCAATGTTGGTATAAGTGCAAATAAGTAGCCCAATGTTTATGGAATACTTCTATGGCGGGGCACAGCGTTTATCTGTGGTCTTCGTGTAACCAAGCGGCTCAGCTTGCAGATTAGGTTTTTAATATATACTTCTAAATAGGTTGAGTTGCTGATACTCTATAAACAAAAATGCTGTTACAAGATCCAGAGTCTAATTGATTTGCAAGGACTCATATGTGATGCACTCTCCAACACATTTACATATAACTCTACTATTCCTGGTTTCCACTAACCAGTAGCAGAAGAGCATTGAGTGTTATTTTTCTCACTCCATGTTGCTGTGCGCCCCTTATCTAGACTTCCTCAAATATCTTCACCAGTAGTTATCTCATGTACTAATAGCTGCAGAGACCAGGTAGAGCATTATTCACGTCATCCCCAATGCAGTTCATTGTCGGTTTCTTCTAGTGCTGTGTTTCTGCGAGTGGGGCTTTTGTCCTATAGTACATGTATATTTCCCTTAGCCATCACTTTTGCCGCTGACGTATCCTGATTGTTTCGTCGCTGCCATCTCCAGTATCGCCGGACCATGGTCGGATTTGCTTCATCCAAATGTTCCACTGCCACTTATCAGAGAAACCGCTATAAGTCCATACAGAGGCCTCATTGTGATGTTACAGTTTCATGCGGCCCTCTGTCAACACCCCTCGGGTTAATCTGCTTCTGTTAACAGAATTAGTCCCAAGATATAATATACAGGCCTTAATGGATGTGTCATGGAGCCCTCCGGCAGACATCTTCAGGCCGCTGGCCTAGCGCTGCATGGGCTTCATAGTCAAAAAAGCATTTGTTCCTTCAGTATTATTTTGCACAAAGTTTCCGGCACTGCTTGACTTTCCGCATTGCCCAAGTAGCAGCGTTAGATTCCAGTTACCCATGTACCGGGTGCCAGGAGCCGCGGCCAACTAGGAGGAGGGAGGAAGGAAGCAGGAGCCGCTGAGGAGGAGGTGAGCCAGAGCTGGAGGAAAGGAAGGAGAGGAGGAGACGGTCCACGAGAGGGGCGAACCAGAGAGTAAAATGAACAGCCAAATGTGGCCGAGTACTGGAACACAAGCGTCTAACCCAAAGGGAGCGAAAGCGCACGCCAAGGGGTTGCAACGCGACAACCGCTGGGGGGAAAGGAAGCTAAGTACCTCCCAGAGGTCGCCATGTTGAAAACCGCTAGACCGACGAATTACGCTGGGGAAAAAACGTGGCGGAACTATCCGCTCCGCTTCCTACAGCAGAGCCGCCAACGCGGATATAGACGCCAAGAGTGCCGGCGGATGACAGTATACCCCCATCCAGAGCGGGGCACCCCTTGTTTGTTGGGAAAACAAGATTGGAAACGGGCAAGTAATCTGGGAGCGTGGACGTAAGAAGCCGGTTCCCAGGAGTCCTCCGACCTTGGGTACCCCTTCCATGAAACCAAGTACGCCAGTCTCCCTCGGTAATATCTGGAATCACAAATGGTAGAGACCTCATATTCATCAGAGTGGTCCCTTTGAGTAAGAGGTTGATTGGGGATAGGTCTTTGGTAGGAGTCAGGGACAAAGGGCTTGAGAAGTGAAGCATGGAAGACAGGATGAATGCGACCTAGGTGAGAGGGTAGTTTAAGCCGAAAGGAGACAGGATTGACTTTGGAAAGAATAGGGAAGGGCCCCAAGAAACGAGGAGAAAGTTTAGAAGGGTGAACCCAATGGGGTAGGAACCTGGTGGATAACTACACCTTGTCTATCTCCTTACAATACTTCCAAGGCCTGCAGTGACTATCGGCCTGAGCCTTATTGCATCTTCAACTCTCCTCCAAACACTGTCTAGCAGTGGCGTGAGCTTCCGATATAGATTGCAGAACTTCTTCAGCTGTCGGGGAGTTAGTAGGCACTGGCACCAGAGGAAGGAAGGCTCGGGGGAGTACTCTGTAAGTGCAAAAGAAAGGAGATTGACCGATGGCAGCATGTTTAGAATTGTTATACGTAAACTCAGCCGTGGGGAGCAAAGACCTGGAGGTCATTGCTATAGCATCTCAGATATTGTTCCAAAGTGGCATTAAGTTGCTCCGTCTGACCGTTGGTTTGGGGGTAAAATCCAGAAGAAAGGGCTCATTCCATCCCCAGACGAGAACAAAGAGCCTTCCAAAACTTGGAGATGTATTGACTGCCACGATCTGAATGATTTTATCCGGAAGACCATGGAGTCGAAAGATATCCCGGGCAAATACCTCCACCATCTCTGTAGCGGTAGGCAGACGAGATAGTGGGGAAAAATGAGCCAATTTGGTCATGGTGTCAATGGTCACCATGATACACGTGCAGGAATTGGAAACCGGAAGCTCGACAATGAAATCAGTAGATACCAAACCCCCAAGGACGTGTAGGCATCTGAGGTTGGGTGAGAAGACCCAAGGGCTTGCCTGTGAGAGGTTTAGCCATGGCGCAAACTGGTAAAGCTCGTAAGTATTCTTCCATGTCTTTCTTGAGTTCCGGCCAAAGAAAAGATCGGACAACCAGTTCAGTGGTGTTGTGCTTAGCACGATGGCCTGCGGTGAGCATATTGTGACACCAACCAATGATCTTCTGATGCAGGGGACCAGTGGGAATATACAGCCGATCGTTCAGGTATAGACCTTCCTTTTTGGTATATGGTGTCTTTCTTTGGAGATTAAGACCTGATCCTTCAGAAGTCAAACCAGACATTACTTCCTGGAGAAAGGTAGGGACCAGGCCCAATATTTTGTTTCTGCGGAACACCGGTTCCGTCGCTTGTATCTTATCCTCAAGAATGGATTCTTTCTGAGAGAGTGCATCCACTAACTTATTAAAGTTCCATCAAACTTCCCTCCATAGAGTGCCATAACAGGGAGTTCTGGCGATGGAGGTTCACGTGTCGAAATCAACTGTTTAAGAACAACATTCTCTGCCTTTGCGGTCTGCAGCTCTTGGGACATTCCGTGGATGGCTTTCCACAGTTCTTGAATCTGCTCTTCGGCTGACATCTTACGGGTGGCGTTGCAATCGGTCCTCTTCTATAGAGTCCTCCAACCCTCGTTCCTCCCCACTCTCCTCACCTGATTCCAAGTCATCCAAATGTAGCTGTCGATGAGACAAGTAGTCCTTCTCTTTCTTGTGTGCTGAATGCCTACCTCGGGAGGATGCACAGTGAATGCTGATAAACAGCAGTCCTGTTGCCCCCTTCCCGCGGTCAGGCTGAAACGAAGGGAAAAAGCCTTAATAGGCGGAAAAAACCCTTCCGGCGAGTTGGATAGCCGTGTTGTTCGGGAGCTTGAAGGTAGCGGAGTTCTTGAGTAGGTAAGTAAAAAGAAGTAGGCTGTAGCAGATGCGTGAGCGGAAGCAGTACTGCAGGAAACGCAGTACCGCTAGAAGCAACACCAAGCTAACACCTTCCACCGGAGAGTGGAGCAGGGCTGGAAGCGGGCGGAGAGAGACACCGCAGCCGGAAGGCGAGAGGAGAGAGCGGGCACAGAGCAGAAGCTGCAGCCAACCAGGAGGAAGGGAGGAAGCAGGAGCTGCTGAGGAGGAGGTGAGCCGGAGCGGGAGGAAAGAAAGGAGAGAAGGAGGAGACGGTCTGCAAGAGGGACGAACCAGAGAGCAAAAGAAATAGCCAAAAGTGGCCGAGTACTGGAACACTAGCGTCTAACCCAAAGGGAGCGAAAGCGCAAAGCAGGGGGTTGCAACGCGACGACCACTGGGGGAAAGGAAGCTAAGTACCTCCCAGCGGTCACCATGTTGAAAACCGCTAGACGGGCGAATTACGCTGGGGGAAAAAACATGGCGGAACTATCCGCTCCGCTTTCTACAGCAGAGCCGCCAACGCGGATATATTCACCAAGGGTGCCGGCGGATGACAACGAGCTCCGCCTGCACACGTCATCAGTGCTCGGCAGCCATTTTGGAATAAACCGCAAGGTAAAATTCTGATACTACTTCAGGTAGAAAGGATGGGCGCACTATTAGTATCACCGTTTGAAAAAAACTGTAAAGGTGGCTTACAAGACGGCACTTGCAACTCGATCTCCCTTTGGGCAGAGTTGATCGCCACTAGGAAAATACTCTTACAAGTAAGTAGTAGAAGTAGACAGGAATGCATTGGTTTGAATGGGCCTCCCATCAAGAAAGTTGGAACCAAATTCAAGTCCCAGACTGGCATCACAAAGGGGGTCGGAGGGAAAGTAAGAACTGCAAAACTACAGGTATGGTGAAATAGAAGCCTTGCTCTGGCGTGCATTTAAAGATGGAAAGCACTGCCAAGTATTCCTTGACGTGTGTTAAGCAGACATCCCTGGTGAGACAGGTGTAGAAGTAACGAGAGGGCCCAAGTCTTTTGCCCTGCAGCAGCTGCAAGATTTCTTCCATCAGCATCTTTGTCGATGGCCTTCAGGTCGAAAGCAACACCTCCATGGCAACTTCTGGAAGCACTTAATCTCTATATCTCAACCTCTTAGAAGCTAAGCGTGAGATTGAGGGGGATAATGCTGGGATGAATAATCAGACCTTGCTAGAGTACGTTCACTCTCTGAGAAAGACATTATGAAGGGCAGATGGCCATGTCCAGAGGGTCTGTGTACCACGTTCCTTCCAAACCTCTCTGGGGTGACCAGAAATGTGTACAGAGATGGACAATTCCACCCCCCCACAAACACATCCCTCATTGCTCTTATCGGGGGAAATTCCCTGAAGCATAACAGGGTGAACTTCCTGTTGGAATTAGATGCAAACAGATCGTCTTGAGGGGATCCGCAAAGGGTGAATATACCCGCATGTACTACCTGGCACAGCCCCCCATTCTTGAGGGACCGAGTCCTGCCTGCTCAGGTTGTCTGCTATCGTGTTGTGCAAATAAGGACCAGCTGGGATTTTTGGGATATAGTATCAAATGGTCTGACCACTTGTGACAAGAATATGATGCTGCTGCACCGAACCGTGGGTCACTCATGAACATCCAATATAGCTTCCCCACGTTTAAACGAAATGCAATCATGCTGTTTCCGTGCAACATCTTTTGTTTTAATGCCCTGACCAAACCATTACGACACTGTATACAGACAATAAATATGCTTATCAAATTGACATGATACAAAGCATTAACAAAATTCATTATGAGAACACATGTATCTATTCTTTATCTTGACTGCACTGCTTGTATTAAAAGAAAACGTCAACTAAATAAAATGTTTATTTTAGTTGTAATTGAATTGGCTTGCTAGTGCAGTATGCAGGAAAATGAAACCATCTAGGGAATATATTGTATTCTGCATGCTGTGTATCGAATAAGTATTATTTACAGTCATACTTCAACTGCGCTATTGATTTGTGTGGAATATGAGAACTGGATCTCACAAATAGGCAGACTGTAGAAGTTGGTTAAGTTAAATACATATTATAAATATTGTCTAAACGTGATGGTATAGTCTCCGCGTACCAACCTTTCAGCATATATTCACATGCATGGTTGAACATTGAAGCTGAATCAAGGAAGAAAAGATGAGCGCTTGTATTGTGATACTGACCGAAAGTTGAACACAACACGCACGTCAATTTCAAATAAACATTAGTCAATTGAAAATGAGTTTAGGGCCGTCCCTCACTTAAGCAATAGACATTAAAAATGCGATGACCAATACGAATACCATGAGACGCCTTTTATAACATTATATACATTTGGGATATTTCTTTAGACTATGCACTCAAGCTGCGAGATTAAACCTGGGGTCGGGGCGGGGAGTAAGTCTACTTCAAGAAGTAGATCAGCATATTTGTGGAATGGGGCTGTCCTAAGGGTATGGGGAGAACCCTCCAGCTCTGAGTCTAATATTCCATGCCTACTTTTATTTTTTACGGAATACCAAGTTAGTGTTACCCACTTTACTATTTTTAGTCTCCAAGGTCAATATTCAAAGCACAATATGTTAAGCCAGGGAAAGCCATTTTGTCATTAACTTTCGAGTGCCCAAGAAGTTACAAAGGGACGCATTACTACTAGGAACTGGTGTAATTACGTTGCACTTTGTAAGAGTTTATTATTAAGCCTCCTACTCATAATTCGAACAAAATTTTATATAGTGTGTGTATATATTTGTTGACTGTTTCTTCATTACAATAAGCCAATTATCGTGGCAATTGTGAGCGCAATTAGGGGTTTGTTATGTATAGAATTGAGTGCTGACTTTAATCAGTAATAACAGCTGAAAATAACTATGATGGGTGGGGGGCTGGAGGCTATGATTTAGTGGTTTTTAATGTTGTTTTATAATTACTGTGCTCTGGCACGGCTCTGTATCCAACCAGTGGTTCATATACTTTTAACTCACCAGAATTGTCTGGTTGTCAATGCCCGACTTCGGTGTGGTTCTCTCCCTCTATCTCTTTCTTTCCCTTTTCTTTCTTTTCTCCGCTTTCCCCTTTGTTGATTGCATCATTTACTTGATTATTGCGCACTCTATTGAGACCTACATCATGAATTCTAGATCTGTAAACCATCTTAACATGGTCTTGTGGAATGTGAATGGACTAAATAATGTGAAACTAGCCAAAATCTTAACTTGTCTAAAGTCCATGTCCTGTGACACTGCTTTTCTTCAAGAGACACACCTTGATGATATGGAAGCTGGCAAACTTAAACGGGGGTGGGTAGGTCAGACTTATTTCTCGACATACTCAACCAACAAGAGAGGTGTCTCAATACTTTTTTTTTTTAATTGCCACTAACAGTCTTGTCTAGCAAAGCAGATAAGGAGGGAAGGATTATTTGTGTTACGGTTAAGATACAAGACAGTTTTACTATTTTGTAATATATACGCACCAAACATGGATGATCCCCTCTTTTTAAATGAACTTGCCCAGTTTATACAGAGCTGTAACATTGACTCAGTTATTTTAGCCAGTGATTTTAACCTAGTATTGGACCCATTGCTTGACCGCTCGAATGGGGACTGCTCACAAATTCCTAAGAAAAGCAAGAGATCTCTAGAGAGCTTAATTGCTGAACTACATCTGGCGGATATATGGCGCCCAGAGCATCCATCAGAAAGAGATTGTAGCTTCCACTCTAGAGAGTACCGTAAGATTGGAAGATGTTCAATTGGCTCTCCTCACTCAGTGTGGGCAAATCACCAGGCACTGATGGGCCAGCTGTGGAGTTTTACAGGATTTTGCCTGATTGCGCTCTACAACTGCTATGTGACGTATACAATAAGTCATTTGATGCCAGATCCCTTCCGGATACTATGCGTCATGCTTTGGTGACTGTTCTGAAAAAGAAGGATAGATCACAAGCAAGGTGTGCCAATTATAGACCGATCAGCTTAATTAATACAGATTGCAAGATTTGGCTAAAATACTAGCAAGAAAAATACAACCGGTAGTGCCTTCATTGATTCACAAAGATCAGGTGGGTTTTGTAACAGGAAGATCAGTGGAAGACAACATGAGGTGTTTACTCATGGCAATTGAGTGCAGTAATAAACAAACGTGCGTTGCTACTGTGGTCTCTCTAGACGCTGAAAAAGCGTTTGACTGTAATGAATGGCCCTTTTAATTCGAATGCTTGGAGAAGATGAGATTTGGCCAAAATTCCAAACAATGGGTAAGACTACTGTACATGAATCCATCCGCTAGTGTACTCACCAACAGCTTGATTTTGGAACCATTTAATCTTAACAGGGGTACCAGACAAGGATGCCCACTCTCTCCGCTATTATTCATCTTGACGATAGAACCATTGGCGGTACTGCTACGCTCGGACGACAACATCCGTGCAATCGGAGAGGAAGACCATGAAAAACAATTTGCTAGTGGTTTTACGCGATCCTTAACTTGGCATCCCGCACCCAATGCGTAATATTCAGCAATTCTCTAAAGTTTCCTGTTAAAAGGTCAATTGGGAAAAATCTGAGATACTTCCAATTTACCTGGTGTCGGGGAAGAATGAAATATTTAGGTATCTGGATTGGTCCAGAGGTGGTGAAATTGCCAAAGATGAACTTCAATATTTTTATTTTTTTATTGTAACATTTAGTTTATTACAAACTTTTATTATAAAAAAAGCCATCCAAAAGCAAATTCCTCCATTTGTGAATCCCACCTGTCACAACCCATTTTCTAATTCTTTATATCCACTTTCCCACCATTTCCACACATGACAGTGTCTACAAAATGCATCACTGAACATGACATATGCACTGAACTCCCGCTTATTAATCGGAACCACCAATCATCCATGTCCATATTTTTAGGATCAAACTGTCCCAAATGCAAAGTTCTCAAGTCTTTAAGCATATGACCGTATGTGATTAAATGCCTTATCGATTCTATTTCAGACCCACAGTATCTACATACATTGTCCTTTGTGGTCTGATCATGTCTCATTAATAGCATTTCTTTTGTTTTAATGGCATTCAATCGCAGGCTAAGAAAGCCATCACGATGATGTGACGGGAATTGCAACAAATACCTCGGCATTACGTTCAATTTATTCTTGGTGGGGCCAAGTTTTGGGGCAGTTGGCAAGCTTTCAAGTGTTGCAAGGTTTTGGATCCACGCCCATTCCTGCAATTTTCTTTTTGCAATTTGTGGTTGAGCCGTCAGCATCTCACTATTTATTTCAGCGGCGTACATAATTGCCTTGAGATCTTTTACCCATTTTGATAGTGTTCCCACGTACGGTCGACCACGATTGGGTGCAAGTATTTCGTACGCCGGTTCTGGATTAGGGATTATCACCTTTCTTACCAAGGCTAATGACTTCCAAATCACATTTACATAAAGTGCATCTAATGCCAACTCATGTCTAATGACTGTGATCGATATATATTTTGGCAGTTTCAATACTCGCTTCCAAAACAGCCCTTCCAACTTTGCCCAAATTCTGTGGTCTACATTCCACCCTGCTTCAGCACCAAAAGTGATGGCTGGTATTACCTTTTGTATGAAAAACATCCGTACTGATGTTAAAGTGAATTTTCCATATAGATTATGGATTCATGCACCTTGTATGGCTAAGGTTTTAGTTCGCTGCACAATATCTTGTACCCAACTCCATTTGCGTATCGATTTGCTGACCATGACGCCCAAGTATCTGAAATCCGCTATTTCTGCGATGGGTATGTTTTCAATCCTCCAACAAAAGGTTTTATTTTTGACACCTTTTACTGATCCAATTTGCATGATTTTTGTTTTGCTGACATTTATTTTTAACTCATTATGGTTCATATAAAGTTGGAGCTTTGTCAGTAATCGTTGGAGACCTATCTGTGTGTTATCCATTAAGACTGGATCGTCAGCGTAGGTTATGCAATTGATTTGTTGCACATTTATTTTAGGAGGAAAACATTTCGCATCACTCAATGCGGCAGGTACGTCGGCAATAAACAATTTGAACAGACATGCAGCAATCAGGCAGCCTTGTTTTACGCCCTTTTTCGTCTTCATGGATTCAGATAATTGACCTTTTTCGTTTATTCTTATTTGAATTGTTGTCATTGTATGTAGGGCCTTTATAGGTTGTAAGACACTTTCCGGACAATCCCATTATTTTAATTTCTGCCACAGCATTTCTCTGTTGATTATATCGAATGCTTGGTGCATATCAATATAAGCTATAAAAAGCTTTGGTTTTTTTTCTATGGCATCCAATTTTAGAATATTTACTAAAGTCAAATTGATTTCAGTCCCTACGCCCTTAGTGAAACCAGTTTGACGACAATCGGTAATCTCTTCCTTGTTTGTGCATGCTGTTAGTTTCCGTTGTAGGATGTTCGCAAAAATCTTTCCAATTGTATCAAGAAGGGCAATCGGGCGATAGTTGGTTGGATCAGCCCGATTGCCCTTCTTAAAGATTGGAACTATTATGGCCGGTGTCCAAGAATGCATTATTTTCTTAAGCTCTGCAATTCTTGCAAATAGGTTTGCAATGAAGATCGACCATTCATGTTTGTTTGATTTTAACATGACATTGGTGATGCCGTCCGGCCCAGCCGCATGTGAGTTTTTCAGCTTTACAATTACGGCACATATATCTTCTGCTGTCTTATTGCAATCCCAACACACCGATGCTTCTTCTTGTATAGGGACAGATGTTACATTATCTTTTGAGAACACTTTATTATAATGTTTTTTCCAATCACTTTCAGCAACACCGTAGGCCATCGTGTCCTCTTGATTTCTGATACAATTATTCATTATACGCCAAATTTCTCTACAATTGTTTAATTTAATTAGGTTCAGCATAGCTTTGCCTTGTTCTTGATCATGCAAGAAGGCGAAGGCTTTAACCCAATTACGATATTTCTGCTTCCGTTGTTTGATCAAAGTCAGGACCTCTGGTCCACATTGCATTTTCAGTTTACGTATTTCTTTGTAAACCTTCTTTCTTTCCTCTTGAACTTTCGTACTCCATTCATGAGTATGTAGTTTCATTGTTTTTTTTTCAGTAACAATCTTTCTTTTTGACGAGGAAGCAATGCAAGATAGTTTAACGGCTCTCCATGAGATTTGGACAGTTGTTGCAAGTTATTGGTCAATAATGTTATATGTTTATTACTTATTCTTAACCTGTTCTTCCCATTCGTCACCTCCAAATTTTGGTCCATTATAGCAATATCTGTTTTTAGGGGCATGAACAAGGCTAAAACCAAGACATTATGATCGCTGTTTGTTGTCTGGATTATTTTCAGTCTCACAATTTTATGCCAAAAGTGTTTTGACAACCAGATATAATCCAAAGTTTCCTCATTGCCCATGTTATGCCAGGTCGCATGGGGCGGTATATCGCCCTCCACCTGCCCGTTTACCATTGCACAATCACGTGCCTCCATTTCGGTTTCCCATTTGGCACTTCTTGATTTCACAATTTGCCCTTTCTTCCTGGTTGCTTCAATTCTTTCTGCATTTGTATTGAACCAGGTAGTATTCATATCTCCGCATATGATTATAGTCAAACCACGATGGTCTTGTAAGTGTTTGTCTATAATCGTTGTCACTGATGTCACAAATTTATCTGAAGTTATCTGGGCCGGATTCCAATACACATTAATTAGTAGTAAGTAATACATTTTAGATGTTTTTGTGGTACCATGTCGCATCAATGTACTTTGCACTAATAAGTTTGGATTCTCAACTTCGACCACTTCCCAATTTGTCCCGATTTTTACCATCGTTATTAATCCAGAAAATGGGCGACATTGGGCATTTTTCCCAGCAGGATTTAGTAAGGTGACATATCCATCTTTGACCGCATCTTTTAAACAGCCATGTTTCCTGTAGACATATTACCAGGTTATTACTCAGGTCTACAGGGAAGTCTTCGTATAAATGATGGAATCCTCGTGTGTTCCATGATACCAGTGTAGAGGATGATTCTCCAAGGGTCTGTGTTAGCTAGTGGTTTCTATCACCAGTCTTTGCTTTCCCAAATTTTCTCTGCTGGATTGGCGCTGTGGTCAGATGTTGTCTCATCTCATCCCTGCGCTGCTCATTAGTAAGCTCGTTCTGACACTTCCCACTTTTTTTGTGTTGATTTGACTGTATTCCATATAACACTTCAACCACCTCAAAACCTAGCAGCAGCAGTTCTTCTTTTGTAGATAATATGATCCTGCGTACGGCGTGAGATTTTATATGCAGGTATACTTGGTCAGCTTGTTCTTCAGAGTTATATTTAACAATCGAAATATCACAAGAGGACACAGTTCTTAAAGCCGGTACTGAGTGCAGAAGTCGCATTATGTTTCCTCTATTTAAATTAACACCATTTTCATCCTCAAAGATGTTTGCGACCAAGATTTTCGAAGTCGAGGATTTGAGGTCCTCCTTAAGATTTTTTAGTTCAACTTGACTTTGCTCCTTCTGTTGCTGTGCTCCAGTTAATTTGGGATTCAATTTCACTGGCTTTTTATCTTTCGATATTTGATAGACAGTTTGTTGGTTTTCGTTGACATCTCTTTGGTTCTGTGCCAATGCAGCCTTTCCTTTCCTTAGTCCACTTCGTCTATGCTGATCTTTCAGGATACCGTCGTTATTGGAATTTAAACCAATATTTGTTATTACAGTCCACGGATTTTGAATGTTCACCTCAGCCTTATTTGCCTGCTTGTCCAGATCATCAGGACAAGTTGCACTCTCTTCACACTCATCAGTGGAATTTTCTTCCTCATAATCTTCGAAGTAGAGAGGTTACACAAATCTTCAGCCGACGTCACTGACTGGATTGACTCTACTTCCGAGTCTAATCTTAGTCTTTTTTTAGGGTTTGATGTAACCAAAGTCACTTTTCTGACCTCAATAAATGGGCTCCTGGTTGGGAGCCTATTCTACCCAGGAGGGTTACTAGTTAAACAAAATTACAATTGAATAGGTCCAGATAAAGATGTGCTAAAAAACACTCATAAACCCTATTTCTCTCTGCATAAAGAAAAGAAAAGTCTACTTCTGAGAAAAGATTGTTTGTTAATCTTTTTACATTTTTATAAATTGGTATAAAATCAACATTTCTTTCAATCACAGAATGCCTCAACCAAAAAACGTACATACTAAAGGATTTACAACACATAGAGCCAAATGTTTTCTGGCATAACAGTCAATTTTTGTGTGCAAAACAAACTTCATCACAATTGTTGTGTGTCACAACAATTCACATAATACAATATATAACAAAAACAATTTCAGATAGTAACAACAAAACAAAGGTTGTGGAAAGCAATCGCTCCATTTGGTGGTAAGCAGTGGCAATGCACTGTGGTTAGGGGTGCGTCTACACTGGGGTGTTTCAACCGTTTAGGAGAGCCTATTTAGCCCAATCTTGTACACGGTCTTCATCAAGACGAAATGCTGTACGTTATGTAGTGTGTTCTGCAGGGGAAATGGGAGAGTTATCAGGAGAGTGCGGGAACACTTATAACTATAGAAAGATTTAATCATGTACTGTGTGGTCTCTACATTTGCATAATAGAGCACAGCTTACCTGTGGGTAATTATTTCCACGGGCACTATTTTCTAGGAACTGCTAGGCGTATTGAGGATCTCAATGTGGTCCTGTTACAAAAAGCAGGGAAAGGGCACTCAATATTGATTAACAGAGTCCTTTAAATGCATATGAAAAATGGATCAAATCACAGATACAGAGAATCCGCGATATGCGTGGTGGTAGAATCTTACCTCCGTGGTCGAGGCTTGTAAACCTGTGGTTACTGATGTTTACAATTTCAGGATGTTTCTATGAAGAAATCTAAGAGAGGGGAATGGACGGCATATCAGAGCTGTGGCAACGCATATGGGTCGTCATGAACTCTCTGACTGCACGCGTGAGCCTGGCGCGAGCATACCTGTGTGGACGTTCGCACAAAGATGAGCTAGACAAATGTGTTCCTCGCTCGAGAGGTGCTGAGTCACTCCGCGGCTCGGTGGGGGCCTAGCAGCATAGCATTGGTAACGCTGTTGCTACGGACCCGGATTATTTATATGGCAGCCATTTTGAGTCGTTTGGACAGGAACAGTTGGATTACATTGCGTCCCTTGGCCCAACGTCAGATGTGATCAATTTACAATGTACCCCATAGTGTAAGGAATCCAAAAAGGTAATTTAGAGGTAAAAGTATAAAAAGTGGTTACCATGGTAACCATAGGAATCACGAAAGGAACGGCGCGTACACCAACCGCTGTGGCGTTTGGATTGATATAGAGCAGGTGAATGCATAAAATTATGACAGAGTGAAATTCTGTTAGTTAAGGTCCACAAACTCGCTAAACGTTGGTTTCAAAAGAGACAGTGCATGTATGTACATGTCTCAACGATGCCGAATTTACATGCATTCTGAATTTACAGTTGACATCCACTTACATAAATGAAAACATGCGAGAACAGCTGTTCTGTCATGACATCACATATCCACAATATCCTGAGAGGAGAAATACATTTCGAAGGGATTGTGTCCTCCGACGTATTCCTTATCTTAGATAGAAATCCTTCAGCTTTGCTGGCCTCGGAAAATTTTTTCGCCAGAGGGCGCTGCGCGTCGATGATCGCCGAGTCGATGACCCTCGACGGCCTCCGTGCCGACGTCGACGTCATCCTGCCTATAAAGGCCGCGCGCAGCGTCCGTTGCTCAGTTCCGTTTTTCCGCGCTTCGTTGTGCCTCGGAACACCGTTGCTCAGTTCTCGTCAAGATAACGTATATAATAACTACTATTTACCTCGATATCGATGGCATCCTCCTCCGACCCGACGACCCCTCGGTCCGGTTTCAAAAAGTGCCGAGACTGCGGGAAGAAAATGTCGTTGACGGACCCTCACAGGGTCTGTTTGTGGTGTCTGGGAATCACGCACCAGAGTTCGGAGTGTGAGGAATGCCTTTCCATGACGGCGAAAGCCTTGAAGGAGCGTAGGGGGAAGCTCGAGAGAGGTAGGTCAACTTTAACTTCCTCGAAAGCTTCTTCGGTAGAGTCGAGACGTTCGTCTCCTCACCATAAAAAACACTCTCGATCTAGATCACGAAGTGGCTCCCACCACTCGTCGACATCGAGACACTCGAAGAAGAGACGTAGGAGATCCCCTTCGTCATCTTCGTCGAGTTCTCCTGAGAGAGTTCATTGCCCCACAAAACGCAGCTCGCAAGCTGAGTGGGAGGAATTCAGGAAAAAGATGCTAAGCGTCTTCGAGAAAGCGGCCTCGTCCCCCTCGAAGACAGCTGAGGGTGATACCCCGGGTAAAAAACCCAAAAAATCTAAACGCCGCGAGTCGCAGTACCCGGCGGAAAAGTCAACCCGAAAGCGCCTCGAGCCATCGGGAGATAAAGCATCATCGACGCCATCGTCGAAAACTCCTTCGAAACAGAGGTCGGCGCCATCGACGCCGTTGTCGAAGGATTCATCGGCGCATCAGTCGATCGAGTCGACGCCGACGTCGACGCCGATATCGACGCCGGTGAAGGAAAGAACCACGGCTACTCCACAGCCAACGGTTAGACAAAAGACCTCCGACTCGACGCCGAGAACGTCGACGTCGTTCTCGAGCAAGACTCCGATCCTTTCGAGTTCTTCGAGGCCTAGTACACATTTCTCGACGCTTTTCACGGCGCCTTCGAGTACTTTCACGTCGGTGTCGACGACATCGACGTTTTCAAGGCCTGTGATGATGGCTCCTTCTGCATTGGAAATGGGGTTTATACCATTCCAAAAACCAATGTATCCCCCTTTAACCTCGATTTTTGAGGAAAGGGAGGATTCAGACCAAGATATTGATTTACAGAGGACCACATCACCAGAGCCAGAGACTTTCGCCTCTGAGGAAGGAAGATTAAAAAATCTTCAGGATGCACTTCAGGAAGCTAGTGGCTTGGACACTTCTCCTGAAGCAGAATTTATCAAACCAGACCCAGGAGAACATGCGGAGACTCCATATAGAGCTCTGATGTCTAGAATCATAGAATTTATGGGTTGGTCTGCACCTTCTCCTGCCTTTCAGCAGGATGACCTCACTGACATACTGGACAAGGGCCCACAGGAGGATCCTGTGGTTCCATTTCACTCTGCTCTACAGAGAAGGATTTTGACAAACTGGGAAACGCCAGAAATTATCCCGGCAGTAAATAAAAAACTGTCAACAAAATACAGGGTGGCTAGTTCTGACCCTGAATATTTGTCAAAACACCCTACTCCTGAGAGCTTGGTTGTACAGGCTGCAACCTCATCAGGCAGCACATCTGCATACCCCACTGCTCCGCAGGATAGGGATGACAAAAAGTATGATGCCATGGCTAAGAAGGTTTTTTCTGCCTGTAGCATGGCGTTAAAGTCTATTAACGCGACCTGTACGCTCGCTAGGTTCAGCCACACCCTTTGGGAGTGCGCTTCATCAGCGGCTGACTGCCTCCAAGAAGGAGAGGAAAGGGACGCATTTTTAAACATCATCAGGGATGGTAAAGATGCGATGTGCGAGACCCTACAAACTGGCCTAGATTCTGCTGACAGTATCAGCAGGGCCATGGCGGCAAGTACCACAATCCGCAGGCATGCGTGGTTGAGGAAGTCTGGTTTTGCCTCTGACGTGCAGACCAGGCTTTTGAATATGCCCTTTGACGGTTCTACCCTCTTTGGAAAGAAGGCGGATGACAGTTTGGAGAAACTGCAAACGTCCAAGGCAGCAGCCAAGTCATTGGGAGCTGCTATCCGTCAGAATACCTTTCGTCCTTCGGGATCATCGTGGAGAGGACGGTCCTTTCGTTACTATTCCTCATATGGAAGGGGCAGGGGACGACCGGCTCAAAGAGGCCAAGGAAGATTTACCCGTGGTGGACGGGGTAGGGGAAAGAAAGCCGCACCCGCAGGAGCAGGAGCCACTTTACCTTCGGCAACTGCATCAGCCGCTTCAAAACCACTCTGAGGTCTCCCCTCACAGAACACCAGTAGGGGGCAGGTTAACTCACCATCTGACGGAATGGCAGGCTATTACGTCAGATGCTTGGGCTCTGGAGACAGTGGCCCAAGGTTACTGCCTGCCCTTCCTACATATCCCTCAGAGTCATCCACCGGGGAACAACCCTTTGAAGCTTCCAGATCCGCTCCTCTTGCAGGAGGTTTTAGACCTGCTAGAGAAAGGTGCCATAGAACTGGTACCTGTAGCGGAAAGGAACAAGGGTTGGTACTCCCCCTACTTCATAATACCGAAGAAGGACGGAGGACTGAGACCCATCTTAGACTTACGGGAATTGAACAAATTCCTCCGAAAGGACAAGTTCAAGATGGTGACTCTCTCTCAGATCCTTCAGGCCCTCCAGCTTCAGGACTGGTTGGTATCTCTAGACCTCCAGGACGCTTATTTCCATGTGCCGATCCATCCCAGGCACAGGAGATACCTGAGGTTCGCAATTGGCAGCTCTCATTATCAATTTCGAGTTCTGCCATTTGGGCTAACCTCCGCCCCGAGGGTCTTTACCAAGCTAATGTCGGTTGTGGCTGCAAGTCTAAGGAGGGAAGGGATTCATGTCTACCCTTACCTAGACGATTGGTTGATCAGAGCTGTATCTTCGGAACAGGCTCAGAGACAACTAGATTATGTTTGCCACTTCCTTCACAAGCTGGGCTTCTCCCTCAATTTAAAGAAGTCACAGATGATACCATCACAGAGACTCCAATTCATTGGAGCAGTCCTGGACACTTCCCTGGGAAAAGCCTTGCCACCAGAGGTGAGGGCTCGAGATATTCTGCAGATGGTCATCAGATTTCAGAATGCCCAATATCTCCCAGCCTACGACTTTCTGAGGTTGCTAGGCCTCATGGCATCCTGCATATTCCTCGTGCCGGAGGCTCGCCTGAGAATGAGATCCCTCCAGTGGGCACTGAGAACTCAGTGGTCACAGTTCTCAGGAAGGATGACAGATCTCCTTCGGATCCCGGTCAAAGTAGCCCGAGACCTTCAGTGGTGGGCCTGTCGGGAGAACATCCTGAAAGGAGAAATGTTTTGGCAACCATGGCCGGAGATAACAGTAGTCACGGATGCCTCACTCACGGGGTGGGGAGCTCACGCCAACGACTTGACCATCAGCGGTCGTTGGTCTCCATCGGAGTCCAGACTACATATCAACCTGTTGGAGCTGAGAGCCATCAGACTAGCGCTGAAGGCTTTTCTGCCGTCTGTACGGGGAAGAAACGTCCTAATAATGACGGACAATACAGTGGCCATGCACTACCTCAACAAAAGAGGAGGCGTAGGCTCACTACCACTGTGCAGAGAGGCGATGCAGCTCTGGTTTTGGGCAATTCAGGAAGGAATCTCTCTATCGGCAATTCACCTAGCCGGAGAGAAGAACTTGACAGCGGACGCTCTGAGCAGGCAGAGCACAGTCTCTCACGAGTGGGAGATAGCTCAGGAAGTCCTTCAAGAGATCTTCGCCCTTTGGGGAACCCCTCAAGTGGATCTGTTCGCCACCAGTATCAACAGGAAGTGCGACAGATTTTGCTCAAGGGAATTTCCCCCGAGAGGAGCTCTAGGAGATGCGTTCGTAGTGGACTGGGAGTTCCCACTTCTGTACGCGTTCCCTCCGGTCCCTGTCATTCCTCAAATGATCAGGAGGTTGAGAAGGTTTCGGAAGACCATGATCCTAATTGCCCCGGATTGGGCCAGGAGAACGTGGTACCCGGACCTTCTAGACATGTCCATCTGCCCTCCAATTCGACTGCCATACAGAGAGGATCTTCTCTCGCAGAAGGAAGGTCAGGTTCTCCATCCAGCCATCAAGACCCTCAACCTTCACGCTTGGTGTCTGAAAGGTTGAGGTACAAGGATTGGGACCTTCCGGATGATGTTATGGAGGTGTTGCTTTCGGCCAGAAGGCCGGCAACTAAAACTCTATACCGCTGCCGTTGGAACAAATTTTGCAGCTGGTGCAGAGAAAAGAATATTGAACCCTTTTCTTGTGGTACACCTATGGTGTTGTCATTCTTACTTTACCTGGCTAATTCAGGCCTACAGGTTGGCACAATTAAGGGCTATCTCGCAGCGCTATCAATCTTTAAGCGCACTGCAGAGGAGCCTTCATACTTCAAAATTCCATTGGTAATACAATACCTAAAAGGATTAACTAATGTTTATCCCCCGAAACCTTTTCAAGTTCCCTTATGGGATTTAAACCTAATTTTAAACTTCCTAAAGGGTGCCCCTTTTGAACCACTACACTCTTGTTCATTGAAGCTTCTCACCCTCAAAACTGTTTTGCTAATAGCATTGACATCTGCTAGAAGGGTTAGCGAGTTGCAAGCCTTATCGTGTAAACCTCCACATACAATCTTTTACAAGGACAAAGTTGTTCTTCAGGTGAAGCCTAACTTCCTCCCGAAGGTAGTCTCGGAGTTTCACATCACTCAGAAGATTATATTACCTTCTTTCTACCCTCCTCCTCATCCGGGGAAGGAGGAAGAGAGACTGCACAGGCTGGACCCTAAGCGAGCCTTGAGCTTCTATATCAGCAGATTGGCTAAGATCAGACAAGCAGACCAACTCTTTGTAGGTTATGCAGGACATAAGTTGGGCCTTCCAATAACAAAACAAACCATCTCCAGATGGATTATTTTAGCCATTCTGGAGTGCTACAAATTGGCAGGAAAGGAGCCTCCTCAAAATCTAAGGGCTCATTCTACCAGGGGTATCGCAACATCCTCAGCCCTTCAAAGAGGGGTGCCAATTCGAGATATATGTGCGGCTGCCACATGGTCGTCCGCACATACATTTACCAAATTCTATAGCCTGGATTCCTCCTCTAGTCAAGAAACTAGATTCGGCAAGGCTGTGTTACACTCTGTCCATTCTGGAAGGGTAACATAACTTTTATTACTCCCGCCTCCAGTCACAATACCACTGCTATGGGAGTCTATCTAAGATAAGGAATACGTCGGAGGACACAATCCCTTCGAAGAACTAGTTACTCTTACCTTGTAACGTTCTTTCGATGGGATGTTCCTCCGACGTATTCCTTATCGACCCTCCCATCCATCCCCGCAGTATGACTTCCTGTGGGTTTGCAGCCTATGCTCCTTCAAGGTGATTAGTCTAATCCAAAAACATTACTGGGGACTACAAAACGGAACTGAGCAACGGACGCTGCGCGCGGCCTTTATAGGCAGGATGACGTCGACGTCGGCACGGAGGCCGTCGAGGGTCATCGACTCGGCGATCATCGACGCGCAGCGCCCTCTGGCGAAAAAATTTTCCGAGGCCAGCAAAGCTGAAGGATTTCTATCTAAGATAAGGAATACGTCGGAGGAACATCCCATCGAAAGAACGTTACAAGGTAAGAGTAACTAGTTCATTTATAGTGCAATCATTCACAATATGTATTTTTACAAACAACATTTTTTGTGTAAGACAAATGAACAAGAAGATTTTTTGGCAATCCTGATTCATGACCAACTGCTCTTGTACAGAGACAAATTATTCGGAACGGGTCAAAATCGTGTCCTATTTCAAGTGCAAGCGGACATTGGGTTCTACCACAGGTACACCTCATATAAAAGGCTTCCACTCAACTGAGATATTCAAACCAGATTGTACAGTGTTTAGTCTATGAACCCAGCGCTGTTCTAGTTGTGTCAGTGTTTTATTCATGTCACCCCCTCACTTCGCAGGTGATACCTTCTGCAGAATGAACCATCTTAGGTCTGTATCTTTGTGGCCCTTGTTGGAAAAATGCTCTACCAAAGGCTTGTTGGCCACTTTATTCCTGATACAAGAACAATGTTCTGATATCCGCATCTTAATAGCACGTATGGTCTTGCCTACATAAATGAGGTTGCAGGGGCATTGTATCACAGATGACTCCCTTTGTATTGCAATTTGTGAAGTCTTTCATGGTCCATTTCACTTGTAGGTGCTCAAAAGATTTCTTCTGTAGAGTCAAAGGGCATGCAACACAGTGGCCGCATTTGTAGTGGCCAAAAAGGGGAGGTAGATCCTTTAGTCTACTCGGTACTTGTGGTGATGGTTCTAAAAGGTATGTACCAATGTATCCTTGAGGTTCCTGTTCTTTTTTTAATGCGAAGCAACGTACAGTGTTCAATGTACCCGGGTATTTAATCAAATGCCAATTCTTTTTAATAGTCCTTTGAATCAATTGGTTGAGAGGTCCAAAAGTGGTGACACAGACCATCCTGCTCAGTTCCTTCTTGGGTTTGTTCTCTAGACAAATTTCTCTTGGGGTGTTTTTAGCCCTCTTTTTGGCTTGATTGATGGATTTTCGCGGGTATCCTATCTGTAGTAGTCGCTCGCTCGAGTATCTTCTGTCACATGTGAAGTCGCACTCTGAGTGACCGATGTCCCATTTGGCATCAATGCTAGTAAGGTGTCATTTACTTTAGAAATTACGTCTCCACTTTCTTGCAGAGTGTCGAGATTAAGGGCTACATTTTGCTGCATGTTTATCGTGTATGCTTCACTAGATATTTTTTCCTGTGCAGTTATGTTTTGAACGCTACGGCTAACTTCAGAGTTCACGATGGAGTTTTGTCCCATGATATTAATCAATTGATTCATACACTTGATCATCGTGTCCATTAATACTTTCTTTTCCAGAGTGTCAGTCACTGCTATTTCATTCAGTCTGTTATTATGCCATACTGTTGAAGTTGCGGCTTCCTTAGTCGACCTGTGTGCAAGCTTTCCATTTTTGTTAACTTTTTGTTTAGTTGCCCTACCATTGCCCCATTATTTTGTACCGCTTCTTGTAAGTTTTCATAAAGCTTGGTAAATGGAATGAGTGCCAATGATGTTGCTGCTAATACATTGTTGTGGGTCTGAATAGCGGCTGCTGTTGCCAGATTAGATTTAATAGCAGAAGATACCTCTTTTAGAGCATGCGTGCAATAATTTTCATTTCTCAAGTTACTCTGTTCGAAATCTTTTTGGACCTCCAATCTCTGAAGCCCCTGCAACCGCTGGTTGGAGTCATTCAGATTTGACTGTATCTTTGGGGTAGAGAAGTGAGACAAATGCCTTGCTGATAGGCATTTTTCTTTAATATTATGAAGGCGCTTGCTGTCTCGATTATTAACTACTTTAATATTCGTGCCTTGTTCGAGAAGTTGATCAGGCCCCTCAGCCTTATTCTTTGGCAACTCTGAATATTGCATTTGGTCTACTTGAATTGATTGTAAATTTTGCAGCAGACTCTGTCCTTCTACTATCTGCGATTGTTTAGAATTTGAAACATGTGTTTTTTTTTCCAACATTCACAAAGCTTTCAGACAGGCGCCCCTTCATTATTCCCGCCCAGCAAGATCAAGCACAATGGGATCCACGTTAGATTCTTTAGTCTGCACTGTTCCCGTTTTAGTGTGCAGTTGTGAAGTAATTTTATGCGACTCGCTCTTTGCAATGGAAGTGGGAATCTTCAGTGTTTCAAAGCGTCTTTCTTTATGACCATGGTATTTGTTTTATTCAAATTTGTTTCTAACTCCATTTTAGACTGCTTATCGATAACGGATGGCTCTGAGACGACTTTGTTTCCAATGTTAGCACCATTGATTGTAGCCGCTTTTGTTTTTTCAGGAAAAGTAAATTTCAAGGGTCTTATGTCATTGTTGATTGTAGGCACTTCCATTGCCAACAATTCGATGTCAGTTACATCGAATGGAGATTGGAAGGCAGTGATATTCACTTCAATCATATTTGAGTTGTCTTCCATGTATTTATCCGAGGCAAATCCGTGTTTCTGTCGTTATTCATGGTGGATTCGTGGTCAGCCTTTGCTGTATTAGCAGCCTCGCTGGGCGATGCCTCCGCCTCACCCTGCGAGGCCCTTTTAACGGCATTGGCTAGGCCATCGTCGCCATGGGTGATGGCGCTGAATACAAGATCAGCATTAGTTTCATGTGCCGCGCTTGTATCAGCGTATACTCCCCTCACATCCTGACTTACAGAATGCAGGTGCTTCGTTACAGTATGCACTCGGGAAGAAGGAAGGCTACTTGATGGTATATGGGGCACGGTATGTGGGGGAGAGGTACGTTGGTCAATATATTGTAAATGATCTGGATTTTGACATCCAGGTCTAGCCTCCTCATACTCTTCCGTCCCCCTCCTTGACCAATCATAGCCATCCAATGACTCAGTTTTGCCCCTTCCCCCATCTCCTTGACATCCCAACATATTTCGGTTTCCAACACGGTCTCGTAAGTGCAAGGATTCTTTTAACTTGGAACGAGTCTGTGGGCCGAGATTGGCCATGTAGTCAATCTTACCTCTGTGTGCGTCTGCGGACTGCGTTATACGTTTGTTGGCTCAGTCCAGGGTCCGCAGTCTGCTGCCAGATGTGTGCCTCCAAATGTTTTCGCCACTCAGAGCCAAACAGCAGCAAAATAGTTCTGGTAAATGCAGAAAGCACCGCCCTTTACTCTGCGGTCCGGCTTAACGCTGCAAGGGTGATAGTGTCTGCTCTTTGAAGTGGATAAGAGTCACGTGATTGGACACGTGACCGCCAGCAGGCTCCGCCCCCTCCTGGGAATGAGCGTGATGTAGCAAGAGTCCTTTGTGACTCGCAGTGCTGGAGTTGAAGTGGCCAAAAACACGCACGATGCTTGTGTCAAAAACAATTCACTTTTATGCAGCAATATAATACTGCCCAAACTTAAATTGGACCTGGACAGATGGGGACTTATGAAACAGATCGAAAGGGTCATGCAAAAATTCATATGGTAAACCACTGAGGATAGCTTTATGGAAAATGCAACTTCCTCTAAAACAAGGTGGTATGAATCTACTTAATTTCTTTGAATACCATCTTGCGTTTATGGTTAGATATCTCTGCAAGACCATTGGCGCAGAAGATCAATCAGATGAAATAAACACTGAGTGTAATACCTTATCACAATTGGCTCCCAAGGCTTTACTGACGACAGTGACGAAACCTGCCACAGGGCAAAACCCATTGACTGCATTTATGCAAGAAGGCTGGTGCAGCATATCAAAAAGTGTGGGAACCGATCCAGATCTATTCCCAGATGCTTCCATATGGCTTAGTCCGGCATTGACCTTGCAAGGAAAAGTAATATTCTGGCCAGCTAGGTTTCTAGGTGGAATAAAATACATAAAAGATTTGGTCGAGGGTGAAGATTGGATCCCATTTGCGCAACTATTCAATACGTTTGATATGAGCAAGTGCACTTACGCTGAATATAGGAAGTTGAGGGGCATCATCAATGCAAAAATAAACCTTTTGCAGTTAGCAAATCAGAGTGCAACTTGGTCAGCATTGGAGACTTGCAAGCGTGCATTACACCCAGCTGCCATGATGTACGGAATTTTGAAAACATGCCGTAAATGAGATCCAGAGATTGTCAATATCTGGGCTGAAGAACTGGGCGAAGCGATTGATCAAAGCTGCTGGTTAAGGTGCTGGGGCAATGTACATTGGTCAGTATAGAGTGGGGCCGAAGAGCATCACCAACTAAACTCCTTTTCAGAACCTATTGGACTCCAGAACGCATGTTCAAGAGACATCTATTGGACAGCGAACTTTCATGGAAGTGCAACCGGGCAAGGGGCACTCCAAGTCATTCGATTTGGTTCTGTCCAAAAACTAAAGCTTTGTGATAAGAGGTTTGTGAAAGACTTGGTTTGGTCTTGAGGTGACCTGTCAGAATGAATGCTTCACTCTTGGTGCTTGGAAATGTATCCTTGCTGAATGACATACAATTCAGTAGGAAAATCTGGATCCTATGGGCTTGTAGGATTGTCAAACAAATGATCTTGAGGTCCTGGAAATTGTCTTCCTCCTTCTGTATTGACGACTGGGTGGAGGAGCGGTTAACCTTATCCACCTATGAGAGGGCAATCTACAAACAGTCTGGAGATACTGACACGTTTTTAGATATATGGGGATGCTTTCTTGATGTTTATGGCTAATGTGACCCTATAAAATGCATATTCTCTGTTATGCACTTCCTCTTCATGTATTACTTCTTTCTTTTCCTTCTACTTTCTTTCATTGTCATTTGTTCTCGATTATACTTGATAGATTTGTAATCTTGTATTTATGCATTTGGATGATCGTAATGTTAAGACAATGTTTTGAACCAATTTTGTAAAATGTCATGCTGTATGAAATATAAACCAATAAAACATTGAAAGAATATGATGCCAATTAAAATGCCATATGAGGTCTGCTACAACCATTTTGACTTTATATAAAGATTGGACCGCAGGTTGTGAAATGTTATTCAATGATCAATGGATGGAGCCTATTTTTGACTCTTCAGCTGTCCCAGCTTTTAGCAAATTAGAAGTGAGAGCTGCAATGCTGTTGCAAACGGCAGGAAATGCCTGCAGGATTGACAAAATACCAGTTGAACAGTTTCAAAATGAACCATTAATGTCGATCTCCTTTTTAAAAACATTTAATTAAATTAATATATGTGGCATTGTTCTGAATAGCTGGCTATTAGACAAGAATAAACATGCTTTTAAAAAGGATGGAAAACTATAGACCCGTCTACCTAATTGACAGTATGGCTAAAATGTATTGTAAGATTTTGCTAACTGTGACAGGGTCATGACTGTTGCGCTCACCTGGCTCCCACAGAGGCGTCGATCTGGACTGGACAGCTGCGGTCTCCACCAATGTGATGCGTAGGGCCGAGATGATGGACTGGATTGGCCCACCTAGCTTAGTTTGCTTGGCCCGTAGGAATATTCTTCTGCAAATGGAGAAAGGGAATTAACCACCTGTTGAGTTGAGCGTAAATCCCCCCCCACCCCACTGTTCTCCCCACAGATCACCTTTGATGTCCCCTCTTATAGTCTCACCTGATGGTTTGAAAAGATGAGCTCTCCATCCTGCATTGAGCGCATGGGCGCGTAGATAACCAGTTGCTTCACTGGCTCGAAGGAACTGGTGAGTTCCAGAACAATATCGACTCCGAGATTCCCGGCAAGACGTCGTAAGTATGTAGTTCGTAAGAGTTCAAATGCCTGACTTTCACTCTTGTCCGATTCCTTGCGGGTTGCAGCTTGACCCTACTGAAGAGTTCCTCGTGGCAACCAGTAATATTCTGGTAAGGATTTGTATTATCCAACACAGTTCGATAAAATAATGTCCATATGTAATCTGTTGCTTTCTCCCTTATTCAGGCGCTGAGAGAAACTATGAAGTCTCGGGGAATAATGCCTCCGGCAGTAAAATCAGGTAAGTCTTTTGTGGTGAGGAGGGTTCCCCTTGTTAGTCCCTTTGTTTCACCTTGCTGTTCTTTTGTTTCCCCTTAGGGGCCGGGGTTCAGCTATGATGCAGTGGAAGCTGCGCCGACCCGTGAGGAGGAATAGTACCCCCGGTGGTAAAATCAGCTAAGTCTATGGGGGGTATTCCTCTGTGTATTCCCTTGGCTCACCTTGCTGTTCTTGTCTTCTCCTTAGGTGCCGGAGGGTGGCGGGAACATGCAGGAGGATGCAGTGGAATGTGAAGATGCTGCGAAGGCCAGTGAGTTCAGCGCGGCGCTGCAGCAGGTGAGGCGACACGCATAAAATAACTTCTTTCTTCCAGCTCGAAGGCGCGATGGATCGGGAATTCAGGTAATGATCAAAAGTATTGCTGTTGTTCTAACCTTTTCTCCTTCTTTCTCCCTTTTTCTAGGAGCTCCAAACTCGAGGCGGGCATGGCAGAAGACTGGATGCAGACTTGCAGGCACAGTGAGCGTTACGCTGCTGGATGCAGAATAACGCGAAGTGTGTGCTGCTCTTCGGGCGTGGTTTAAATAGCCTCCAAAGTAGTCCCAGGTAAGTATTCCTCCCCAGCCCCACCCGAGTAATATAATAGTCCCTAGGTAAAATAGTCCCTTCCAAGCCTCTTTTGGCTTGGAGCTCTTGCAGCATGGTCTGCATCAGGTAAGTTTTAATCTATGAGCCTGGCGCCTATGGCGGCAGGCCTGACTCTCCATATGAGCCTGGCGCCATAGGCGCCAGGACTGCACCCAAATAGCCCCTAGCAGGGGTTGTTGGGCTTGCTTGGGGTAACTTGATGCCTGCTTCCGGGGTTGCTGGACTTGGTCTGGGTCCCCGGGGTAGGCAGCATGACAATGACACTGTCAAGTGGGGGGTGGAGGGGTGATGGAAAGAGACCCTTCTCAGTCTGGAGCAGGAAGCTTCTTAAAGAAAAATCAGAACTAGCCTGGCCCCAGACAGATGAAGTGGAAATTGGGGGTCCTTCTACCCAAAAACTCCCCCCCCCCCCAATGTGCCAGAAACGTCAACCCTTATAACACCATTCTTTCTTTTCTGCTTCTAATAAGAAATCCAATGCACGAACGTTTGAACTTTTGCATTCTAAAATAATACTTTGTATAAGAGTGGTCCGGTGTTTAAGGAAACACGTTTTCAAAAGTCTGAGTGCTGGGTTTTATATTTAAAGCAAAGTAAAACCTTATTAATCAGCGGGTCCAATTGAAAGTGTGTTATAAATGCAAACCACCTTTATTGAATACTGAACTGAACTGAACGAAAACTTCAAATAAGCAGAACTATTACATCTCGAGTTCAGAAATGAATGACTCTTCAAAACAACTATATGGGTTGAACTATAAAGTGAAAAATTACTGTATGCTGAATCCTACAATTAATACAACTTTGAAACCATTTTGTGGCGAATTCTAAAATGAATGGAACTTTAACCTTGAACCAAAGAAAAGTATAGAGAATACTACATTTTGTGAAAACTACATATAACTGAAATATACTTGGAAAACAGAATTAACTGGAAACCTGAAACTAAGGGCACGATTCATGAAATCCAGCACAGAAAAGATGCAAGCGCTGAGAAGGAGCATGTGCCACGCGTGCGCCAGTCGTGGCGCAAAGAAACAATTGCGCAGCATGCATATTCATGGATTTCCTGAGTCCTCACTAGCCGTGGCGCAAGGAACATCCAGCAGCGCCAGTAACGCCCCCAACATGCCCCCACGCGCAGTAAAAAGCTAGTGAAATGCCTAACACTCCATCCCTAGGCCAGCATACAGCCCCCCTCCCAGCAAAATCGTGTGGAAACTCTGTGCGGACGGGGTACGCGCTGAGTTTCCACAGGATTTGGCTGGGGTGCGGAGAGGGTATGCACTGAGTTTCCACGCGATTTGGCTGGGGTAAACGCTGAGTTCCCACGTGATTTGGCTGGGGTGCGGACGGGGTACGCGCTGAGTTTCCACACAATTTGGCTGGGGTGCGGATGGGGTATGCGCTGAGTTCCCACGTGATTTGGCTGGGGTGCAGACGGAGTACGCGCTGAGTTTCCACACGATTTGGCTGGGGTGTGGGTGGGGTATGCGCTGAATTCCCACGTGATATGGCTGGGGTGCGGACGGGGTACGTGCCGAGTTTCCACACGATTTGGCTGGGGTGCGGACGGGGTAGGTGCTGAGTTTCCACGCGATTTGGCTGGGGTCTGTCCACACCCCAGCCAAATCATGTGGAAACTCAGTGCGCACCCCGGGATACACACACAAATTCACTGGAAGCACATCCCTCGTGACGGGACAGCCACCCCAACTCCCATCACCCATGACCACACCTCGGAGGCAGCCCACATCACAAGTGACCCTCCCCAGCCCCCATCCCCTATGACCACACCTCACAGGCAGCCCACACCACAAGGGACACCCCCCCCTATCACCCGTCACAGCAACCTGCAGGCAAGCCCAGAGTCATGAGAATCCCCCCCCATCACGGTAAGCAGCAGGCAGGCCCTCTATACTGGACACCACTTGCATGCTGGCATAGTGACATACGTACACTCCATCGATGGTGCGTCTGAACTTGCATGCCATGTATTGACACTACCCTCAACCTCCTGTACACAAAACATACAGCAAACAACAAAAAGCCATACACCTGGCCAACACGCGTCAGTATCCCAACTGATCACATGCAATTGCTGACTGCAACCACATCCCAACATACACATCACATAAGTATGCCAAAGAGCAGCCCTGCATGCCATGTTAATGTTAAAGGACCTTTGTACCGCGCACTATCACCACCGGAGTGGTCCCCTGGTGCTCTGGAGGCTCTGAAAGAGGGAGGGAAGGTGAGTTAGTGGGAGGAGGCTGGAAAAGTGCAAGAGTGCAGTGATGTGCTGTTGGCAGCCTCAGCCCGGTGGGTCTGTCGGCTGGGCTTGGGGTGTTTGCGGCCAGTAGTCGTTGTGTACTGATGTGCAAGTCTATGTTTGTTTATTGTTTTGTTGTTGCAGTGTAGTGAAGTTTGTGCGGTTTGTTGTGCTGGAGGTTTGTGGTTGTGTTTGGAGTTTGAGAGGTGTACGCAGAGGAGGAAATTGTTAGTGGTATTGGTTAGTTGGCATCTCTATCCTGAGTTGAGGAGTTGGGCTTGCGTGCCTCTGCCCGCTCCGTCAACAACCCTGCATGTTCCTCACTCTCACTTACATGGCTAGTACACCTGCCAGTGCCCACACCTCAGTTGGAGTGGTGATTGGTGGTATCTCTACAGTTCCACAACCCAGTGGTACCTAGTAGCAGCTAAACGGGTGGTTGGGGATGTTGGTAAGGGTTGGCTGCCTCCGTCTCCATGGATCTCGCATGTGAACCACTCTATCCGGCGTCACCCGTCCAGGTGCCGTGGGTGCTTCTCAGTCGGTTCTGGGAGCTTGTCAATGTCCTTTCCCATTTAGTCATTTTATCTTACTGTTTCGGTTTTAGTCTCTGGTATTGAAGAGCCAGGTTTTTAGTAATTTTCAGAATTTTAGGTGATCTTCGGTGTTTCTTATTTCTTTTGGGATGTCATTCCAGGTTTTTGCGGCTAAGTGGTAGAAGGCGGTTCCTCAGAGTTTTTTCTTGATGTATTGTTTTAGTTCCAGGCGGATTTCGTTGGTTGATCTGAGGGGTCTCATTGGCTTGCAGATTGTTATTTTCTTATGTAGGAATTCTGCTCCTTGTCCGCCGATTGCCCTGTGCGTTATGCACATTGTTTTGAAGGTGATACAGTGTTTTACTGGGAGCCTCTGTAGTGTTTTTAGGGCTGGGGTGATGTGGTCTCTTCTGGATAGTTTGAGGAGTAGTCTGGCTGCTGTGTTTTGGATCTGTTGTAGCTTCTTCAGTAGGTATTCCGAGTTAGAGGCTGTTCTGTTTGCATAGTCGATTCTTGACATGATGAGGGCGACGATAGTGAGTGTTGTGTGTGAAGGAGAGGAAAGGTAGTATTTTTCTTGCCGTGTGGAGGAGGAAGAAGCACATGTGACAAAGTAATGTAAAAAAAAAAAACACATATACAAATACACACACTGACGGAATTGGAATTCAAAGCCCCCTCGATTTGTGTCACATTAAGAGAAATTTGACTGGCGTATCATGGCATGAGCCTCAATGAGCACACATCACATGAACCTATTACCCCATAAACACACGACTGACTCTACCATGTGTGAGGGAGATGACATCGAATCAAATCACGTGTCATTCGCAATGCATACATACACAATTGTGCAAAGGCCCAAAGAGTCTTGGGAGGGGGAACTGAGTGAAGACAGACACTAGAAATGTGTCCAGGCAGATGACATTGAGACAGTGCATGTGCCTGGGAAGAGTTGATAGATGAAATGTGGTTGCGGAGGTGGCAGTTCTGCAAATGTGAAGGATACCTCAAGAAAAACACCCAAAACGACAACAATGTCAATCTGTCCAGCCAGTGCCAATTCCAAGCCTAAGTGAAAACCAGAGTTGCAGACTGTCGGTAGGTGTCTGTTGACATACATAAAAACAGTCTAAAGATTGTGCATGCCTGTGAGCCAGTGCCGGTGTGCAAGTGTCATGTGAGGGCACCATATGACAAGTTGAGAGGGTACACAGCTGACCATAGCAGATTTCCACAGGACGTCATCAGGGCAGAGTAGACCAAAAGCACAAGCACAGAGGAATGACTCAAGTCATGATTGTCTACATGGCATACATACCGTTACACAACAACATATACTGCAGCATTGGTCTGTCCATGTGTCAAACCCTAGCAATAGAAAAATAGGAATAGCAAAGCAGGATATCCAACTACACAAGATACAATTAAATCAGCACAAAGACATGATTGTGAAGGCACTTACACAGCATCAAGCAAATCCGGTTAAACAATTCTCTAACTTACACACTCACATCACTCACCCAACCCACCACCCTCCCAAAAACACGAAGGACCAACACACAAATATATTGCACATGTGAAATCAAAGACCACCACACGGTGCACACTCCAACTCCACCTTAACACCCATACACTGGTCATGCACACCAGGACATGCCCCATGCGAATGGATGTCAAACATGACACATGCATGCTTGTGTGCACACACATGAACATTGGTCATCATCAGGAACACAGAACAGAGTAAGGAAGTGTCAAACTTCTACAAAATCCAAGACCAAACACCACTTGTAGTAAAAATAACAAAATATATTAAAATAACTATGAAAGTTACAATAATTTACAGTAAATAAATAAGCATGTCCAAATTAAAAAACAAAGTTCACAGAAAATATGTCAAACTCAAAAATGCTGTCCATGTCCCTAAATAATTCCAAAATTAAAACCAAAATGAAAAGAAAACCATTCCATCATGGTGAACACAAAAGGAGACAGAGGTCCATTGTCCCAAATGCATAACAAAAACATGAAATAAAACCCACGAAAGGACACCAAAAAATTACTATATACAACAAGTGGAGCACAGACTAATAACTCCAAAATAAATTGAACCAAAAATGAAACTTGCACCTAAATAACTATATACAATGGCAGCAGGCTAGTCCTCCTCACCATGCTCCCTCAGTCTCGGCCAGGGCATCATCGAACACTGAGCCCACTTCCCCTAGGCGGGCCTCTGCTTCCCCCTCGAGGGCTTGCAGGGACTACAACATGCTCATCCTAAACTCCCTGCAAGTCTCTGAGGACTTCAGCATGCCTTTCTGCCCCACGCAGTGAATTCTCCGCCCTGGCCATGGTGAGTCTTGCCTCTCGTGCCCGCTGCCACTCTGCCCAGATCTGCTGGCCCAAATGTTCCCACATGGAAAACATCCTTTGTGTAAGGTCCACATTTACCTCCTGCCTGATGGCAGATACCTGCCTACCTGCAATTGAATGCCCTGTGTCCTGTAGCCTCCTGCTCCGAACCTGCTGCTGCCAAATAGCCTGGTGCCTGTGCCTCAAGGACAGCCTTCGGGATAAGCCCCAGGGCTATCGTGCATGTGCCCTACTCCTTGGTGCCTGCTCTTCTTCCATTGTCACAGCTCCTGTCGGTGGCTGGATCTGCGTGGTGAGCACCTCGGCTGATCCAACTTCGACTCCCGACTCTGGCAGGGATGTGATCTCCACCAGACTGGCCGTGGGGTTGGGACAGGTACACAGGGGGCCCTGGTGACACCTGGGCCGGAAGATGGCAGGGAGGATGATTGGCACACAGAGGAGGAAGATGAGGAGGGGGGAATCGCAAAAGTGGTTAGCCCACGCACCCAATTGAAGACCAGGAAATGTGCTAGCCAGTTCACGAGACACACAACCTCCTCGTGATGACGTGCAAGCCCCAGATTGGAAGCCTGCACATCATCACAAATGGTGGATGTCCGCTTCATGATACCGGCTAGCACTGGTTCCACACGGTCCCGAATGGTGACATCCGCAGGTGTTGGTGTTTCCGTTTTGGGTGGAAACATCCGCCACCTGCGTACTAGTCATGGTGGACTGATATGTGCTTGTTGTCTGGCAGACTGCGTACGCACAATGTGCTGTACACCCTGACAAACTCCATCACCACACCACCTCACTCCTTCCATGTCACTCTCTGTCCAGGCTCTCTTGGCCCTCTTCCTGCTCCATGCTAAGTGGTGAGCCGGCTGGCTCACCACTTGGGCCAATCAGGATGGAGTGCGACTTGAGTTGCCTAGGCAACTCAGTCCAGGGTGCCTAAATTCCCCTCCACCCCTCCTAAGTACCCCAGACCGAGTGGCACCACTTTGGAGGGCTTCTGTGGAGAAGCCCGCCAAAAAGTGGAACAAAGGGCTCGACTTGGGTTGGAGTCACAGAAGAGAACACAAACGCCATTTTAGAATCAAGTTTTGGCAAAAAATACGAACCGGAGAATTAATATTAATTAAATAAACCGGCGGTATGTTCGAGGCTACCGTAAATAATTAAATAAAGATAGTAGCCTAAAACAATGCGAAATCCCATAGGAAAATATTCGCGGTTGAATATAAAAAGTAGTATCCACTGCCACCAGCCAAAACTCGATCAGGGGGGACGGAGACGTGCCCCCTCGACTAACAGAACCTGGGGCAATCGAATTGCCCCAGCCAGTACGTCCACAATATGATGGTTTGTACTGGTTCTGTTCAGAATTTAAGACTAGTAAAGTCAATGGTGACTTTACATGCCCTGGGAGACAGTAGTCAGTCCCAGGGTATGGGGTCTATACTGGGGGGGGTCACTATGACACCCCTGTGTCACTGCACTGAGGGTGCTGTGTAACACACATCATAAAAACACATGAAGCCCTATGGAGTAAAAAGACCCCATAGCCCATGAAACACATCTAGATTCAAAGAAACACACTCAAATCATGTCCAAGAGTGAGGGTAAAAAGAGTCTCACTTTTGGCAGGAGAAAAAAATAAACCCCAAAAATCCAGCAAAGCTGCTGGGGGACTCACTAGGTTAGGAAATTCAGCCTAAACAGAGAATTCTCCCTAACACATGCCTATGTGTGTGGGCTATGCTATTTACATGGTTCTTCATGTAGTTTTTTTGTCCATATGCAGGTGAGGAGGCACTGGATGCAGAGGAGGAGTTGGAGGAGGTACAGGATACTGAGCCACGACCAACCACCATTGGAGGACGTGGTGTGGTAGCCCATGAAGATCCACTGGTGCTACAGGACATCCAGTCCCTGACTCAGTAGGAGTGCGCCTCCGAGGAAGCCTTTGGCTCTGGTGTTGAAACGGATATGGATACATCTGTGCTGTCGCAGGTGAGTGCATCGAGTGTGGGTGCTGTTTCATCCCAAACGTCTGGAGGTGGGAGGACGACCCCTCAAAGGGCCAGTCAGTGTTGGTACATCGGTCTGTGGTGGTTGCTGCTGCAGGGTCAGGCTCCACAGTATTGACTCCTGGTCCTGGGGCAGCTGATCAAGGGGGGGATGCAGTCCTGCAGCCAGACAGCGCCATCACATCCAGGGCCAGGTACCCTTGGCCCAGGCAGCCGTGGGGTCCGCCAACGCGTTGGCCGTGTGTTTGCTGGCAATACTTTGTGGGAGCAGTCCATGAATGCTGTTACACAACAACAGGTTGCTTCATATGAGATGTTGGCTCAGGGCATGGATAAGGTGGCCAATTCCATGATACCGCCAGCAAGACAGGTGGAGCACTAGCAGCAGGCGTTGTGGTCCACATGCAGCTCACACAGGCTGAACCTGGTGGCCAGAAACAGGAGCTGACAGGCAGAACTGAGGGCTCTGCATGCATCCATGGCTGCAGAGGGTCGGGCCCACAGGGAAGCCCCGAGGTTAGAGTATAGGTCCCTCAGGACTACACTGGCTGCACTCGAGGCATCCAGCAGTACACTTGACTGAACAGCAGATGCAACTGATGACTTGTACTATTACGGAGGAACTGCATGCATCCCGTGAGGTGTTGCATGGAGACCTCAGAGCCATCATGTTGCAGATGCAAGCATCTCAGTCCCGCAAGCCCACTGCCATGGAGGCCCAGACCAGGGCTATACGAGGTGATCCTCCCTTTCCACTACCACATTCTGATGCAACACCAGAGGGTTGCGACAGCAGCGACTGGTCCCGATCCACGATAGCCGTGCGGCCCATTAACCCATGGAGTTGTTTTCATTTACATCTACACATGTGGGTGTTGACATGCACCCTGCATCTCCTCCCTCCTCGGTGGCCCCCCTGTTCCCACATGGGCATTTTTGATTTTAGTTACTTATTTTTTTGTCTATTGTGCATTTATATAACAGTGTGTGTTAGCTGAGTGCTTCCACTGTAGATTCCAGCTGGACCCATGCAGGCTTGTCTCGTGTTGTTACCCTCCTTGTTCATGCCTTAGGGTCCAGGCACCTATGCCACTCCTGCTTTCCCTTTCCATGGGTTTGCAAGGAGTGCAGCGTGTAAAAGTAACTTACACAGTGGCATTGGGCTTCCATTCTATCTATAGGCAGTCCCAAGTCTGACCTGTGTATACACCCCTAGTGGGATATGATATATTTTATGTATATCACGCTCGTATACAAGTGTTTCAGAGCGCGACCAAGCAAAGGGAGGGGAACAAGGGAGAACAAAAAATAAAAACAAAGATCTTACTAGGCCCAGTGACATTAAGAACGCGCACGTGCATGGAGAAGGGAAAAGGGGGAAAAGTGCATGGAAGGGGAAGAAGTGGAAAGTGCAGAACAGAGGAGAGAAAATAAAACAGAATAAGTTAAATAAATAAATACAGGCAATGAAAAGGTGGTAGTGCAGCCAGCAAGTGGCAAGTGCAAGATTAGTCAGATAGGGTATATCTGATAAGTGCAGAAGAAGAGTGGGGGACTGTATGGGTACAAATACATAACCCAGTGCAGTGGGAGGTCCGGAGGCAGAGCAGGAGGGAGGCAGGGTGAGCAGGTACCTGGGCCCGAAGGACAGAGGTTGTCCAGGTGCACAGTGCCAAGATAGAAAACAGGTCAGCAGGGGAGAAGAGGGTCAAAGGCGGAAGTGAAGAGGAAGGTCTTGAGGTGCTTCCGGAACCGGAGATGGTTCTCCTCAAGCCCCAAGGTGGCCGGTAGGCTGTCCCAAAGGGAGGCCCCAGCTGAAGACAGAGATCTGCCCCAGCTTGTTTCTCTGAAAAACGACTGACCCTGAGGGAGTTGGAGGTAGAGGAGCGAAGGGCTTGAGAGGGGAGGTATTTGCGCAGGGATAGTTGAAGGTATTTTGGACCCAGAAAGCCTTGTGGACAATGCAGAGGGTTTTAAATGTAATCCTTGCATCCACCTGGAGCCAATGAAGGGATTTCAGAGCTGGAGGGATACGTTCCCAGGGCTTGAGGCCAAGTACAAGTCTTGCAGTCCTGTTCTAGATTAGTTGCAGAGGGCAGAGAGTGGAGGCAGGTAGATTTAGAAAGAGGCTGTTACAGGAGTCCAACGTGGAGAGAACCAGAGCTTGAGAGACAGTGAGCTTCTGGGGGAAGGAGAGGAAAGGCAGAGTACGTCTGAGAAGGTGAAGTAAGAAGTTTGACTTTTTAGAGATGTCAGAAATGTTTGCGGAGAAGGAAAGTGTGGAGTCAAAGATGAGCCCAAGGTTCTTGGCTTTGCAGGTGGGGGTAGGAGGAGGGCCAAGAGAGGCCCGCCGGAGAGTGAGGGGAAAGGATGGTGAAGGTGTACCGATGAGGAGGAACTCAGTCTTTTTGGCATTTAGACAAAGATCGTTGGCAGTACACACATTTTGAATGGCAATTAGATTGTTTGTCATGATTGTTTGTCCAGTGCATGGTTAGCATGCCTATTTGTTTGTACATTGAGATCCATTCTTTGTTCATGTTCCATCTTCATATATTGGCTTGACTATCTCCATTATTGTTAGCCTTCCTGCTGTATGCGCTTCCCTGCTCCCTTTGGTTAGAAGTGCCACACAAATATACAAGGGTGCCATGTGCAAGTCACAACACATTGAGGCACATGTGCAATTATGTATGGTTATGGTCAGACAGACTCACTCTTGGGTCCTGTGTTTCTGGTATGTTGTACTGGCCAATTGATGTTCCTGTGTACATTATTTGATTAATGAGTGAGATCATTCGGAACTTGTTCCATTGATTGTTGAGTGCTTTGTTACAGTGGTGTTATGTGTTGGCCACTTATTTTTCAGTTTGGTCATTGCATGTCATGGCGTGTCAACCAGGTGACTTGAAGTGTGGGAGGGTTCAGGTGACATACCAGCATTTAGATGTGTACTTTGGCAAGGTGTTAGTGGCATACTCCATCTTCCACATGTTCCTTTTGTGCACACTTGATTGAGATACTTTTAGTATTAAGGGATGCACACAATGTAGCACTTCCAAGGACACATTCTCATGGTGTTAATGTTGAGACAGATGACTGTCCCTTTGTCATCATCGATTGTCACCTGGAATGTGCCAGGGCTGTGTGCACTCCGCACAAGCTGGGTACAGGCAGCCTTGCCATGTGCTGCCATGCATGTGGTTGGGGATGTGGGGGCACCACCATGTCCACCGGTACACCACGCCATGTTGCAACGTTGTGCAGGACACATGCTGCCACAATGATCCTGCACACTACTGGTGGTGCATATAGTAGCTCACCACCATAGTGGTCAAGGGAGTGGAAGCGTGACTTTAGCACTCCGAATGTGTGCTCCACTATGGCCCTAGTTGTAATATGGGCTGCGTTGTAACTTACCTGGGGTGGTGTGGTGGGGTTCCGTACAGGCATCATCATGTAGGTGCTCAGAGGGTAGGCACTGTCCCATGTGGCGGTGAGATGGGTTGTCAGTGGTGTGGTTTTGTCTGTGTGAGACATGCATGCATTTGCAGGGCCATTTGTACTCACCAATGAGCCATGTGTTGCCATGCCTCCCAGCTTCCAGGGCCCGGTGTAGGGTGACATTATGAATATGAAACTATCATGGTTGGACCCTGGTGTCATGATGCCTACCTCTAAGGAGCCAGGTCCGACCCAGCAACCCCAGAGGCAGGCATCATACCCCCCCAGGGAAGTGCCAGCGGGCCCAAGCTGGGGCCCTTTGGACCCAGTCCTGGCGCCTCAGGCGCCAGGCTCATGTTGGACCCCTGTCCTGGCGCCTTAGGCGCCAGGCTCATAAAGCTAGACAAGTGTTCAAGTGTTTTAATGTGCACTTACCTGATGCAGACCATGCTGCTACATCCAGGCCCTCTTGAGGCCTGAATGGAACTACTTTACCTGTGGGACTACTTTCCCCTGGGTGTGGTCGGGGAAGGATACATACCTGATCGGTGGAAGGATACATACCTGGAACTTCTTCCAAAGCTATTTAAACCACGCCCGATCAGCAACTCACGCTTCGCGTTATTCTGCTCCTCGCAGCTGGACGCTCACCGTGTCAGCTCCTGCATCTGGACGTCAGCCACGCCTGTCAGCATCCTGGGTCACCTGCTAAGGGAGAATTAGAGAGAAAGAAGACCTTACCTGCTAAAGCTGCATCACAGAGACCTCACTCCGACAATCCTGAAAGGGAAGACATCATTTTAAAAGCATTTCGCTTCGATCGCTGCAGCGCTGCATTTCACTCACCTTTCCTGGGCACCTCCATCTTCAGCAGCGATCATCCGGATCCGCAGCCACTTCCCAGAGCCTAGAGAGAAAAAGACAAGAACACAAGGTGAGAGAAGGAAGGGAATACGAAAAGCTCAGTTTCCTTCTAAGACTTACCTGTTGGGTCATTCCCATTTCATTTCGGGTCCTGCCGCTTCCTGGCATTCCGGACCCCGGCCCCTATGGGGAAAAAAGACAAAGACATTGAATGAGCGAATGCAAAGACATTACCCGAACGCTCATCCAGAACTTACCTGTCATTTACTGGAACTGCACGTTTCACTTCGGGTCGGCGCCATATCTCTGGCATTCTGAACCCCGGCCCCTAAGGGGAAAAAGACATAAGCTTTAGCGCTTGCTGCAATAAGACAATGAACATTATTATTAAGCTTGAACTTTTGAACTTGCTACATAACTCTTACAGCGCCTTACCTGAATAGTCAAGCTTATTTGAACTCCCATCAAACCTCAATCCAGTGAAGTAACTGGGTTTCAACGCGCCCCTGCATCAGAAGCAGAATGGAGAACTCATCCTTCCAGACCCTAAGGTGAGACTTCACGGGGAATCGAGGAAGGGTATCGTGGAGGGTTGGAAGGGAGTGGGAGGCTTGAGCATTATTCCGTCAGTGGGTAATACTCCCTTTTCACGCACAGGGGAATATTCCTGCGAGCTAGAGTGTCCATCTTCAGAGCCCTGCGCTTCACCATAGAAGAAGCATCAGCACTCGAAGCCAGACCTGCGCCTCCGTGGGAATCAGGTGAGCGTGACAGAACGCAAAGCCTTACCACAATTTCCCACCCGGGCGCTATGGAGACTTCCGAGACAGATCAGCTGGCCCAGCTTTTGGGGGAATTACGGGCAGAAGTGCACTCAGCCCGCCAGGAGACTAACGCTCTCAAAAGAGAACTGATCCTATCCAAGGAAAGAACAGATGACTTGGCCAAAAGGTTATTGCAGGCCCAGGCAGGGCACACTCCTTTACCTAATTCCGGAGGTACTTCCACATCAATGGGTTTGAATAACCCGGTACAAATCAATCTACCTGGACACATGCCTTTGGCCCCGCCTGAACGTTTTGCGGGGGATCCCAAGAAATATGCCGTCTTTATGAACCAATGTCGTTTACACTTTCTGTGCAGACCCGTGGCCTTCCCTAACGACCAGACCAAGGTAGCCTTTATACTATCTTACCTCAGTGGCAGTGCTGCCGATTGGTCTATTCCATTGGTAAATCAGGATGATCCCATTCTCCAGAATTTTCAGGGTTTCCAGGCCAGCATGGAAAGATTGTTTGCTCGACACTCTCAAGGACAGGCCCTTGATAACAAACTGCCATCCTTACGACAAGGTAATCAGGATCTCCTGTCCTACGTTGCCACCTTTAATAGACTGGTTGTGGAAACTGGATGGGCAGAAAACAAAAGGATCACATTGTTTCATCGAGGCCTGCGCGGAGAGCTCAAGGATGTTCTAGCTCAGATAGTAGATCCACCCCAGGTCTGCACAGACTACATAGACTTGGTGGTTCAACTTGATCACAGACTTCAAAATAGAAAAGCAGATCAGTTCAAGCACGAAACCCGAGTACCGATCAAAACCCAAGCTAACTCCAAGAGTACCGACGTATCCGAACCTATGCAAATCGGCAGTGTTAAAGGACCATTAACGCAGAAGGAACGAGAGAGAAGGCGGCAAATGCAACTTTGTCTGTATTGCGGGACTTCCGGTCACTTTCTTCGAAATTGTCCGGTTAAACCACCTAAGAAGGTGGCTGGAGCCACTGATAATGATTTTTTGACACCTGACTCGGGAAACTACCTAGCCCGACAAGCGTAGGGGTCCGCTTGCCGAGCTTGAAAACAAACTCTTTGACCTCGCATTTTGTCATGCCAATGGTGCTTGTGGACCCAAAACAGCCTCAGCTGTTGCATGCTATAAAAGCATACATCGACAGTGGAGCTATTGGAAAGTACATAGACCGTGAATTGGCTTCCAGGATTAAGCTCACTCTCCGCCCGAAAGTAAACCAAGATGTCATTACTACAGTAGATGGAACCGAAATAGCCTCAGGGCCTGTAACGCATTCCACTGTTGAAATGACACTGGTGGGTCAGGATGGACATCGGGAAGCAATCGTGTTTGATGTGATCAAGGCCCCACAATTTCAAGTAATTCTTGGAATTCCTTGGTTAGAAACACATAATCCCAGAATTGACTGGCGAGCAAAGAAGATAAGTTTTCCTGATTGTGAACCAACTTGTTACCCAAGAAATTCAGTTATGGGTCTTGCCTCAGCAACTTCCACCCCTGTACAGCTACTGTCAGAATACCAAGAATTCCAAGACGTTTTTCAGAAAGAACAGGCTAAAACGTTACCTCCCCATCGGTCTTATGATTGCCAAATCGATCTGGTACCCAATGCTCAACTACCTTGTAGTAGGATTTATGCTCTTACGGAACCTGAGAACCTACATTTGCGTCAGTATTTAGATCAGTACCTAGCCAATGGTTTTATTCGCCCGTCCAAGTCTCCTGTCTCCTCAGCTCTGTTCTTCGTGCCGAAAAAAGAGGGCGACCTTAGAACATGTATAGACTATCACGCCCTAAATCAAATAACTAAGAATCGTTATCCTCTGCCCTTGATCCCTGAGCTTATCGACCAGGTGAAAGACGCTTGTGTGTACACCAAGTCAGATCTCCGAGGAGCTTATCACCTGGTGCGTATAAAAGAAGGCGACCAATGGAAGACTGCATTCCGCACCAAATTTGGGCTCTTCGAATATCAGGCGATACCCTTCGGTTTGTGCAATGCACCTGCCGCCTTTCAGTACTTTATGAATGATGTTCTTCGGGAACTTATCGACGTCTGTGTCGTTGTTTATATTGACGACATCCTGGTGTACTCTTCTTCAGAATCTGATCACAGAAAACATGTTAGGGCAGTTCTTGAGAAATTGTGCCAGCATAGACTATTTGCAAAGCTCGAAAAATGCATTTTTCATACCACAGAAGTGGAGTTTCTCGGATTCATCCTGACACCTCAAGGAGTCCGAATGGACTCGCGAAAGGTGGACGCCATCCTCAAATGGCCATCTCCTAGCTCGGTGAAGGGAGTTCAGAGCATGCTCGGCTTCGCCAATTTCTATCGAAGATTCATCCCGGAATTTTCCCGAACAGTCCAACCCATCACAGCTCTCCTAAAGAAAAACAAACGCTTTGAATGGACTCTTGAGGCCGAACAAGCCTTTCAGGACCTGAAAACCAAATTCACCTCTGCACCTATATTGAAGCACCCGCACCCAGATCTCCCTTACATTGTGGAAACCGACGCACCAGTTCGGCCATGGGAGCTGTCCTGTCGCAAAGAGACCCAGAAACTAACCAACTACACCCTGTGGCCTTTTGGTCCAGGAAATGTTCTCCTCCTGAAATCAACTACGCAATTACCGACAAAGAGTTACTGGCTATTAAATCTGCTTTCAAGGCTTGGCGTCACTACCTTCTCGGGGCAAGACACACCATCACAGTAATTACGGACCACAGAAATTTACAGTATTTAAAGACGGCCAAAGCTCAATCTTCACGACAACTCCGATGGGCTCTATTCTTTGCAGAATTTGATTTTGTAATTACCTATCGCCCTGGCTGCAAGAATGGTAAAGCGGACGCCTTATCCTGGATTGGCATGGAAGAACCCAATTCGAGTTTAGAACCTGTGCCAATCATACCTGAACAAAGAATCTTAGGCCTAACTTCATTGCAAACTATTGGGGACATCCAAACGCAAGTAAAACAACTTCTAGACTCTTCAGCCTTACTGGAATGGAGTCAAAAGGGTCCTCATTACACCGTTAAGGATGACTTACCCTACTTCCAGGAGCGGTTGTTTCTGCCTAGTAGAGAATTGCAAGAACTTGTTATTGCCCATCATCATGAATCATTAATGGAAGGACACCCTGGTATCGCTAAAACGGAGGAGAAAATCAAACGCCACTTCTGGTGGCCTTCTTGGAGAAAAGACAAAGTCTTTTGTATTGTCTTGCGGAATTTGCGCCCAAAACAAGGGTCAAAAGAAAAGGCCAGCTGGCCTACTTCAACCCTTGGATATTCCACCGGCACCATGGCACACCTTGTCAATGGACTTTATAACAGACCTGCCTCCTTGTGCTGGTTACAACACTATCCTTGTAATTGTGGATCTATTCTCCAAAATGGCCCACTTTATCCCTTTAAAAGGTTTGCCCACAGCTTCCACCTTGGCCAAGGAATTTCTGGAGAATATAGTTTGCATACATGGTTTCCCTTCCATATTAGTCTCGGATCGTGGAAGTCAATTTATCTCCCATTTTTGGAAGAAGTGTTGCCAACTAGCACAAATAGATGTGTGGTTATCCACCAGCCACCACCCCCAGACCGACGGACAAACCGAGAGAACCAATCAGACTCTCGAGCAATATCTTCAGTGCATGTTACACCAATCCGAGTTAAATTGGAAAGACATCCTTTGGATCGCAGAATATGCATACAACAATTCAGTACATTCTGGAACCGGACAAACTCCTTTTTATACTTTGTATGGTCACCATCCTCGGACCTCTGATCTAGATCCACCTCTGACCCTGGAAATGCCTGCAGTAAATCATCTGCATTCCACAATAACCCGAGCCTTCAAAGAAACTGCAACTCATTTACAGCAAGCCGAGAAAAAGTATAAAGAAAATGCTGATTTGCACCGAAGTAAAACTCCTCCTTACCAAATAGGAGACCAGGTATGGCTAGCAATGAAACATTTACCCCTCAAGGGCCGGCGAACCTTCAATCTCAGATTCATAGGACCTTATCCCATCAAGGCTATAATCAATCCTGTGGCCTTTAAACTGGATTTACCATCTAACATGCGTATTCATCCAGTTTTTCATGCATCACTTTTGAAGCCAGTACAACCAGGGACCCGACTGTCCAAGCCTCCAGACCCAGTTCAAATTGATGGGGAATTAGAATTCGAAGTTAAAGACATTTTAGACTCCAAGGTGTTAAAGTCCAAACTCTTCTATCTTGTTGACTGGAAGGGATATGGACCTCAGGAGAGATCGTGGGAGCCTAGTAACCATGTTCACACACCTCGATTAATACAAAGGTTCCATCGGAGATTTCCGAACAAGCCAAGACCCCCGGAGGGAACAACCTTGGGAGGGGCCTTGAGGGGGGTGTACTGTCATGATGCCTACCTCTAAGGAGCCAGGTCCGACCCAGCAACCCTAGAGGCAGGCATCATTCCCCCCCAGGGAAGTGCCAGCGGGCCCAAGCTGGGGCCTTTTGGACACAGTCCTGGCGCCTTATGCGCCAGGCTCATGTTGGACCCCTGTCCTGGCGCCTTAGGCGCCAGGCTCATAAAGCTAGACAAGTGTTCAAGTGTTTTAATGTGCACTTACCTGATGCAGACCATGCTGCTACATCCAAACCCTCTTGAGGCCTGAATGGAACTACTTTACCTGTGGGACTACTTTCCCCTGGGTGTGGTCGGGGAAGGATACATACCTGATCAGTGGAAGGATACATACCTGGAACTTCTTCCAAAGCTATTTAAACCACGCCCGATCAGCAACTCACGCTTCGCGTTGTTCTGCTCCTTGCAGCTGGACGCTCACCGTGTCAGCTCCTGCATCTGGACTTCAGCCACGCCCGTCAGCATCCTGTGTCACCTGCTAAGAGAGAATTGGGGAGAAAGAAGACCTTACCTGCTAAAGCTGCATCACGGAGACATCACTCCGACAATCCTGAAATGGAAGACATCATTTTAAAAGCATTTCGCTTCGATCGCTGCAGAGCTGCATTTCACTCACCTTTCCTGGGCACCTCCATCTTCAGCAGTGATCATCCGGATCCGCAGCCACTTCCAAGAGCCTAGAGAGAAAAAGACAAGAACACAAGGTGAGAGAAGGAAGGGAATAGGAAAAGCTCAGTTTCCTTCTAAGACTTACCTGTTGGGTCATTCCCATTTCATTTCGGGTCCTGCCGCTTCCTGGCATTCCGGACCCCGGCCCCTATGGGGAAAAAAGACAAAGACATTGAATGAGCGAATGCAAAGACATTACCCGAATGCTCATCCAGAACTTACCTGTCGTTTACTGGAACTGCACGTTTCACTTCGGGTCGGCGCCATATCTCTGGCATTCCGAACCCCAGCCCCTAAGGGGAAAAAGACATAAGCGTTAGCGCTTGCTGCAATAAGACAATGAACATTATTATTAAGCTTGAACTTTTTGAACTTGCTACAGAACTCTTACAGCGCCTTACCTGAATAGTCAAGCTTATTTGAACTCCCATCAAACCTCAATCCAGTGAAGTAACTGGGTTTCAACGCGCCCCTGCATCAGAAGCAGGATGGAGAACTCATCCTTCCAGACCCTAAGGTGAGACTTCACGGGGAATCGAGGAAGGGTATCGTGGAGGGTTGGAAGGGAGTGGGAGGCTTGAGCATTATTCCGTCAGTGGGTAATACTCCCTTTTCATGCACAGGGGAATATTCCTGCGAGCCAGAGAGTCCATCTTCAGAGCCCTGCGCTTCACCATAGAAGAAGCATCAGCACTCGAAGCCAGACCTGCGCCTCCGTGGGAATCAGGTGAGCGTGACACCTGGAAAGTTGGCATATACAGAGGTTATGATTCCCTTGGCATCACATACAACCTGCACGTTGATGGAATGCCAGTGCTTGCAATTACGATAGATGTGCTCTGTGGCCCTAGGTGGACGTAGGGCCACATAGGTGCAATTGATGGTACCAAGCATTTTAGGGAAGTGCGCCACCCTCTAAAGGTCCTGGACCACACCTGCCTTTCTGCGGGTGTTCTGGGCATGTATATGTTCTTGCGAACTGAGGGGCGTGCAGTCTTGATTGCCAACACCTGGTGTAGGCAGCGTGACTGTGTGGCCGGTGAAACGCCCCGGACTATGGCAGTTGTCCGCTGAAATGACCCAGTGGTCAAAAAATGCAGTACATTGATCACCTTTTCCAAGGAGCTCACTGCTTGGGAGCACACAGTAGGTGATGTGAGCTCATCTTCCCACTCCGTGACCAGGTGTAATATCATAACGAGGTGGAAACCTATGCCTGCCATAGACCTGGTCATCCGGCATTGCAAAAAGGCTGGACCTGGGTAAAATAATGTGTGCCTTGGCTATCCTTCTCCTGCGATGTCCCACAATCACGGCTGCGAAAAATGGTACATTCATCATAGCTGTACATGCGCGTTGCTCTTGCACGCACTTTTTATGCATTGTTTTTGGTGCACAGTGATGCTTATGCCAGCTTTCTTGTGGCGGACGTGTTTCCAGATCAACGCATCTTTTTCCGCACACCAGAGAGCCCTGTTCGATTCCATGAATACGTGTTGTTAGCGTGCATGTGGGCGTTGCAAGTATTTTACTGTGGTACTTCCCACGTAACGCCCACATTTACGCTTGTTGTTCCCTATTCCACGCGTTTCGCCCCCTTTTTAGGTGACTGAGCTAGACGGTATGCGCCTTCGCTGGGCATCTCACGCAAGGCGTTCGTGGTGTCGCAGTGACATGTTGGAACCGCGCGGATTCAGCGCAAGTCGCGGGTAAGCCACGCACAATGTGTTTCATGAATGCGCCTGTTTTGCACGCATGCACCCCTTTTTCCCACGCAATTTTATTGCATGAATCGGGCCCTAAATCTAACACAGTCAAGATATTTACATGAAAACCAACAACGTAAAGAGGATGCAACTGTGACAAAGGACCCTAAAAGTTCCAGGATATTTTTGTGAAACTGAAACCAAGTCTTGGGGAAGAGAACCCTGAGACTTCAAGCATTTATTTGACATGGGGCCGGAGCCTCAGGGTGCTTTGTGTTTGGAACTGTTTTATTTGGAACTTGAGGAAGGGAACCCTGAGTATGGGTTAAAACTGTATTATCCTGAAAGCTAACTTTGAGACTTCTGTTGGAATGGTTTCATACTTGGGGAATGGAGCTGAAGGGAAGCTGCAAGCTGAAAGAAGCTCAGAACTTCATGTTGGACACTATTTCTTTGGGTTGCTGCCATCCCTACACATTGTATAGAATAGTTGTGAGGGCAAGTATAGGTTTTGGACACAGACAGATTCTTAAATTGAACTCTTTGACTCAGACTTTCCTTAGTTTCATTTAGGTAGGGAAATCCCCCCTCCACATAGGGCAAGTTAGACCTTTTTCCATCCGGAAATGTAAGTTAATAAAAGCGCCTGTTTTGAATTCTGATTCTATTGTCTGTGTCTTGCTTCATGATGCCTTCATGCACCCTATGCTCTACACCAGAGAAAAGAACTACTCAGCTATTGAACTGGTGGCCCGGGGAATCAAGTAGGTCAAACTACATCTGAAATATTACCTGTTGAGACGCAAATTCAGATTAGTCACTCATCACTACCCTCTAGTGTGGGTAAGCCAACGGAAAGAGACAAACCCGAGAATTATGCAATGGTTCTTGGACCTTTAGTTATACTGTTTCACAGTGGAACACCGAAAGGGTCGAGACCAGGGAAACGTCAACTTCCTCTCCCGGTTTCCTTGTGAAACATTGAGGTCCAACGTGCATAGGGGATGGGTATGTGAGGTAATTGAGGGCACCCTCACTTCTTTTCCCCCGGTATCCTCTTCTCGGATAGCCAGGGAAAGGCCACTGAGTTTGGAT